>NC_058131.1:47230741-47242056 GCF_016433145.1 Gracilinanus agilis
AAGGAAGGAAGGAAGGAAGGAAGGAAGAAAGGGAGGGAGGGAGGGAGGAAGGAAGGAAGGATAGAGAGAGATAAGATAGAGAGATGATAGGTAGTAGATAGATGGATGGATGGATGGATAGGTAGGTAGGTAGAGAGAGAGAGATAAGATAGAGATGATAGACAGATAGGTAGATAGATGATAGATGAAGGATAGATGGATAGAGATAGATAAGATAGAGAGAGATGATAGACAGATAAGTGATAGTAGATAGATGGATGGATGGATAGATAGGTAGATAGATAGATAGAAATATGTAGATATATTATGCTTTTTTTTAATGAGTAGTCAAATCTGGCCTCAGACATTTACTATCAGTGTGATCCTGGGCAAATCACTTAACTGTTTCCCTCAGTTTCCTCATCTGTCAAGTGATCTGGAGAAGGAAATGGCCAGCTACTCTAGTATCTTTGCCAAGATAACTCCAAATGGCATCATGAAGAGTCAGACCTGACTGAAACAACTCAACAACAAATTTTGTTTAAAACAAATGCAGTTAGGAGACAGAGAAAAGGCCTCAATCTCAGGAAATAAACTCCTTTAGGGAATGAGATGGACACCCTGCTGTTGTATGACAGATTGTTACTAGGGAAAGAATCAAGCCAGGAAGGAGTTCTTTTAGGAGGTAGCAAGAGTTCTGGGAAAAGGTAGCTTACTATTTAACTTATTATTTTAATTAACCAGGTTCTAAGAACAGTCATTTCTTTAAATTACAAAGAGCAACTGTTATCAGCATCCTTAAAATTTCAACACCCTGGGACCCCACCTTATGTTGGTAGAATTCTAATCAACTTGGGCTATGGAACTCAATTCAATTCAACATTCATTAATCACCTACTATATGTTAGGTATCATGCTGGTTGTTCAGAATACAATATTTTCAAATGACTCAGGCTTTCCTCCCAAGTTTATCTATGATTTCTGTCTGTCTCCCATGCCTAAAACTTTCTCCCTCCTCAGCTCCATCCTTAGATTACTTTAAGCCCTAACTAAAGTTCCCATTTTTTACCAGAAGCTTTCTTTAACACCTGTTAAAAAACAGTATCTTCTGACAATTTTTTCCTATCAATTCTGTATACAGCTTGCTCTTTAGAGTTGTTTGCATGCTTTCACCCCATCAGATTGAAAGTTTCTTGAGGGCAAAGACTGCTTTTGCCTCTTTTTGTATACCCAGAACTTAGCATAGTGCCTGGCACATGGTGGGTATTTAATAAGTATTGATTGACTGATCGATTGATTGCAATGCTTATCTACTTGCTGTACCCCACACACAACACTCCATCATATAATGCCTTGCCTTATCACCGGCTGTCCCTCATGCCTAAATTGCCTTCCTTTGTCATCTTCATCCCTTGGCTTCCTATAAGAATCAGCTCAAGTTCCATTTCTGCAGATTTTTCCTGATCTTGTTTATAGTGCTTTCTCTCTAAGATTACCTTCCATTTACACTGTAAATATCTTGTATGTATAAGCTTACCTACATGCTGCCTTCTTCCTTGGAATGTTAGTGCCTTCCCATATATACAAAACAGTTTATAGCAGCTCTTTTCATTGTCACAAAAAGAGACAACTGGAAACTAAGGGAGCTTCTATCACTTGGGAAAGAACTAAATAAATTATGATATATAAATGTAATGGAAAATTAGTATGACATAGTTTTAGAGGAAAACTGGGAAAACTTCTATGAACTGATACTAAGTGAGATAAGTAGAACCAGAAGTAGTGGGTGGCACAGTGTATAAAGTGCTGGCCCTGGCATCAAGAAGTCCTGAATTTAAGACCAGCCTCAGATACTTCCCAGCTATGTGACCATGGGCAAGTGATTTAACCTCTATTTGCCTCAGACTCCTCAGATGCAAAGTAGAGATAACAATAGCATCTACCTTGCAGTTATTTTGATCAAATGAGATAATATATGTTTGTTTGACACATAGTAGGTGTTATAAAAATGTCTATTCCCTCTTTCCTCCACCCAGGACAACAATTTATATACAAAGATAACAAAATTACAAAGGACAAAAAAAAACTTTTAAAGCCTAAACATTGATTAGTGTAATGATAACCATACTCACAGAGCAGAAAAGATGAAGCATGTTATGCATCTCCTGTTAGAGAGATGAAATGAAACACACAGTTTTGGACATGAACAATTTGAGAATGTGTTTTGTTTAACTATCCATATTTGTTGTGAGGATTTTCTTTACTTCTTTTAGTTCAGTTGGGGGAGGGAGAAAGAAGTGAGAGAGAGAAAAAATAAATTCTTGTCAATTGGCATTTGTAAACAGAAGAGAAAGAACCATGTTTATATCTGTCTTTGTTTTCCCAACACTTAGCACAGTACCTGGCACACAGTAAACTTTTAATAAATCTTTGTCAGCTAGATAATTTAAAAATGTGACATTCTTTTCTGTCCTTTATTCCAAAGTCAAGGAATTGCTAATGCTATTTCTTTACGACCTTGGCTTTCCCTCCTACTTACATTCGTTCTATGCATAGTCAGTGATGAGATGATGAATCTAGAATTTTTTTTTCCAGTGAATGAAACTAGCATCCTTTGCTGCATCAAAGCATATAAACTGAAGTTGAGCAGGAGATTCAGGCCTTCAACTATTGTTCTCAAAAATGAGCTGCTGAAATGATATGGATATTACTGAAATATTTTCAGCAATAATCCAGTTCCAAACTTAGAAGCTGGAATTTCGTCTGTTGCAGTTTTCTAGTTTGGTATCATGCTAATTGCTTCCCTCCAAATGAATTCTGTCATCAGTCATAGAGGGAAGGCTTCTTATTTTCTTCCACTCAAACTCTTTTTCTTAGAGAGCAATATACCATGTTGATGTCATACTATCACCAAATATTCAACTTGGAAGGGACCTCTAAGGTCATTTATTTCAACTCAATTCTGAAAGAGTCCCTTCTCCATCCTAGAAACTGTCTATTGATTGGTTGACTGCCATCCTCAGTTGTTGTGGCATCAAGGTGGTCATCTAGTCATTGGGTGAATGAAGGCCTTCAGTGAGAGAAGCAAACAGTAAACAAGTTTTTCCCAAATGATGCTTGGAGACTATTTCAACATAGTCTTATCTCCTTCTTTGTTGTTTTGATTATTTTCTTAAGGAACAGAAGTTTTTTAAAGGAACAAACGAATGAACGAACAAACAAATGAATGAAGGAAACAAGGAAGGAAGAAAAGAAGAAATGAAAGAAGGGAGGAAAGGAGAGAGGAAGGGAAGGAGGAAGATTGAGAATTCTTAAATGGTCAACTAAAGCGTGGGTGTCCTCTTTTTATCACTTTTATTCTCAGGTTAGTAGGTTATTAACCTGGATCTTGAGGTGGAGGAGCATCTATTATACCAATAGAACAGATAAATGAAACTCATATTAAAAATTAAACACGCACAACCATTCAGGCAGCACAAGGCTTCTAACAGGATTTTTAATCAGAGAAATGAAGAGCAGACAAACTTTCTCCATTTTAACTACCATATACATTGGATAAGGGGGAAAATATGAAACTATATAAGCCTATTTCAGGGGAAAAAGGCATAAAGAGTAGAGCATGACGACTTATTCTTATTCATATCTCTCATTCCACAAACACTATTATGACAAACCTATTCTAATTTCATTGTTTTTATGGCTTTAAATGAATGATATTTCTGGAAAATAGGGTTTTTTTCATGTGCAATCCATTATAATTCTAGTTTGAATGGCAAATGGGCTCATAAGATCATAGATTTATAGCTGGAAGAGACCTTACTAAAGGTCTTTTAGTGAAGTGATATGATGCATATAGCACCAGAGACAGTAGCACTGATCTCCTATCTATGGTATGTCACCATAGAAATGTCACTTAACTTCTATTTGCCTCAGTTTCCTCGTTTGGAAAATAGGATAATAATAATAACATCTACCTCTTAGGGTTGTCATTAGAATCAAATAAAAAACATTTGTACAGTTCTTTTGCAAACCTTAAAGCACAATATAGATGCTAATTATTACTGTTATTTTACTGATTAAGAAAATGTCTGGAGTGATTAAGTGACTTGGCTCATCTAGAGGTGAATAGGACATCAGATGCCATCTCGTCTAACCATCTCATTTTACAAATTTAAAAAAATGAAACTTAGAATGTTGAAATAACTTTTTCAAGGTCACAGAGATGGAATTTGATTCCATATCTTATACCTCCAAATCCCATACTCTTTTTATGGCACTATATTGCCTCCCATTTCTGGACCCATCTCTGAGTCCAGAATCCAATTCATGGAAGCTCAGATTTGTAGTAAAAAATGTCCATAGATATTACCCTGCCCAAACTATAGTCAGATAAGCATCCTCTCTATGACATGCCCAGAAAGTGGTTATCTCCCTTTTGCTTAAAGACCGTTGATGAGTAGAATCTAACAACTTCCTAAAGGAACATATTCCATTTTCTAATACCTCTATTTATCAGGACATTTTTCCTGCTTTCCAGAAGTTTAACAACTTCTGTCCACTGCCATATAAGGACAAGAAGAACAAGGAAATTCCAATGCTAGCACCTTCCCTCTGTTGATGATCTATTCATTCTGTATTTGTCTTGTTTTGTGAATAATTGTTTCCATGTCATCTCCCTCATTAAAATGTATTGCAAAAAATGTAAAATGTCAAGGGGCAGCTGGGTAGCTCAGTGGCTTGAGAGTCAGGCCTAGAGATGGAAGGTCCTAGGTTCAAAGCTGGCCTCAGACACTTCCTAGCTGTGTGATTCTGGGCAAGTTACTTAACTTCCCAGTCTTCTACCTTAGAACCAATACACAGTATTAATTCTAAAATGGAGTGTAAGGGTTTTTTTTAATTAAAATAAAATGCGTAAATGTGTGTTATATGTAAAACTTCCCATACTCTTTACCATCATGAATGAGAAATACGAGACAAAAAAATTTATACATTTTCCTCTAATTACTAGCATGAACTCATCACAACTAGCAAATCACAGTAGAGTGAGGAATAAGCTGGATCAAAATGGAATTAGTGTTATATCTGGAATCAGAAAACTTTGGTTCATATCCTGGCTCTGCCATTTGCTACCTCTGTGGCCATAGACAAGTCAGTTCACATCTGGGTACTCCAACAATTAGTACAGTGCCTAGCACATATTATTAGTTATTAGCCCGTTATTGTCTTATTATTTTGTGATCTATAAGTGAGGAGGTTGGAATAGTGGACCCAAATATCCAATCTACTTTTATGCTTATGAATACAACACACAAAATAAAAATTGATGGTGACCAAGGAGAGGGTGAGAATAGTGACACCCATTCAACTTTATACATTCTCTATTTCCGAAATCTTGGTTCCAAGGCATTTATCACAACTGGATCAAATAAATTAAGGGTCTCTAGTTTTGGTAGATCTCTCTGTACTCTTACAACTAAAATAATCATGGCTTTGTAGATCATTGATTATCCGCCCTATCATATCCTAAAATAACCAGTTGCATTAATTCTTTCTTTAATTTTAAAAAATGGACCAGGGGGCAGCTAGGTGGCTTGGGGGATTGAGAACCAGGCCTAGAGACTAGAGGTGCTAGGTTCAAATCTGGCCTCAGATTTCCTAACTGTGCTACTCTGGGCAAGTCACTTAACCCCCATTGCCTCACCCTGACCACTCTTCTGCCTTGGAACCAATACACAGTATTGATTCTAAGACAGAAGGTAAGGGTTATTTTTTTAATGGACCGTTGAGAATGGGAGAATGGCAAAGAGTAAGTGTAAGTGGGCCCAAATCATTTGAATTAAAGATTAAAATGTCCACTTCCTGTTTCCTAAATGAAATTATTTGCTTTCATAGACTAATCTATCATCTTTTTTAAATATTCCAAAATTTCTCTCCCCAGATCTGTCCTCTCACCTATGTACCAGTTAATTTAATTCAACAAATACTTATTAAATAGTTAATATGTTAATCCTGTATGTTATTCAATGAGGATGTATTGTTCAACTGTTCAATCATTTCTGACTCTATATGACCCCAGGTTTTCTTGCAAAGATTCTAAAATTGTTTACCATTTCCTTCTTTAATGTGTCTCCACTGCCCTAATGAAGATACGAAGACCAAAACTAAGGCTATCCCTACCCTTGAAGAGCTTACATTTGACATGTAAACATATAAAGACAATATACTCTGGAGGAGAAATTCCCAACAATAATAAGAATCAAAGAAGACTTCACTGAAAATGTGGTACATTATCTGGGACTTGAAGAAAGCTAAGGATTATCAGAAGTGGCCTGAGAAAGAATGCATTCTAGCATAGGCATTGAGGGATGACTCAAATACACAGAGTTAAAAAAAAGTAATGAATTCAGGGAATAACTGACTATAATATAGAGTTCAAGAAGGGGAGAAGTACAAAATAATTCTGGAAAGATAGTACAGATTCAGCAAGAGGAATTGTCATACCATATCCTAAAGCCAATAAGGAGCTTGAACAGGAAAACGGAATGACTAAACATATACCTTAAGAGGAAAGACTCCCAAATTATTCTAAGATTACAAACCTGACTTAATGGAAAGATGGTGTTAGCCTTGACAGAAATAGGGAAATTTAGAGAAAGGAAAAGTTGATAAAGATTGTTCTTTTAAATATGTTTGGTTTGAGATGGCTGTGGAACTTCCAGGTAGAGAAGTCTAGCAGATAGTTAGAGATGCAAGACTGGAGTTTAGGAAAGACATTAGGGTTGGATATATTGATTTGTAGAGAAATGGATGGCATAATCGATAACAATAGCTTATGTTTATATAGTGCTTATAGGCACTTTACTAAGTGCTTTATAATTCTTATCTCATTTCATCTTCAAAACAACCTTGAGAGATGGGTCTTATTATCATCCCCATTTTATAAATGGGGAAACTGAGGCAACAAAAGGTTAAGGGACTTGCCCATGGTCATAGAGATAGTAAGTGTGTGAGAGCAGATTTTAACTCAGATTTTTCTGACTTCAGGTCTGGACAAGACCTGGAGTCAAGAAGATATAAATTCAAATTTGACCTCCAAAATGTATTATCTGTGTGTCCTAGGGCAAATCACTTAGCCTCTATTTACCCCAATTTCTTCCATTACAAAATGGGAATAATAATAGCATCTACATCTCAGAATTATCCTGAGGGAAAAATGAAATTATATTTATAAAGTGCTTTGTGAACCTTAAAGTGAAATACAAATGCAACTTATTATATCATGTTATTCTACATACAAAAGTGATGATTGAACCCCTAGAAGGTGATGGGATTACCAAAGGAGAGATGATAAAGATGAAAAGAGGATCCAAAGAATGGTGATTGGGGAGGAGGGGCAGGAGGAAGCTAAGATAGAGGAATCTAGCATAAGTCCTAGTAGAGAACCATGTAAGAAGAAGAGAATATTGAGGAGAAGGTGTTGGTCATCAATGTCAATATCAAAAGCTGAAGAGAAATAAAGGAAGATGAAAACAAATAAATGGCTATCAGAATAAGCAGCTAAGAATAAACATTTCCAAATTGATGACAAGATATCTACAATCAGATATCTTCCATTCATCAAACTCAACATATCCAAAAGAGAACTCAGCAACTTCTCTCCAAAACAATCTTCTTTTCCCTGTTATCCTTCAGTTCTATCAATAATACCACCATTTTTCTTTTCTCCCAGTACATAAACTTTGTAGTCATCTGACTTTTTCCCCCTTTTATCTCCTATACTCAATCTATAACAAAATCTTATTACTTCTTCCTTTAAAACATTTCATGGGTTTCCTATCCTTTCTCTTAATTCTCACTGCCATCAAATTGGTAGAAGCTCTTACTTTTAATTCAGTATCTGGAGGAATTCTGGAAAGATGGTAGAGAGATAATTTAAGATGTGGTTTTCTCATCTCAGATATATTCAAAAAATACCTCACAAGTAAAGAAAATATAACAATGACAAGAAGAAAAAACTACAATTGAAAAAAATGGAAACCTATTGGAAAAAAACACTACCATGGTGCAATTCTTAAAGGAAAAAAAAATAACTGAAGACAAGCTTATCAGTCTAAGGCTCCTGCTGCTCCTACCTTCAATCCCACTCTCCACCCTTTCCCAAAGTTCAGAAGAAATGACTGGTTGGTTCTGAGTACCTCACGGAGGTTGTCATTGAGGGCACCTACTTTTGAAGTTAATCCCTTGATATTTGATGGGGGAGGACTTCCACTCACTGGACAGGATGAATTGGACCAATTCTTAGATTCAAGAGAAGAACCAAGGACAGCTAGAAAACACTATGGACTCTAGTGAGAAAAGTGGGATGGGAAAAGGACACAGAAATATAATACTGATCATAACTGTTTAACACCATTCAGGAAGAAATAGGAAGCCAAAAGAAAAAGTGAAAAAAAGTGAAGAGACACAATTCCAAAGGCTTTTGACATTTCCTTTCAGCAGTACCCTAGGGACCCTACTCTAATGTAGTCATAACCAGCATACCCAGGTTCAACCTAGTGACTGAATAAATTCAGTGAAAGGTGTAGATCCATGTACAAAGGCTTATTAGCATGTCACTGAGGCTATATACTATGTCCTCACTTCATCCCTTTGAAGGTAGCAGATCCAAAACAACCTTGATAACCTAAAAGAAGATAAAAACAGGCAGAAACTGTTGAGAGAAAGGAACACAAGTACTAGACCTATGGAAGGAAAAGGGCTTAGAGAAAGAATGAGAGATTTAAAAGTACATCTAAAGCCATCTCCATAAGAAAAAAAATCAAATAAATACAAATAAAAGCAACTAGATAAAATTAGGGAAAATTCTAAGACATATAGACCTATAGAGAGTAGAAATTAAAAGATGAAATAAAAATCTATTTTGCTTTAGGTGATTCAAAAAAATGGTATTTATAACCATGACTTCAGATGAGGAAATAAGAAAAACTGATACTATCAAGAGAGACAAAAGAATTACATTATGTCGAAAGTCATTTTATATAGTAAAACTATATTATATATATATATACATATACATATATGTAAAAAGAATAGACACAAGGTACCTAAATAATAATGAATAATGAGTGTATGAAAGGGAAAATCAGAAATATATAAATGAATGATAAATATATACATATATGCATATATTTATGTATGTATATCAGTATTTTGACTATATATACATAACAAATGGCATAAAAATAAAGGAGACTTCAGACAAATTGCAAAAAGGTATAGCTAATAGTAAAATAATAGTGTGATACTTTAACATTCCTTTCTCAGAGCTGGATAAATCCAACAGAGATTTTAAAAGAGGAAAAATATTGAAAACTGGAAAAATTGGTTTTAATGATTGATCCATGACAATGTCTGAATGTGAATGTTAAAGAATACACATTTCTCAGTATTTGACAGTGCCCTACAAAATTGGCCATCATGAGGTCATAAGATCATAAAGGTCATAAAGAAATCACAAATATAGAAAGGCAGAAATAACAAATAAAACCTTTATGGACTTTAGGAATAGTGACTAGATATGTAATTTCAGGATTATATGGAACTCCTATGTGAGAAAACTTCCTTCACCAATGCAAGTAGAAATCTCTTTTGCAACTTACAATTATAAAAAGTTTCCTACTAAAAGACTGTGTGAATTGCCCAGAAATGTACAAACTATATATGTCAAAAGCAAGACTTGAACTGAAATCTTCCTAGGCACAAGGTAGGGCTGTAATAAAATGAAAATGAAAATTAATGAAAGAAATATGGGCAAAAGGCATAGACACATGGAAACTAAGTAATAATTGTAATAATTAATAATGAGTATGCAAAAGAACAAATCATAGAAGGAATATGTAATTATGTTAAAAATATTTATAATAATCTACCAACATACTAAAACTTGTGGTAGACATACCACAGAGGATAATTTCTATCTCTGAAAACTAATTTAACAAAGTAGAAAATAATGAACCTAGTATGCCATTCAAAAACTAGATAATAAATGAACTAATGATCTTAAAATAAGTGCAAAAGAAGAAATCTTCAGAATTAGAAAAACAGAAAATCTCAAAAATAAAAAGTAATGCAGAACTGGTGAGAAAAAAATTATAATTGACTTTTTAATTTATAAAAATATGAAGACATTAGTTAAACTGAAAGATAAAAATCTAATTACCAGAATCCAAAAAGTACAACCCGAGAAGAAATAAAGAGAATGATAAGAAACTACTCTATACAATTGTGTGCCAGAAAAAAAACCAGGATAATTCAGAGGAATTATGAGTATCTACAAAAATATGTTACCTAAACTAACAAAACAATAAAATAAAATTCTTAAATAACATCAAGAAAATATTAAGCAAGGTATAAACGTCAAAGAAAAAAATTCCAGGGCTAAATGGATTTACAAGTGAATTCTATTAAACATTTAAAAGGCACAAAAATTATTCTCAAAAATAGAGATCTAGGGTTTTGTACCAAACTCCTTTTATGAGTCAATAATGGTTTCAATACCTAAAAAAGGGAAAGACAAATCAGCCAAAGAGAATATACACTTTTTATGAATGTTTATGCAAAAAAATTTAAATAAAATCATTTTAAGAACATTGCATCAATATAGACAAAAAAAGAGATTTATTATAACCCAATTAGACTCATACCAAAGACAAAAGGATGTTTCACTATTTTGAAAACAATTAGCAGAAGCAGTCATATAAGTAACAAAATCTAAGTGTTTATTTAATTAAACAGAACAAAGTTCTAGTAAGGCATAGCACTGCTTAATTTAAAAACTATAAAATGCATATACATGGAAGCATTCATTTTAATATGATCAAAGTCTTATGTCTAAAGTCAAAAGCAAGCATTGTTTGTAGTGTAGTGGAAAGACACTGGAAGTTTTCCCAGAATAAGGATAAATCAAGGGTTCCCCCTTTCTCCAATATTATTTGGAATAGTTCTAGAAATACTATTTATAGCAGCAATAAGGCAAGAAAACAAAAATAAAACAAAAACCTTGGCAAGGAGGACCCAAAATTGTTTGTAAACAATCATACTTTGGAAATTCCAGAGAATCAGTGGAAATATTTATTGAGATTTATCACTTCAGAAAGTTAACAGAATACAAAATAAATCCATAAAAATAATCAGTATTTCTGCAAAATTCTAACAAAAATTAGGAAGAAATTATTAGAGAAATCCACTAAAAACACCCCTAAAATGCATAAAATTGCCTAAGAGTTAAGGGAAGTCTACCAAGACATAGGCAAAACACTAAATGATTCTTCAGAAAA
>NC_058131.1:47246929-47277864 GCF_016433145.1 Gracilinanus agilis
TTTTTTAAAAGTCAATTTAGAGGATGTGGAGGTTATTTCTGTTCAAGAATTGTGGCTATTATAGTGTCTGTCAGGGTAGCAGAGGTGGAGGTCAGGGTAAATTGTGAGGGATAGAAAATAGAGAAAACAAACAAGAATGAAGGGAACTCCGAGAGGAATTAAGAGTAGCCCCTACCAGGAACCTGGGGAAATAATCTATACAGAGAATGAAACGACTTGTTTGAAATTCATTCCCACTGACAGGGTCAATAGAAAAATTTCGATGTAAATAACAGAAGGCCTCAAATACGGGTTTCCCAAATGACGGTGCATGGAGGGAAAGCTAAACTTAAGACCTAAGCAGAGGTCTCTGTAGCAGCTGAGTGTTTCCTCTCATCACAGCACAGCGCAGCAGCAGCAAAGCTTGGAGAGGGATATGGAGTGCCCAGGGAGGCCCACTGCAGATGCCCAAAGACAAATTTATGAAAATGCCTCCTTTCTCTCCTCCTTGGGGTTCCCATTTGGGTTGAAGGAGCTTTTCAGGGTGACAATCCAGTAATTTACCTTAGCCCCAAAGTCAAGGCAAATGCGAGGAGATTAATTTCGCTTTTCGCTCTTAGCAGCCTCTCCATCTGGACTCCACCACTTCATCATTTGCAAGCTGGGGACAATTATTCAGGAACAAATAGGAAACAATAGCAGCCCTAGGACGGCGCTCTGCAGTTTAATGCTATTTCTGTCTATATAAAATCTTCAATAATTTGTTTACGACTACGAAATTCAACAATAGTGTACAAATGCAATCCCACTTATGTTAATGCGCTCTCCCTTCTCGCATATCAGATTCTGAATAAAAATTAGGCAAATACTCTGTTTTGAAAATATATAAGATGTGAACTTGCTGGGGGGAAAAAAACAACCTCCGAACGCACTATCCTATCAAACACATTATTTTTTTTTTACTTAATAACTTAAGTGAACTGTTAGTGAAATTACAACCTGCTTGTGACACAATAAATTTACAACAAAATTCATTCCATAAATTATTCAATTCCGTGACTGCAGCCAAGGAGAGCAATATCACCAGCAGCAGGTGATTAGCATGTGAAAGGAAAAACCCATCTCCACACTGAAACAATCACTGTCACCTCCATTTGAAGCTTCCTGGTGGCGTTTTGTAAAAATTACCATTAAGAATACACACTTAAGGCTTTGTAGTTTCTATAAAAGCGCTAAGTATTTGATTTACATTAGATTCATTTGTTCTTTCTTCAACTGTCTTTCCCCTAGAAAACCGTAACTGTTTCAATAAATGCTTCCTCCATCAAGTGTGCATTAAAACAAAAGAATTTAAGTTCAATAAAAGTGATGAATCAGACCCAGAAGTTAACTTTCCCTCTCCCTCCGCTCCTCTGGTGTTTGTAGGAGCAGAGTAGAAATTTAAATTGGTCGTGCCACCAGGGAGAATTAAGGGATCGGAGTCTAGCGGTCATATTTACAGGTTCTTGCGGAAATCAGTTTCCGGCCAGAACAGCAAAGACCTAGGATGAGTTTCAAGTGGAACCCAATGGGCCAACATTCCTGTGGGCAGAGGTATTTCGAGTCTTCCTCGGTAGATGGGAAGCTAATCACCAGTTTTCCACCAAACCTAGTGGAGAGAAGTCCTCATGGGAAGAGAAGAGAGCTCTAGGGGCCTCAGTGGTCTCCTTCCATCTCAAACACCAATAGCCAATGAATTTCATTTTCTCCAGCTACTTGACAAACCATTTGGGGCCATTTTGTTGGTTGCTCTGCAGTGAGGTAGAAAAGAAATAACTGCTGTGCTTTTCTGAAAATGCAAACAGGAAACCGGCAGCCCTCACATTGAGAGACACCCATTATTTTTGGCAGAGCTGTTCTAGGATCCATTTTGCTTCAGGGATTGCTCTTTCTCCCCCTGAGAATGTTTAAACAATCCTCTCTCTTCCAAGAGGTAAAAGGGTGTGGAGGGAGGAAAATAATTCTGTATATTGTCATTATTTGTCATTAGAGGAAGTCACCGAAGGAAAGGCCAAGAGATTAATTTGGCATCGCTCTCCTTTAAGATGGAGCAGAGAGGAATATTCTGGATACGTATTTATGTTCTAGATGCCACTGCTTTGCTTTGTTTGTCAGGAAGGAAAGTTCTTTAGCATTATGGACATTTTTCACAATAACAACAGAAGATTAAATTCTATATCCATTCACTCTTTCTTTTCTGAATAATGCTTCTCTCTTTGCCATTGTCACATTCCCTACAGCCAGCAGCCACTGTCTAGCCAAAGGAGTTATTAGTATTTATTAGGTAGGAAAAAATCGAAAAAAGATGACTTTCCAAAAGACAAAATCCTTTTAGCTTCTCCAGGCCCAATGAAAGGAATCTCAGCTCATGTCCCTAGATGACACAGCAGACAGAAAGCTGGATCTAGAGTCAGGAAAGAGTTCAAATCCAACCTCAGATACTTTCTAGCTGATTGACCCTAGGGAAAGTCACTTAACCTCTGTCTGCCTCAGTTTTTTTACATATAAAATCGGGATCATAACAGTGCCCGCCTCTCAGGGAGGTGGTGAGGATTAATCAGATAAACAGTTTGGGTTTTTTTTGCTTTTTACTTTTTTTAACTTTTTTTTTATTTTTTTATTCAGTCTCTCTCTCCCCTCCCCATACCACAGAAGACATCATATGGCAAAATATATAACATCTTTTGTGTTTCCACTTCTCAATTCATCCTCTGGAGGTAAACATTCATAAGTTATTCTTCACATATTAAATGTGTAGCTATGTATAATGTTCTCTTGATTCTACTCATTTCATTCTTCATAATTTCATATAATTTTTTCCAAGTTTTTTAAAAATAATCTTGCTCATCATTTCTTATGGAGCAGTAGTATGCTGACACAATCATATACCTCAATTTATTTAGTCATTCCTCAATACATGCACATCTTCTCAATTTCTAGTTCTTTGATACCACAAAGAGAACTGCTATAAATATTTTGAAGCTTATAGATTCTTTTCCTTTTCTCTGATCTCCTGGGGAAATAGAACAAGTTAAGGATATATGCCCTTTTATAACTCTCTAGGAATAGTTCCAAATTGCTCTCCAAAATGGTTGGATCAGTTCATAGTTCCACCAACAATGTACTAGGATCCCCAATTTTCTGCATCCCTTCCAACATTTCTCATTTTGGCCTTTTAGCCAATCTAATGGGTATGAGATGATAGCCCTTTGAGCGTAGTTCCAAATTGCCATCCAGAATGGTTGGATTAGTTCACAACTCCACCAGCAATGCATTAATGTCCCAATTTGGCCACATCCCTTCCAACATTCATTACTCTCCCCTACTATCATTTTAGCCAATCTTCCAGGTGTGAGGTGATACTTCAGCATTGTTTTGATTTGCATTTCTCTAATTATTAGAGATTTAGAGCACTTTCTCATGAGCTTATTGATAGTTTTGATTTTTTTATCTGAAAATTGCCTATTCGTGTCCCTTGCCAATTTATCTATTGGGGAATAGCTTGATTTTTTATACAATTGATTTATCTCCTTGTATATTTGAGTAATTAGACCCCTGTCAGAGTTTTTTCTTATAAAGATTTTTTCCCAATTTGTTGTTTCCCTTCTGATTTTGGTTGCATTGTTTTTGTTTGTACAAAAGCTTTTTAATTTAGTATAATCAATCATCCCATTCACATTCAGAGTTATAATTATCAGTTGTGTATTCCCCAACATTTTGGTATCCTCTCTTAGTTCTACCCCTTCTTCTTAGGTTATTTCCTTTTAAACCAGTGATTTGTTTTCAACCAGTAACCCTTGTCCCCTCCCTTGATTTACTACCCTTTCTACCCCCTCCCTTGTTATTCCCCTCTTTTTATTTTTAAGGCCTAATGAATTCCCTCTCTCTTATCCTCCCCTCCCTTTTTTCACCTCCCCACTCCTCTGCTCCCCTTGGTTTATCCATTCTGACTTTCTCAGTAGGGTTAGATATTCTATATCTCAATGGATATAGCTACTCTTCCCTCTCAGGGTTAATTCCACTGAGAGTAAGGTTTAAATATTACCTCTTAATACTCTCTTCCTCTCCTTCTTATAATAGTATTCATCCCTTCCCCTTCCCATGCCCTCTTTGTGTGTAATAGAATATCCTATTTTTCTTATTCACTCAAGTTTCTCTTGGTGTCCTCTACTATTCACCCCCCTCTTTCCCACCCACCCCCTTATCATCTTAGACTATTTAGTACTCCAACCTCACCCTGTGAATAATTCTTCTAATTACTATAATAGTGAATTCTATAATAGTGAATAGAGTTCACTACAGAGAATTACACATAACATTTCTCCATATAGGAATACAAATAATTAGATCTTATTGAAGCTCTTAAAGAGGAAAATTTAAAAATAAGAGTTTTCTTTCTTTTCCCTCTGTTTCTTATTTACCTTTTCATGTTTCTCTGGGTTTTTGTGGTTGGATATTGAACTTTCCATTTAGTCCTGGTCTTTTCTGTGCAAATACTTGGAAATCTTCTATCTTGTTGAATGCCCATACTTTCCCCTGGAAGTATATAGTCAGTTTTGATGGGTACATGATCCTTGGTTGTAGACCCAGTTCTCTTGCCTTTCTGAATATCATATTCCAAGCCTTGCGGTCTTGTAGTGTGGAGGCTGCCAGATCCTGTGTGATCCTGATTGGTGCTCTTTGATATCTGAATTGTCTCTTTCTGGCTTCCTGTAAAATTTTTTTCTTTTACTTGGAAGCTCTTGAATTTGCTTTTATATTCCTGGGGGTTGCCTTTTCAGGGTTTAGTGTAGAGGGAGATTTATGGATCCTTTCAATGTCTATATTGCCCTCTTGTTGTAGAACTTCAGGGCAATTTTGCTGAATAATTTATGGAGTCCAAATTTCTATTAATTTCTGCTTTTTCAGGAAGACCAATGATTCTCAAATTATCTCTTCTAGACCTGTTTTCTTGATCTGTCCATTTCTCAGTGAGCTATTTCATGTTTCCTTCTATTTTATCAGTCTTTTGACTTTGCTTTATTTGTTCTTGTTGTCTTGAGAGATCATTGGCTTCTACTTGCCCAATTCTTGTCTTTAGAGACTGGTTTTTCTGCTACATTCTTTTGATTTTCTTTTTAAATTTGGTCTATCCTGTTTTCCAGCTGTTTGAATTTGGTCTCCAATTTGCTTATTAATTCTTTTGATTTGTGGGCATCTTTTTCTAATTGCCCAATTCTAGCCTTTAGAGGCTAGTTTTCAGCTATAATCTTTTGGTTTTCCTTTTGAATCTAGTCTGTTTGGTTCTTCAAGGTTTCCAGCTGGTCATTTCTAGTCTTCAATTTGCTTATCAATTCATTTGATTTCTGAGCCTCACTTTCTAATTGCAAAATTCTGCCTTTTAAACTGTTATTTTCTTGCCAGTTCTCTACCATCTTTCTCATAATCTCAGATTTGAACTCTTTCTCCTCTGCTATTTGCTCTGTTGTCTGGATTTTTTCTGTGTAAAAGTTGTTGAGTGTTAAAGATTTCTTCTTGATCTTTCTCTTCTGAGGTTCTTGTCTCTGGCTTGCCATTGTTAGCCCAGCGCCCTCTCAGCTTTATCCTCACACTCAGGGTCTGTCTGTACTCTTTGGGCTCCTGAGGTCTCAGGTCTAGTTGTTCTCAGGGTCAAGACTCCTGGTGGTCCCCTTGCTTTTTCCTCTGCCCAAAGCTCCTTTAACAGTCTCAGGGCACTGCTTCCACAGTCTTTCACCCCTCTTCACTGGGTCCCCACTCAAGGTCCAAGCCTGCGCTTAGAATCCACGTCTGCAGCTGCAACCGTGCCTGCACTCAGGGTCTGTGTTCAAAGTCTGCGCATTCTTTAGCCTGTTGGGGTCTTAAGTCTTGCTGCTCTCAGGAACAGGCCCTGGTGACCCCAGGTAGCTGTCAGGGACTTAATGGAGGCCCAAACTTGCTCTAGCTCTTGTTCACTGGCTGTAGGTGGTGTGGGGGTGAGGGGGAAGGGGGTTGCTCAGCTCGTGTTTTAGTAGAGCTATTTCACCCCCTTTTAGCATGGAAATGCCCCAATCCCACATACTTTCAATGTTGTGCCCTATTGTGGGGTCCCTTCATTCGTCTGGATTTGTTTTTATGTCCCCTTGAGGAGTCCTATATGTTTTGGTTAGGAGAGGTTAAGCAGCTGCTTTTTACTCTGCCACCATCTTAACCCGGAAGCCTGTCCCAGCAATTTTTACCAAATAGTGATTTCTTATCCCAATAGCCTGTATCTATATTTTTGTCAAATACAAAATTGCTATAATATTTTACTACTGTTTGCCATATATCTGTTCTGTCCCACCTATCTACCTTTCTATTTCTTAGCCAGCACCAGAGAGCTTTGAAAATTGGTGTTTTAAAATACAGTTTAAACTCTAGTACTGCTAGAACTCCTTCCTTTATATTTTTTCATTAATTCCTTCAATATTTTTTATCTTTTGTTCTTTTGAATGAACTTTGCTATTATTTTTCTAGCTCAATAAGATCATTTGGAGGGAATTTGATTGAGATAGTGAAATAAGTAGATTAGCTTAGGTAGGAATGTCATTGTAAATATATTGGTTCTGCCCATCTATGAACAGTTAATATTTCTCCAATTATTTAGATCTGCCTTTATTTGTTTAAAGAGTATTTTATAATCATATTCATGTAGTTCCTGTGTTTATTTTGGCCCATATACCTAGGTATTTTCTTATATCTGTGGTTATTATAAATGAAGGAATATCTCTTTCTATCTCTTCTTAAATGGCTTTATTAGTAATATATAAAATTCTGATGATTTATGTGGGTTTATTTTATACCTGCTACTTTAATAAAACTATTGATAGTTTCAATCAACTTTTCAGTGGCATCCTTAGAGTTTTTCACATATACCATTATATCATCTGCAAAACAAAAAAAATGCTTTTAATATAATGTCACAGCATTGGTATGCCCAGCAATGACTAGGGGCAAGTTTGTCCTTTTACTTTTTATCTCTGTTATCCATTTTCATATGTAAACTTTACTGTGTGATTGACTTAAAGAACATCTAACATCACCAGATTAATGCAAATTCTGGTTCAAAATAATTCACTTCAAGATGGAGAGTAGAAGAAGAGAATGTTCAAATCATTATGATAATCCTCTTCAACAATCTTAAAATAATGTCTCAAAAAGAATATTGGAGTGAAAGAACCAACAAGGAGATGGAGTGAAATGGCTTTCATGCAGAGAACAACTTGAAAGGAAGGCAGAAAGTGTCTGGATCACTGGGTTAAAAGGGGAGCACAGCCAGGAAAAGGCTACACCAAAGAGTACCAGTGCAAGCCAAAAGCAAGTCTCCCCACATATACTGTTCAAGGTTCTGAACCTGGGCCCAAGCAAATGTACAGAGACTGAGACACTGCCTAAGTCAACACCAGTGAAACACCATATACACCCCATAAAGTTTCTATGCCCCATGCTGAGCCTGCAGTAAGGTTTGGAACCCCCAGCATATGGCAGTCTGTTCTGCATTTCAGGTCTATGTAAGCCCAGATTAAGGGCTAGGGCTAGCCCCTACCAAAACTCAAGGTGAAGTTACAAATCCCAGAGCAAGGCAATCCACAGTGTACCTGATCTGATCAAGCCCAGAAGGAGACCAAAAGTCATCTCCCACGCTCCAGCAAAGGGTAGCTCATCTTGCTCTGAGCTCTTCAAGCCATCAGCAGTCTCAGGGAGTAACTGGGGGATGGGGGCATCCTGGGAAGATGGCAACTTAGACGGAGCAAAACCTCAGGCCTCCATAACTTTTCACACCGAGATAGAAAACAAAGCCCTGTGAAGGGAAAGAAAACCAAATCTAACAACATGACAGAGGTGGGGGATCCTACTGCTGGATAGCTCAAGAGGTGCACCAAGAAAAAAAGGCCTGAATTCCTAAACTCTTGGGTTTGAGGGTAAAGAAGAAGGGGGAATCCCAGGCCCCCACACCCGCATGCTGTGCAGAGTCTCCAGTGGCCCTTGGAATTTCTGGGCGGGCAAATGCACTAGTTTGGAGAAAGAGCCTTGCTGGCACCAGGCTCAGGAGATTGAACACAGACACAGGGAGGCGGCTAGAGGAAAAACGCAGAGAGGGAACCCTAGAAGCAGCAAAAACTCTCCATCTTGTTTCCCCCTTCTCCAGAGGTTTTAGCCTCAGGACACATCAAGCCAGATAGATCAATCCTGCCCTTGCTTACTCCCATCAATAAGACAGATAAGAAGTCTGCAAAGGGCAGGGAAACTCCAACACCTCTCCCGCATAGACTGCAGAGACAATAGTTGCAAACTACTATTACCAGCTGGGGAAGATCTTACATCAAAGTGCATTAAAATCTTCTGCTTAATCTAATCAGCCAGCAGAGCAGAGAAGGCTCAGGAGGTAAAGAAAGAAAAAATATGAGTAAACAACAGAAAAAGAAAAAAGAAATTACAATTGACAGCTTCTTTCTAGGACATGAACTGAGAGCAAATGAAATAGAAGAACAAGGAACTTCAAGCAAAACCAAAGAAACTCCAGCAAACTGGACACAAACTTTGGAAGATCTCAAAATTCAATTAACTCAAGAACTCATAAAAACAATCAAGAGAGGCTGCAGTCAATTGGAAAAAGGAAATACATGAACTAAAACAAGAAAATAGTATCTTGAAAGCCAAAGTTAACCAGCTTGAAAACAAAACAAAGAAGGTGAAAGATAAACTACAAAGAAAATCAGAACAGCAGGAGAAGGATAAGCAAAAAGGCAGGGATGAAATTCAGTCTTTAAAAACCAGAATCCAACAACTAGAAGCAAATGACTTCACAAGGCAGCAAGAACATAAAAAACAAAATCAAAAGAATGAAAGAATTGAGGAAAATATGAAACAGCTCATTGGTAGAACCTCAGATCTGGAAAACAGATGGCAGAGAGACAATTTAAGAATTATTGGTCTACCGGAATATCATGACAAAAGCAAAAAGCTGGACATCATCCTACGGGAAATTATTCAAGAAAACTGCCCCAACATTCATGAACAAGAGGGAATAGTGAAATTGGAAGGATTCAAAGATCACCTCCTACCTTTAATCCAACACCTAGGAACATTATAGCCAAATTCAAAAATTATCAGACCAAGGAAAAAATATTATAAGCTGCTAAGAAGTAGTCATTCAGATTCCAGGGAACCACAGTTAGGATAACACAGGATCTGGCTGCAACTACATTGAAGGACTGGAAGGCATGGAATATAATATTCTGGAAAGCAAGGGAATTGGGTCTACAACCAAGAATCAACTATCCAGCAAAACTGACTATATTCTTGCAGGGGAAAGTATGGTCATTTAATAAAATTGAAGACTTCCAAGCATTCATAAAGAAAAAACCAGACATAAACATAGAATTTGCTGCCCTAACACAGAACTCAAGAGAATCACCAAAAGGTAATTAAGAGAGGGGAAAAAAAAACAAAAAAACATAACCTTTTCTTTAAGGGACCCAATAAGTGCAAATGATTTATATCCCTATAAAAAAGATGATATTGGTAACTCTTAAAATTGTTATTATTATCAGGGTAGCTAGAAGAAATATACTCATGGGGAACAGTGACAAACTGTAAAGGATGAAATGTCAAGATATATATATGTGTGTGTGTGTGTGTGTGTGTGTGTGTGTGTGTGTGTGTATCTGTATAAATATATATATAACACTAGAGGTAAAAAAAAAAAGAAGAAAATATTAAGAGAAATGGAATAGAAGGGCCTTTACTAAAAATAACCCAAAAATAATTAAATAATAAATAGTATATATCTTAAATCATCAACAAGCATCATCAGCATTGGGAACAAATTACAAGCATTCCCAATAAGATCAGGAATGAAACAAGGATGCCAATTATTTAACATTGTTCTAGAAACACTAGCAATAGCAATTAGAGAAGAAAAAGAAATTGAGGGTATTAAAATGGGCAATGAGGAGACCAAGCTATCACTCTTTGCAAATGATATGATGGTCTACTTAAAAAATCCTAGAGAATCAACTAAAAAGCTAGTGGAAACAATCAACAGCTTTAGCAAAGTTGCAGAATACAAAATAAACCCATATAAATCATCAGCATTTCTATATATATCTAACACATCTCAGCAGCAAGAGTTAGAAAGAGAAATACCATTTAAAATCACCTTAGACAATATAAAATACTTAGGAATCTATCTACCAAGACAAATACAGGAATTATACAAACACAACTGCAAAACACTTGCCAAATAATTAAAACTAGATCTAAACAATTGGGAAAACACTGATTGCTCATGGATAGGACAAGTTAACATAATAAAAATGATCATTCTACCCAAATTAATTTACTTATTTAGTGCCATACCTATCAAATTACCAGGAAATTTTTTTAAACCCTTAACTTCTGTGTATTGGCTCCTTGGTGGAAGAGTGGTAAGGGTGGGCAATAGGGGTCAAGTGACTTGCCCAGGGTCACACAGCTGGGACGTGTCTGAGGCTGGATTTGAACCTAGGACCTCCCATCTCTAGGCCTGACTCTCAACCCACTGAGCCTACCCAGCTGCCCCCACCAGGAAACTTTTTTACTAAATTAGGGAGTAATTGAATCAGCAGCGGGAGGTGGCTTTCAGAGCTCTCAGCCCACTGGTCATCATACCACGTTGGAAGAACTGAAACTTGCAAAAACCCAAAATTATAGCTAAGTGTAGCATCAAAGAAAAACTAAATTTTAAGAGTGCTCTCTCTACCCTGAGCATAGAGCCCACCTTTAAGATAAAAGTAAAAGTTAAGGAAACGGCTAAGAAATTAACAAACAAAAAAAAAAAAAACCACATCTAACCAAAGAAAAGTTTTATGGAGACAAAGAAGAATAAGGCACAAACACAGAAAGGGACAATGAAAGCAAAGCAAACACATGCAAAGCTTCAAAAAATATATGAATTGGTCTCAGACCATGAAAGAATTAAAAAAGGATTTCAAAAGCCAACTAAGGGAGGCAGAGGAAAAATGGGGAAGAGAAATCAAAGTAATGCAAAAAGAAAATAACAGTAGGATAAGCCAAATGAAAAAGGAGGTTCAAAAGCTCATGGAAGAATATCATTTTTTAAAAATTAGAATTAGATAACTAGATGCTAATGACTTTACAAGACATCAAGAAACAATAAAATGTAATCAAAACAGAGAGAGAGGAAAAATAAAAAACAGAAGAATATCTAAAATATCTCATTGAACAACCAACCTGGAAAATAGATCCAAGAAAAACAATTTAAGAATTATTGAGCTACCTGAAAGTATTAATTTTTTTAAGTCTGAACATCATAATAGAAGCAATTTTCAAAGTAATTATAAAAAAATGAATTTACTTGCCAAGAAAAACTCGGGAATTATATTAACATAATTACAAAACACTTCATACAAAATCAGATCTAAACAATTGGAGAAATATTAATTGCTCATAGGCCTAGTAAATATAATAAAAATGACAATTCTACCAAAATTAATTTACTTACTCAGTGCCATATGCAAAAAACCAAATAATTATTTTATAGAACTAGAAAAAATAATAAAATTAATCTGGAAGAATGAAAGGTCAAGAATATTAGGGGAATCAATGAAAAAATGTGAAGGAAGGTAGTGTGAGGGGGTGAAGGTAGAAAGGTTGGATGGAATGGGAGAAAGGAGAGAGGAGGGTAGAGGAAGGGAAAGGAAGGTAAGGGTCCCCAGCCCCAGCAGGGGGAAATTGACCAGAGCCCTTCTGGGCTCAAATAAAAGATCAGAGAGCAACTTTAGGGCTTAGAATAGCTAGGTTTTATTTAAATTAGAAAGGGGAAGGTCTAGGAAAAAACTAGGAGGTAGATAGAAAGGGGAAAAGGCACTGAGAGAGAGATCAGGGTAGATAACATCAGCCAGGCTCTAGAGAACAGAGAGCAGAGCACAGAGCCCTTAAAAGGCACCGAACTTTCTCTTGTATACTTTCTCCAACACTTCCCACAAAGGAAGTGGGAGTTGTCAGGGGAAGTTGTAACAGGGAGCCCTGGGAGACGTAGTCTTCCAGGGTTTACAAAAATCTTAAATGCCACATTAGCTTAGCAGTACCAGATTTCAAACTGTAGTATAAAGTAGTAATCATCACAACAGTCATATTGTCTTATAAATAGAATTTTAGATCAATAGAATACATTAGATATAAGTTGTACAGGGGTAAATGACCTTAGCAACCTAGTGTTTGATAAACCTGAAGACCCAAGCTTTTGGAATAAGAACTCATTGCTTAACAAAAACTGCTAGGAAAACTGGAAAACAGTATGGCAAAAACTATGTACAAACCAATATTTCACACTCTATATTGTGATAATGAGATTAAATCTACCTTTCCCATTCTTAAATCTAATCACCAAAAGTGTAAAAACTCCACTTAATTCATATGTTGGGAGGTCTGTGGCCCACATGTGCTAGAGTGAGTGACAAATCAGAATTGACTGACTGCTTCCTAGGCAGTCCTAATAAAAAGCATCTGTTGTGATTGGACCCATAAACTAAGAGGAAGGCACAGGAAGTGACGCAAAAGAAGCCCCATTAAAAGAGAGTTCAGTGAGTTCAACTCTCTTCTCCTTCATGTCTTGGACCTGAAGGACTTCTTCTTGTTCCTGACTTGGACCTGGAGGAGGGCTGGACCTAGGAACCTGAGATCTTGGTGAGGCTGTTCTTAAATCTTTCCCTTAGAACTACATGTGGTGAGTGAAGAAGGCTGACTACCTTAGCCTCCAGGGGGCTATTTGATTAGTAGTATCCACCTAGCTTCCACTCTGTATAAATTCCTATTCTCTTCTCTTGTAAGAGGGGAAGGGGTTTTTTGATTGGGACATTTGAGATAAAGGAGAATAGTAACATTCAAAGCAAGATATAATCCGCAGTCAAACTCTAGTATTCTCAGTTTTCCTCCTATGGAAAGATTTCCATTCTGATGTTCCTCCTTTAGATCCAGTCCATATTATCAAAGTCCTTCCTAAGACTGGGTTCCCATAAAAATAAAGTATTCCAGATACAATCTGACCAGCGCAAAATCAAATAGTTTGAATATAACACTATCAATCTTTTCATGGCTGTATTAAAACAACCCATGAGATAATAATAACAACAAAATATATCTTTAAGGTTTGCAAAGAGATTTACAAATATTATCTCATCTGAACCTTGAGAGAAAGATGTTATTATTATTCTGATTTTGCAGATGATGAAACTTAGACAGACAGAGAAGCCAAATGACTTGCCCAGGACCACACATAACCAAATGTCTGAGGCAAAATTTGAACTCAGTTCTTCCTGACTCCAGGTTCAGCACTCCATCCATTAATCCAATTTAGCTGCCCCTCTTTTTTAGATAGCATCACATTTTGGACTAATATTTTACCTTGCAGTCCACTGAAGCCTTTAGATCATATACTTTTGAATTGCTATATAAATACATCTTTCCTATTGTTCTTTGTAATAATCTTTTAAACCCTTACCTTCCATCTTAGAATCAATATTGTGTATTGGCTCCAAGACAGAAGTGTTGTAAGGGCTAGGTGATGGAGGTTAAGTGACTCACCCAGGGCCACACAGATAGGAACTGTTTGAGGCCAGATTTGAACCCAGGACCTCCCATCTCTAGGCTTGACTCTCTATCTCCTGAATCACCAAGCTGCCTCCTGGAATCATTTTCTTTATTTCTTTTTGTTGTTGTTCTACTTTATTTTTAGAATTTTTCTTTATTTTATTCCAGTAACAAATTTACACATAAGTTTTCCAGGGTTACATGATTCAGGTTGTCTCCCTCCCCTCTTCCCTTCCCTACTTCCAGAGCTGACAAGCAATTCCACTGGGTTATATATGTATTATCATTCAAAACCTGCTTCCATATTATTCAATTTTGTCAGAGAGCAATATTATAATACCAAAACCCCAAATCATATATCCAAATAAACAAGTGATAAATCATATGTTTTTTTCTGCATTTCTACTCCAACAGTTCTTTCTCTAGAAGTGGATAGCATTCTTTTCATGAATCCCTCAGAATTGTCCTGAATCATTATATTGTTGTTATTAGCAGGCTATCACATTTGATTGTCCCATAATATTTCAGTTACTGTGTATAATGTTCTCCTGGTTCTGCTCATTTCACTCCACATCGGTTCATCTAGGTCTTTCCCATTCTTTAAGAAATCTCCCGAATTTCATCATTCCTTATAGCACAATAAAATTCCATCACCATCATATACCCAAATTTGTTCAGCCATTCCCCAGTCAAGGGACATCCCCTCAATTTCCAATTTTTTGCCACCAAAAAAAGAGCAGCCTAAAAATATTTTGTACAAACAGGTCCATTCTCATTTCGTTTTATCTCTTTGGGATACCAATCTAGTAGTGGTATTGCTGGATCCAAAAGTTATGCATTCTCAGAGCAAAAGGAGCAGAACCAGGAGAACATTGTACACAGAGACTGATACACTGTGGCACAATCAAACGTAATGGACTTCTCTACTAGCAGCAATGCAAGGATCCAGGATAATCCTGAGGGAGTTATGAGAAAGAACACTATTCACATCCAGAGAAAGAACTTTGGGAGTAGAAACACAGACAAAAAACATTTGCTTGATCACATGGGTGGGTGGGGACATGACTGGGGATGGAGGCAAGTGAAAGAATATGAATCATGGAACCATAGAAAAATATTCTAAATTAATTTAATTAGTTAATTAAAAATAAAATAACAAAAACAAAAGGTATGCATTCTTTTAAATCCCTTTGGGCATAATCTGGAATTATTTCCTGAAGATAAATTTATGTTGTTACTTTATGCCTAATATATTAATCATTCCATTGTTCTAGACTTTTTAAAAGGTTTGAACCCCAGTTTTGTGGTCTCATGTATCCCTCCCAGTTCTGTTATCTGTAAATTCATAAATAGATGCTATCTATATCTCCATCCACAGCACTAAGAAAATACTGAACAGAACAGACCCAATGATAGACTATCCTTAAAGTTGGCATCAATCCATGACTAATAACTCTTTGAGTCCAATTATTTAGCCAGTTTCAACCCGTATCTGTACTATTATCTAATCCGTATATCTCCTTTTTGTCCACAAGGAGAGCAAATGATACTTTGTAAAGCTTTGCTGAAAAAAGAGGCATACTGTGTATCTAATCATTTCCCTGTAAAACAGCCCAACAGTCCTGTTAAAGAAGGAAATAAGGTTAATCTGGCATGACCTCTCCTTGATGAGACTATATTGGCTCATAGTGATCACCACTTCCCTGTCTAAAAATGTTTAGAAACTCTCCCTTTAATAATGCATTCTAGAACCTTGCCAGGAATCTATATCGGATTCCCCAGACTACAATCAATCTACTTACTCTCTTTGAAAGTTGGGAAACCATCTACCTATTTCTAATCCTGTGGTATGTCTCCCATTTTCTCTAGGAGTTTTCAATAACAATTGACAAGAGTTTGGCAATAACATTTATAAGTTATTTTAGTCATTTCTTTAAAGATTTGAATTCCAATTTTGTAGTCCTCTATATTAATTATCATTCCCAGTTTGATGTCACTTGAAAAGGTGATTAGAAATACCATCTATACCTCCCTTCCAGTCATTAAAACAATACTGAACAGACTGGGCCTAAGGATAGATCACCTTCAAGGTTGACTTCCATCCATGACCAATCCAGTCACTGGAATGTAGCCCATAAAGACCTGGCAGCTTGAATCTATTAAGATGGAAAAGTGCTCTTACTATCTTCTCGCTTAGCTTGTGTTTCATGATTCTGTTAAACATTTTTGTGTTAATCTTCAACTACAAAATAAAGAAGGAAGGAAGAAAGAAAGAAAGAACAGAAAGAATGAAGGAAGGAATAAAGGAAAGAATGGAGGAAGGATGTTTCCTAGCCAGATTTTTGCTTTTCAAAGCACTTCTACTTTCCGTGCGGAACTTTTGATCATGGGATTTTACATTCTTTCTCTGAACTCTTTAAGGTCTGTTCTCCAAAAATCTAGCATACGCACCAGAATACACCTAGTTTCCTTTTCCTTATTTATTACCAACTCAAAGATACCAAATCACTTTTTTAGGGTTCTGATTATTTCTACATCATCAACCAGTTCCTTCTTATCTATTAGCAATAGGTTCAGAATAGCATTTCTCTTCATTGATTCTCTCACTGTTTGAAGAATTAAAATGTCTTTAAGACAAGTCAAGAATTTATCTACTTCTTTGCCTTCAGCAAAGTTTTAGTTAACTTCTGGATAATCAGCATTCACTACCAGTACCACTACCAGTAGTTTATACCTCTGGGCCAGTTTTTCAATATGTTTCCCAAATTAATGATCTATTTTTTCTTTCTGTCCTGGTGGTCTCTAACAGAGACTCCATAACTGCTACATTTCTATTTCTCCTTCAGTGGTCTTCTCCCTAAACATTCTCTACTCTGCTTTCCTCTATTTCCAATCATTTAAATTTTATTCAAATTAATATATGATATTAATATGAAAGGTTATTCCACAATCTCTTTCATCTAAGAAATAGAGTGTGATAGTGAGATTAAATCTACCTTTCCCATTCTCAAATCTAATCACCAAAAGTGTAAACAACTCCACTTAACTCACAAGTTGGGAGGTCTGTGATCCACGTGTGTTAGAGTGAGTGACAAATCAGAATTTACTGACTGCCTCCTGGGCAGTCCTAAGAAAAGCGTCTGTTGTGATTGGACACATAAACTAAGAGGAAGGCTCAGGAAGTGACTCAAAAGAAGCCCCTTTAAAAGAGAGTTCAGTGAATTCAGCTTCTTTCTTCTTGTTCATGTCTTAGATCTGAAGGAGCTCTTCTTGTTCCTGACTTGGACCTGGAGGAGCACTGGACCTGAGACCCTGAGACCTTGGTGAGACTGTTCTTAAATCTTTCCCTTAGAACTACATGTGGTGAGTGAAGAAGGCTGACTACCTTAGCCTCCAGGGGGGCCTTGATTAGGAGAAGCCTTCATGACTAAATCCCTTGTTAATTGACTTTTAGGCTCTCCAGCTGGGCCTCTGGACCCCTGCTGGATTAAAGTCCAGACTTGAATACAAATCTATTTCATTAAGTTAGATCTCTTACTCTACCTTCTTCTCATCTCTCTACTTCTACTCTCTCCTATGTTTTGTAAATAAATTACTAAAATCATTTTAAAAATTGGTATTTATTCAGTTCCTTGGCAACCACATCTTTAAATGTTAATATATCCAATCAAAAAAATACCCTTTCCCAAATCCGGCCTCAGACACTTCCCAGCTGTGTGACCCTGGGCAAGTCACTTGACCCCCATTGCCTACCCTTACCACTCTTCCACTTATAAGTCAATACACAGAAGTTAAGGGTTTAAAAAAAAAAAAAAAAAACCTTTCCCCTCTTACAAGAGAAGAGAATAGGAATTTATACAGAGTGGGAGCTAGGTGGCTCAGTGCCAGATCTGGAGTAGTGAGGTGTGAACTCAGGTCCTCACTGAGTTCAATAAACTTCAATAAATAAAATTCAATAAACAATATCAATTCTAAGACAGAAGATAAGGGTTTTTTTAAAAAAAAGGATTTATGTAGCATCTACTGTGTTTAGCAAGCAGTGTTGTTAAATACTTTTCACAAGTACTACCTTATTTGACTTAATCTGTTGCTTTTCTATATGAATATAATAAATTATTCTATTGCTATATTACAACTATGAATAACATCCCACGAAGTCTCGGTATTATCTATGTGGTTGAGTTTAAATTAGATTATTCCTTGCTTTGAGATCTCAAGTTTCTGATGTTTAGTTTATTTTCTATGGCTATACTCTGTGCCTAGGATGCTCTCCCTCCTCATCTTCACTTCCTACCTTCCCTGGCTTCCTTCAAGTCCCAGGTAAAAATCACAGTTTCTTCAGGAAGCCTTTCCTGATCTCTCATAATGCTTGTTCTTTCCCTTATAGATAATATCCAATTTATGCTATGTATATCTTGTTCATATATAGTTATTTGCCCATTATATTATTTCCCCATTAGACTAAAAGTTCTTTGAGAGCAGGCTGCATCTTATCTTTGTGTTTCAAGCACATAGCACAGTGTCTGGAATATTTTGTTATTGGTTCAGTCATTTTTCAGTTGTGTTTGATTCTTTGTGATCCCATTTAGGGTTTTCTTGGCAGAGATAACTGTAGTGATTTGCCATTTCCTTCTCTAGTTCATATGACTGATGAGGAAACTGGGGCAAACAAGGTTAAATGTCTTGCCCAAGGTCACATGACCAGTAAGCATCTGATGGTAGAATGAGCTCTGAAAGATGAGTCTTCTTGACTTCATATCAGGCATTTTATCCACTGTGCCACCTAGCAGACTAACTGACACATACCAAGTGCTTAATAAATGTTCGTTTGATTGATTATCCATACACAATGTATTTTTTATGGATACCAGAAGTCACAAGTTTTTTTTTAATTATATGTAGAAACAATTTTTGATAAATGTTTTCTGACACTTTGCAATTCAAATTCTCACCCTCCTTCCCTCCCAACTTTCTCCCTCCCCCAAGGCAATAAATAATCTGATATAGGTTATACCAATGCCTTTATGCAATACATGTTTCCATATTCCCTATTTCATTACACAAGACACATATCGCACGTATAATAAAAACTCGTGAAGGAAATAACATGAAAATGGCATGATTTCATCTACAATCAGATTCCAACAATTCTTTGGCTATGGATAGCATTTTTTATCTTGAATCCTTTGGGGTTATCTTAGAACATTGTTTTGCTGATAACAGTTTAGTCCTTGACAGTTGATCATCATACAATGTTTCTATTATAGTATACTCTCTTCTCCTGGTTCTGCTCACTTCACTTTGCATCAGTTCATATAAATCTTTCCAGATTTTTCTGAACTCATCTTGTTCACTATTCTTATGGTCCAATAATATTCTGTTAAAACCATATACCACAACTTCTTCAGCCATTCCCCAATTGATGGACACCCTCTCAATTTCCAATTCTTTGCCATTACAAAAAGAGTTGCTAAAAAAGTTTTTGTACAAATTGGTCCTTTCCCCCCATCACTGATCTCTTGGGATACAGACCTGGTACTGGTATTGCTTGGTCAAAAGATATGCTTAGTTTTATGGTTCTTTTGGTGAGGTTCTATATTGCTCTCCAGAATGGTTATTATCAGTTCACAGCTCCACCAATAATGTATTAATGCTTCAATTTTCCCACAGATAGTCCAACATTTTTCATTTTCCTTTTTGGTCATATTATACAGTCTGATAGGTGATATCTCAGAGTTGTTTTAATTTGCATTTCTCTAATCAGTAGTGACTTGAAGCATTTTTTCATATAACTATAAATAGTTTTAATTTCTTCCTCTGAGAATTGCCTATTCATACTCTTTGACCATTTATCAATTGGGGAATGCTTTGCATTCTTATAAATATGACTCAATTCTCTATATTTCAGAAATGAGTCCTTTATCATAGACATTTGTTATAAACAATGTTTCCTAGTTTCTTTCCCTTCTAATGTCAGTTGAATTGTCTTTGTTTGTTCAGAAACTTTTTAAGTTGATGTAATCAAAATTATCTATTTTGTTTTTCATTATGTCTTCTATGCCCTTATGTCCTAATTAGTTTATAGTCTCCCCCTTTATTTCTAGATCAAATATCAACTTTGATTTTATCTTGGAATATGGTATAAGATGTTATTCTATTCCCAGTTTCTTCCATATTGTTTTCCCGGCAGTTTTTGTAAATAGTGAGTTCTTCCCCCAATAGCTTGGTCTTTGGGTTTATCAAACACCAGGTTATTATGATCATTAACTACTGGGTATTCATTTTCTAATCTATTCCATCGATCCACTACTCTATTTCTTAACCAGCACCAGATGGTTTTGATGATTACCATGTTTTAAAATAGTTTGAGATCTGGTATGGGTAAGCTTCCTTCCTTCATATATTTTTATTACTTCCCTTGATATTCTTGACCTTGTGTTCTTCCAGATGAATTTTGTTATTATTTTTTCTAGTCCTAGGAAATAATTTTGGGTAGTTTGGTATGGCACTGAATTAAGTTAAGTAGGATTGTCATTTTTGCTATGATAGCCTGGCTTATCCATCAGCAATTCATATTTTTCCAATCATTTAGGTCTGACTTTATTTGTGTGAAAAGTGTTTTTTAATTGTGTTCATACAGAAGTTGGGTTTGTCTTGGTAAGTATATTCCCAGGTATTTTATACTATGTATAGTTATTTAAAATGGAATTTCCTTTTCTATTTCTTCCTGTTGAATTTTGTTGGTGGTAAATAGAAATGCTGGTGATTTGTGTGGATTTATTTTGTATCCTGTAACTTTGCTAAAGTTGTTCATTGACTCTATCAGTTTTGAGGTTGATTCTCCAGGGTTCTCTATATATACCATCATATCATCTGCAAAGAGTGATTGTTTTGTTTTTTCACTGCCTATTTTAATTCAATCCCATTTTTTTTGCTCTTATTACTATAGCTAACATTTCTAGTAAAATATTAAATAATACTGATGATAATGAGCATCATTGCTTTGCCCTTGATGTTACTGGGAAGACTTCTAGTTTATTCCCATTATAAATAATTTTTGCTAATGGTTTTAGATTAATGCCCTTGACTTTAAAGAAAGTTCTTTTTATTCCAATGATTTCTAATGTTTTTATAAGGAATAAGTGTTATATTTTCTAAAAGGCTTTTTCTGCATCTGTTGTGATAATCACATGATTTCTGTTGGTTTTCTTATTGACATAATTAATTATTCTGATAGTTTACCTGGTCCTGGTGCATAATCCTTGTGATATAATGCTATAATCTTCTTGCTAGTATTGTATTTAGAATTTTTGCTTCAATATTCATTAGGGCTATAGGTCTTTAGTTTTTTTTCTCTGTATCAACTCTTCCTATTTTCAGGATTTCAAATTTGGTGTTTAATTGGGAATTTTTAATTTGTTCTTTTTCTAGTTTTTTTTAGTTGCATGTTCAATTTATTTATCTGCTCTTTCTCTATTTTATTGATGTAAGCATTTAGAAGTATAAATTTCCCCCTAAAAACAGCTTTATCTGTATTCCACAAATTCTGTATGTCATCTTCCCAGTCATTCCTTTAATCAAATTATTGCTTCTATTATTTGCTCTTTGATCCATTCATTAAGATAAAATTATTTAGTTTCTAATTAATTTTAGTCTTTTGCTGCACTTTGTTGAATGTTATCTTTATTGCATTATGATCTAAAAAGGATGCATTTAATACTTCTACTTTTTTACATTTTATTGTGAGGTTTTTAATGCCCTATTACTGTGATGGCAAACCTGTGGCACGTGTACCAAAGAAAGTATGTAGAAACCTCTCTGTGGGCACATGCCATTCCTGGCCAAGTTAATTACTAGAAAGACAGAGAGACTCTGGCAAAGCTCATTCCTTCCCCCTCTCCACCATGCCTCCCCACCCCTCTCTGCTTACCCCCCTCTCCTGAGTAGAATGCTCAGACCTCTCCCATCCTTTTCTTCCTCCCCTGTCTTGGGTAAGGTGGGTGGGGCACTCAGTCTCTGGGGAGGGGGGGCACTGCACACAGTCTGGAGGGGTGGGACATGGCATGCAATCAAGGGGGCAAGGCATGTCACATGGTCTCTAAAAATTTCTAAAAGGTTCATCATCATTGCCATATGGAATGGCCAATTTTTGTGAAAATGTCATGTACTTCTGAGAAAAATGTATATTCCTTTTTTATTTCCATTCTGTTTTCTACAGAGGTCTAACATTTCTATTTTATTTCAAGTTCTAATTACCTCCTTAAAGGGAAGTCACCAATTTTATTATTGCCCTTTCCTTTGTTCTTGTCAATCATAAATTATAGTTTTCTCCACTGAGGTGGATTTTGTATTGTGCCAGCTAGATCCATGACATCTGACCTACCTTGATTATGCAAGCATTCTCCCCAATATCCTTGTAAATATGAGTCCCACCTCTGTCACTAAGTAGTTGTGCAGCCTTAAACAAATATCTGATGTTCTCATAACATTGAATTTCTCATCTGTAATATAATCACATAACTTAAATCTATCCATTTGGCAATCTATTACCTACACCTATTGCCCCTACTGGCCAAAAATAATGGAAATTTGGGCAAACAGTTGAAGGTAAATAACTTGGTGGTACATCTTCAATTTTCCCTTCATCATATAAACAGCTATCTTTATTCTTGAATTATTTTCTTTTAACAAATTCTTAGTACAGAGTGTACATAGGAATCACATCCACAGATTAACAGTAAATTTGGTCACTTTGCCAAAGATAACAGTACTTTTTTTTCTATATACTTGGTTTGAATGCTTCAATTTCTTCAAAGTCTAAGAGCTCCCCCACCCAGACACAAGAGTTACTTCCAGGTTCTTTTTCAGAAAGATTCCTGTGGACTATAGATATGTGTCTGGTACTTTTTTCCTTACTGATGAAGAAAATAAGCACGAAAGATATAATTGATTATGAATATAGATCAGTTAAACTAATAAAGCTATTTCAAGGTTGTTGTTTTTTAATTTCATCACTATAACAAATAACATTCCCTGAATATTAATTAGAGATCACTAACATATGAATGAAAATGAAATATTTAAGCATGAAGTAGTGTTATTTTTAAGTGTAAGCTACACATTGAAATGTGAACACCTAACAATAAAGAGATATTAGTCTCTATAACAAGATCCTGATTAGTGCAAATAATTAATTCCTTGAAGTGGTCACATTTTTAAAATTCATGCTGCATATTCCCATTGGGCTAGAATCAATTACCATATTCTATATAATTATAATGTCAAAGAATGCAATTTTGAATACATGCAAATTTATAGTAAAATAAATACTATGACTCAGGAGAACATATGCCAAGCTTTACTCCCAAATAGTACAAATTATCTAGGCAAGTCATTTAGTAGAGAGAAAAGAAGATGGAAGGAGCATGATACTGCCTTCAATAAGGACTTTAATGTGAAAGTAGGATTAACTTTTTGTACTTCATTTTAGAGGGAATAACTAAGAACAATTGATAAAAGTTGAAAAGAGGAAATTTTTGGTCTGTTCTAAATTTAAAAAAAAATTCTAACATTGAAAGCAACTCAAAAGTAAAATGGGCTGCTGGATATAAGAGAGCATCTGTCTCAAAATATTAGAAAAACAAACTGGGGCAGCCAGGTGGCTCAGTGGATGCTACTAATCAAATACTTAGTATTATTTTAAATCTTTACCTTCCATCTTAGAATCAATACCATGTATTAGATCTGAGGCAAAAGATCAGTAAGGGCTAGGCAATGGGGGTCAAGTGACTTGTCCAGGGCCACACAACTAGGAAGTGTCTAAAGCTAGATTTGAGCCCAGGACTTCCCATCTCTAGGTGTTGGCTCTAAATCCACTAAGCCATTTAGTTGCCACACACACACAATACTTAATATTAATTCTAAAATTGAAGGTAAGGGGTTTATTTTGTTTAAAGAATGGTTTGGATTCATTAGCCACTGAGGTCCCTTCCAGCCCTGAAATTCAGTGATTCTGTGATTTATTCTTTCATGGCCTCATTCTTCTTAGTATAATAATATTCCCTGCTAACTTCTTCATACGAATCCTATGAGCCTCAAGGAAGTAATGCCTTCAGATTAGAAACAGAATGAAGTTCTTACTGATTCAAGTGGTTGTCCTTTTCCTTTTCTTCCAAGAGAAGATTTTATATCATCTGAACCACTACAAGATGAGATACACAGTACGAGTGGTATGTTTTTCCACCTTTGCCTTATTTCCAATAACAAAAGCAGAAATAACTCCTGCTTCCCACGTGATAAACTGAAGTCTTTCCTATCTGTAACCCTGAACCTTCACTTTTCAATTTCTCTGGGTCATCACCACATCATTCTTGCTCTGTCTCTGATGTAAAACACTTATTCTTCCATAGTACAATGCAATAATAGACTCATACAATGTGCAACTAACTGCATTTCTGATAAAAATTCAGATTCAAGGAACATGTAAAAATAATATTTCATATGTTTATAAACAGATCTTTCCTGAGTAAATCCCATACCTTTCCATCTTCAAATGATTACACAATTCAGCAAAATTAGTTCTTCCATTCTACTAAAGAGCCCAGGACATTACAGACCTGTAATCATTAGCAAGTCTAACCTCAGAAGCAATCAAAATTCTGGAGACATTAATAAGAGATGAGATCACGAAACATCTGGAGAAACATGAGCTGATGTAAAAATAAAAAATAGTCTGCACACACTTCTGTGAAGGGTATATCCTGTCTGACAAATTGAGTGGAATCTTTTTTTTTTTTTTTTTGAGGAGATAATGCAGAGAGCAGACGGGAAAAGCAGTGGACATAAACTGCATTGATGTCAAAAGGTCATTTATCAGTATAGCATTAAATATATCAAACAATGACAACAGTAATAATGTTATGTATATGTTATATAGTTCTGCTTTCCAAGAAGCTCAAAACATTTTAACCAACTTGAAAAAATAAAAAGTCATACTCTTCCAACAACTGGCATTTACGGGTATGGACACCACTAGCCCCCAGTTTACAAGCTGGGGTATTTAATGTCAGCACCATGGCCAGGGAAAGTAGAGAGCCTGGGAATAGTGAACTAGGTTAGCACTATGACCAAAGAGAACACCAGATGGGCATTCCAAGGTACCAAGGTGGAAAGTACTACTAGTAATTAGTAGACTGTTCATTGTGATGGAGGCTTGTGATATACACAATTCTTTGAACATCTCAGAACCAAGTAAGGTTCCAGGCTTGGGAGAGGATGTGTCTACACTGTATGGACTCCTTGGGAACCTTCTCTAACATGATTTGATTTTTTTATGCATGATTTCAGAAAAGGAGTCCAAGGAGATCTTGGATGCTACAACTAGATCTGATACTTCCCTATCATAGCACAGGAGAGTTTGTGATAATATGATATTCCTGAGGCTGCCTGAGCTACATCTCTGATATGGCAATTGTTTGAGACTCTTTCTCCATTAATTTTGAGGCAATTATGAAAGACTCAAATATCACATATAAGTTTCAAGAGGTCATTTATGCTCAAAAGCATATGACTTCTTTGAGTAGATACTCCAGCTTAGGGGTTCCTGTTTTTCTAATATTTTAATAACTATATTTTAATGTGTGGAGATTAAAATTAATATTTAATAACCAAATGTTATATTTAGTAAGGTTTTATTAATAATAAACTAACAAAAATACTAGCTACAAGGTAGCTCCCCGGAGCAAAAGAGAAAGAACTAGGTGGAGCCTCAGAACTTATACAAACGTGGCCACGCAATGTAAACAATAGGAAAAGCATTATAGGTAATACAGAAAGGAAATCTGGGCAGTGCAGTCTGTTCAAGATTTTCCAACTATGCAAATGCAATTGATTTCTTTTGTAATTCTATGCATTTTATTTTAAGCATTTAGCAATAGGACTCTGAGAAAAGGTCCATAGGTCTCCTCTGATTGAAAAAGGGTGTTTAAGACAAAAAATTTAAGAATCCCTGACCCAGGTAATCTTAGATAGCCTGAAATAGTAAAAAGTTACATTTGGGGGAGGAATATGATGACAGTCTACAAACCATAGGAATATGTATCTGCTCTAATAGTTTTCCAAGAGATAAAGAAACAAGAAGAAATTGTGGCATCCTAATCACATGAATGGATTCATAAAAATTAAATCATGTGTTTCTAAAGAGAACTTTTCAGTGAAAAGTATACATAAGATCATATACTAACAGATTTAGAGGTAAGAGAGACCTTGCAGGGCATTTGGTCAAATCTCTTCATTTTAAAAAATAAGGAAACAGAAGCCCAAACAAGTTAAAAGGGACTTCCCAAGATCATAGAAGCAAGTATGTGGCAGAGTCAAATCCAGGCCCTCGGAACTGTCTGAAATAATAGTCACACTGCTCCAGGGTTATCTGACTTGAAATACTCCCCTCAAAATATTCAATAGAATAGATTCTTATACATGAATCAGGGGTGCCCAGACTATGAGCTCTCTTGCTACAACTGGAAAGTTGTCTCCTTTACTGCCATCTCTGTATCAGAAAGACACTTTCATCATCAAACTTTTGTCTTCTGAGTCACCAAAATCATGACTAGGTATCCCCTAACCTAAAACTGAAGATGAAAGCACAAATTTTTAGGATACATTAACATTCCTGGTTTCTAATTTTAGCTGAAGACTACTGAATTCAAACAAAATGAAATCTGCAAGAGTTTATTCAAGAAAATAAAGCAAAATATTCATCAAAGAGCAGGGAGATTATTTTCTGGAAATAAGTAGCTTTGGGAACAGGAATCCATTGTTTATTTTTTCTAATAATAAGTGAGCACTTTCTCTACTGTATTATGCTTCTTTTATAACTCTGACTTGAGGTTTATTATTTAAGTTAATGCTCTCTGGAAACAAAGAATAATAATAATTGGCATTGTGTATATATATTATGTATTATATTATATACTATGCATTATTATATATAATTACACATTAAAATATTCCATATTATGTATTACATATAGTATCTGACAAAGATGATTTCATTTAAGTCCTTACAACCCTGGAAGATCTGTTCTATGCTCATTTTACAAAATGAGAAAGTAGGCCCTCAGAGAGATTGTGACTTGTCCAAGATAAAATGTCTTTCGTAGCTCAGATCCTTCCTGTATCAGCAGGGAGTATAAGGGGAAACCTCACAAAGGAAAATTGAAATCACATAAAGTTATGACCAAGTGTCGAAAGACCAACCTGGATATTGCTTGGTGGTTCAATGTAGAATCAGACACTTTTTTATTTCTTAGCACTCCATAAGAGATCAGTTATTTTCCTTCCATCTGGATACCACTCTGCAGAAATCAAGATGGAAAATCAGTGTGACAAGAATGAAACGATGAAATACTGAGAAGACTTCAGCTACAAGGGAAGATTGGAAGTAATGTAATTGTGCTTGCTGGAGAAGGATGCTTAAAATGGATATAAATGAGGTTATTAAGATGCTAAAGAGGACAGGGAGGGGAGGGAGGAACCAGAGAAGGGTATTAAAGGTGATTTGTGGGAACAGCCACAAGTTTGGAATAGGATGAGAGTCGAATTCAGAGGGCTCTGGAGGGTTTCCTGCAGCCTGTATTTCCATAGTTTGTCAACCACCTTAGTTTTATAAAATATCACTTTCCAAGTACAGCCCAGAACTGGAATCACTTAAGTAAAATTTGGTGATTATTATTTTTAAATTTGTTAAAGCCAAATATTAAACCAATGGGTCTAGTGTAATTCAGAGACCACATACCTCTTGAACCACTATTGTAAATATTCTGTAACACCATGTGCCCTTCTTCATAAAACTTTGAATGTACCTTTTCAATTGGAAAACAGATTTATTACATTTCAAGACATGGGGTCTGAATACATAGACCTCCATTTTACTATTTGAAGCATTTCAGAACTATACATATAAACTGTCTGACTTCAGCATGTTACTATAGGCAATGAAAACTCAGAGATCTTATAATTGGTCCAGGAAACCGATTTCCCAAATTATTGGAAATTTTTCATATCATGCATACAAAATATCTTCCGAATTTTGCTGGCAGCAGGAACAAAATTTGCACCATCTTTCTAACTCCATCAGTGGGCTCCATGGCACTCTGCCATCACTCCTCTCTCACCCTCCATCCACCCTCCCCAGCCCCAGCATCACCCCTCACAGGCTGGAGAAGGTACTACCATCTGTCTTTAGCATAAAGAAAAAAAGATAAAATCTGTCTATGGCTCTCTGAGCTTTATGGTTGTGCCCTCTCCCTAGTCCATTAAATTTCACCTGTGAAGGGAAAAAAGTGCATAATATTCAGGATTGGACACCTCCCAAAGAATGGCTGTTTCTTTTTACTTGAGATAGAAACACTAAAAGATGACTTACTGGTATGCTTTCCCTTAGTGCTCCTTTGTGTCTTGCACCCCGTAAGTAGTCTGGTGAAGCCCAAGGACAACCTCTCAGAATCACATTTTTAAATGCATAAGATAAAATTTACAGGATTACAAAGGAAACCGATTACATTTCAACATAGTCATCAAAATATTTTTTTTAAAGTTCACAGATTCCAAATCAAGGACCCCTTTTTCTAGTGCAAGATCAATTTATATATAGTATGTCCCAAAAGTCTTAGTCTAGTTTTAAATGCTTAAAAGTTTTATTTTTTTAAGCACATTAGCATGTATCTTTGAGAACCAAGATATGGATCCATGATTTCTTTGAAAATTTCTTTAGTCACGTTGCTTGTAATAAAAAGGTATAAAAATCATTTTATTGGAGAAGCAGGTAATAATGATAACAATTTTTTTTGTAATTCAGTAGATAAATGTCAAGCCAAAAGTGCCTAAAATATATAAAGTTCCTTGTACTTTCTTTAGTTTTCTGGATGCTTATATCGTGAACTGCTTATAATGATAAGAGTTGATGTTTGTTGAGTGTTTTACTCATATTATCTCACCTCTCCCTCCTCTAATTTCTTTCCACCAAACTGATATTCTTAAAGCACAAATCTGATCACTCTCCTATGCAAGAACCTCTGATGGCTCCTCTTTTCTCCAAGATACTCCCCAAAGAACTCTTTTGTTTGGCATATAAAACCCTTCCCCAACTGGCACTTTCATCTTCTTAGGCTACTTAGACATTGATCTCTTTCACAATTTCTGTTTCATCCCAACTTGCCTAACTGTTGTTGCTGGAACATAACTTTCCCTAGTTCCTCCTCTCCAGGCTTTTCCTTAGGCTACGATAGCCTTTACACCTAAGATGTTCTCTCTCCTCACCTCCAACTCTTAGAAGCATCTCACTGACTTCAAGGCTCACATCTCAAGGTCCTTCCTGATTCCCCAAGTTATTAACATCTTCCTCCAAAAACAAAAAAATATCCTTTATATTTCCCTCTCTACGTACATCTGTCATCCCCTGCAGTGGCATGTGATCCCCTAGAATTCAGGAACTGATTCACGTTTGCCTTTATATATGTGGCACATGGCACAGGGCCTGGTACATAGTAGGACCCCATTAAATGAAATCCCCCCTGAGCTTTGCAACAACCCTTAAAGGCAATCAGCATCATCATTTTTATCTCTGTTTTAGGGATAAAAAGTTAGAAGTTAAGAGACTTGCCAATGAACAGCAATCGTACAATGATCAACTGTGAATGACAAATATTATGAGCAATGCAAGGTTCCAGGAAAACTCCAAGAAACTCATGATGGAAAAGATTATCCACCACCAGAAAAGAAACTGATGGAGTTTGAATGCAGATTGAAGCAAGTCATTCTTCACTTTTATTTCCTCCATGATATTTTTTACTAGCATAAATGATATATGTCTTCTTTCACAACATGATGAACATGGAAATACGCATGGCATGATAACACATGTATAACCTAAATCATATTACCTGCCCTCTTGGGTAGGAAAGAGGGGTACGAGGGAGAGAGAGAACCTGGATCACAAAATGTTAGAAAATGATTATTTAAGATTATATCAACATGTAATCTGGGGAAAAATTTTTTAAATAATAAACGTTATTTCTCCTTCTGGGAAAAAGAGAGGTTTGTTGATGGTCACACAACTAAGTGTCAGAAGTATGCCTTCTCTGACTTCAAGTACAACTATCACCACCATAATCAGTGTGGACACGCCAGAGCTTTGCCCATGGGCACTGATATCTAGATGGTATACTTCTTCTTAGTGGCAGTTCTTCTGCCCTCTGCCTTCACTCATTTACTCCCAAGATCCTCTCACTGTGGCACTCTTTCTCAAGGCTCAGCATCTTCCATTGCCATGATCACTCATATTTGTGTCAGGCAAATAGTCGGTCTTTTTAAAAACTCACTCTAGGCCAGCACTGAGGGAGAACAGATGGATTATTGATGATTTTATATTAAGTTGCCAAGGTGGTTTATTGTGTTTAGACATTTGTGAACTCTCAGGGGGAAAAATAGCTTCTTAAATAAGATCAAAAGTCAGAGAGAAAGCCTAACTTTACAATCCATCTTGTTCAAGACCAGGAACCAGGATTCTTGGGTTCTAGACCTGACTCAGTCATCAACCATATGACCTTGGACAAGTCACCAATTCTATTGGCCTTAAGTCTTCTCATTTATAATAGAACATAATTAAATCAGATTATTTCTATAGTCCTTTCCAGCTCTGAGAGACTATATTTCTACAAATATTACAATAATGTATGTAAAGCAAGATATCAGGGCATTAAACTTTAAATCTAAGCTAGACATGGCAGGGTAACAAAGTAATCCCTGTTATCGGGAAAGCTGAGGCTGGTAGATCCTTTGAGTTAAGATTTGAGCCTCGGTGAGGCTAAATTGGTCAGGAATCCAAGCTAAGTCCAAAACCAATATGGCGAACTTTCAGGAGTAGGGGGCCACCAGGTTGTCTGAGGAGGTTAGAAACAGCTCAGATCAAAGGCAACATGTATTGATAAATGACCTACCATGTGCCAGTCACCGGACAAAGCTTTCATGCCAATCAGCAATGGGATTGGACCTTTGTATTAAAAATGTATGTAGCAACAGGTATGTCAAATTAAAGTGAGTTAGATGGTATTCAGAGGCCTGGACCTGGAATCAAGAAAACCTGAGTTCAAATCATTCTTCAGATATTTAAATAATAGTAACAGGTAACATTTACTTAGTGTCTACTATGTGCCAGTCACTGCCTTTCCAGGTTAAGTGAAAAAGAGAGACTCGTTCTCAAAAAACAATCAAAACGAAACAAAATGAAAAGAAAAGAAAAGAAAAGAAAA
>NC_058131.1:47277964-47368912 GCF_016433145.1 Gracilinanus agilis
AGAAAAGAAAAGAAAAGAAAAGAAAAGAAAAGAAAAGAAAAGAAAAGAAAAGGAAAGAGAAAAGAAAAGAAAAGAAAAGAAAGGAAACACCTTCCCATCTGAGGTCCTGAGATTCTTTGTAGGTTAACATTTTAAACAACTTCTGGACCTTATATTCTGCCATGAACACTAGGGCCTCTTTTAAGTGGGAAACAGATCTCAAGTATTAGCAGCATATGAAATAAGAACCAAAATGTCAGCCACAAACCCAAGAACCAAATAAAATGTTACAAGGAGAAAAGGCAAGCCAAACATGACTAACACATTCTTCTAGTGGCCTGACAAAAGGATCAAAATTACTTCCACATACACAAGTTGTTTAAAAAAAGGAAGGAGAGGATAAGAAAGTTACCCTAATTTAAACAAAATTAATAAAGAAATGTTCTGCATGGGGTTTTTTTTCTCCCTTCCCTGTTTCTTCTTCTAATCATTTATCATGCAAATGAAAGCAGTAATGGAAAATGTAAAGAAAACAAATCCTGCAATATACTGAAACTCCTATCCGGCAAGAGATAAGATTGAATATTAGAAGGAAGGGTGCAGAAAATTAGCTGTCTGTACAATAACTGGGAGGGAAAACTGTTTTATTTAGCCTGCAGGGATTTTTGTAGCAAACTGACTAAATTAAAATCCAGTCTATTAAATCCAGTATCATACTAGAAAATGCCTTTTCCTAGCACTTTTAGATAAATTTTCATTGATCTCATTTTACGCATGATTACATTTTTAATGAGTTGTGCAATATTTCCAGGCTAATTTTAAATCCCCTCTCTCTTTTCCCCCCACTTACTGCTTGCTGGATTAACATTTCTGATAAATTGTTGGACCAGAAAGAAGGAGCATTACCAAGATGAAATAAATTACTTCCATTTTTTTGCCGCTCCAAAGCGATAATAGGAGAATACAAATGCCCACTGTCTAATTATGCCACATCTTCCAATTCGTCTCACAAAAACAATCATTTTATTTCATGTAATAGGCATGTTGCCTTGTAGTATTCATTATAAATGACCCTGAACAGTATAGAACCTTTTACAAGGCAGAGTTTCACCCTCCACCCCAATACTGGCCCACTGGAGCTGGACCATCTTAAAATATAGGGTCTCACAAACTGAAGAATTAGAGAAAGACAATAGTGGACAATCATGAGACTGGGAGTCAGGAAACTTATCTTAGTCCTCATATGAGCTGCATGCATCAACTTAGAAAAGTCTCTTGTCCTCACTAGGTTTATTTTGTCATCTGTAAAATGGGTCAGTGTTGAACTAGGTTAATCATAAAAATACCTTCTAGCACCAGACTATAAGGTTTCATGGTTCTATGGTAACTGGGAAAATAAGTTAAAACAGAATACAATAGGCTTCAAATTCATTTGAAAATAAAAATTTAAAGACAGGCAAATAAAGTTCTTTTAGGTTTAAATGAAAAGAACATAGATTTTTTTAAAAGAAAGAATATAGATTCATGAGTGAGCATTAATTTTCCAAGAAGTATGATTCATACCGGAAAAAATAAATACTAAAAAGTATTTCATTCATTCATTCAACATTTACTTTGATTTCCAAATGCATGAAAGCATTTGGACAAAAATGATATTCATTTTCCTTTTAGGAAATGCAACATCATAGATATAATCAAAACAACAATTCACATTTATACATCACATTAAAATTTGCAAAATGTTTTTATCACAATAACCCTGGGAAGCAGATATTATGAATTTTACTGTCTCCATTTTACAGATGAGGAAACAAAGGCACAGAGAAATGAAGCAATTATCCCATGGTCACTCTGGTTAGTAATCATCAGTCAGACTCAACCTCAGGTGCCCCTTGATTCCAATCATTTTTCTTTCTATTAATTGATGCTGTCTCTGTTGGCAAGGGGGAGAGGCAGCTAGGTGGCACCATAGTGCATATTTACTAGCTGCATTGCCCTGAGCAAATCACTTAACCTTGTTTGCCACCATTTCCCCATCTGTAAAATGAGCTAGAGAAGGGAATGGTGAACTACTCTACCATCTCTCCCAAGAAAACTCCAAATGGGGTTATGAAAGTTGGACAAGGTCATTCAACTAAACAACAACTAAATCTAGGCAAAAGAAATTGTGGGCAGAGGTAGGTAGATTACAACTTGCTAACTAAAATTTGTAGAGATGTGTGCAGAGCAACTTTAAATCACAGGGAAAACACAAAGCAATTGGGGAACTCTTTGTGCTCTAAATCTAATTAAGGTAGAATGGAATGTGTTTTTTCTAATATAGAAATTAATTTTCAAACTACGAAATAAAAGGAGAAAATCTTTAATCAAGTGTTACCAACCTGAAGGACAAGAGCCACTGGAGCTACGTAGAAGACATTGTAAGGGATCTACAAATCCATATGCACACAAAAAAAATGTCATTTTTATTTTTATTTGTTTCAACAGAATATGCTAGCATATGACTAAGCATGAGAAATAAACAAATCCAAACATACCTTCAATAGACTGAATTTTAAAATCTATCTTTTCAAAGACAGAAAGGTCTCATATTAAACTAGAATTTCTGTGGCTATTTTTACTTTTTGCATGGCAAAAAAAATAGGACCAAATTGGGTCCATCAATAGAGGGAATGATGTGATTCAATGAATTATGGATGAATGTAAAAGAAATCCCTTAAGAAGTAAAAAATATAAGGAATTCAGAAAAACACAAAAAATGTATACAAACAGGTGCAGAATGAAATGCACAGTTGGACAAACATATACAGTGTTTATAATGAAAACAAAAGTTAGACTAAAAAGTAGTCAAGCAGATTAACTACAGTTGCTAATATTGGTTCCAAAGACTGATGACGTTGATGATTATATATATATATATATATATGTATATATATATATANGAAATAAACAAATCCAAACATACCTTCAATAGACTGAATTTTAAAATCTATCTTTTCAAAGACAGAAAGGTCTCATATTAAACTAGAATTTCTGTGGCTATTTTTACTTTTTGCATGGCAAAAAAAATAGGACCAAATTGGGTCCATCAATAGAGGGAATGATGTGATTCAATGAATTATGGATGAATGTAAAAGAAATCCCTTAAGAAGTAAAAAATATAAGGAATTCAGAAAAACACAAAAAATGTATACAAACAGGTGCAGAATGAAATGCACAGTTGGACAAACATATACAGTGTTTATAATGAAAACAAAAGTTAGACTAAAAAGTAGTCAAGCAGATTAACTACAGTTGCTAATATTGGTTCCAAAGACTGATGACGTTGATGATTATATATATATATATATGTATATATATATATATGTGTGTGTGTGTGTGTGTGTATTTATATATACCCTAAAACTTTGAAGTTTTCAAAGTCCTTTTTATCCTTACAAAAACTCAGAGGTGGGGAGGCAAGGGCTACTACTTATTTCCATTTTACATGTGAAGGAACTGAGACAGCAGAAGTTAAGTAACTTCTCCAATTTTGCACAGTGTCTAAGGCTGAATTTGAACTCAGATCTTCCTAATTCAAGATTTATCACTATATCTACTGTGCCACCCTCCTTTTGGCAGAGAACTAGAAGAATAAGAAAATGGAAAGCTTTATATGCTGTGAGTCTTTGCCCATCAATTTTGTTTCACTGGCTTAGTGCTGGTGGTAGTTGGTTCAAGGATGGATTTAATGGGGGAAGAAGGGGAAGTAGTATATTGGAAATTGATTATATTGTAAAAAAAAACAAAGGGACTCTAGGATCACAGACCTAGCTAAGAACCCTAGAGGCTTTCTAGTCTAACCCCTTTGTTTTACAGAGGGGTACACTAAGACCAAGAAAGATCAAATATCATGGGAGCATAGGTTTCAAGCTGTACTCAGGATGTCAGATGCTTTGGAGTCCAATCCTTTTATTTTATACATGAAAACTAAACACCTAGGGAAGTTAAGTGATTCCCCTAAGGTCACACAGGTGAGAAGTAGCAGTGGATGGATTTGAATCCAAAATTCTGCCCTCCAAACCCAGTGCTCTTCTCCAAGTACCATACTATCTCCTTAGCAATCAATAAAATAAAATAAAATGCATATGTCTCACAAATATAAACATTGTCCTTTGTATTATAAATGTATGTAGAAACCGGTGTGGCAAATTGGAATGAGTTAGATGGTAGACAGAGGTCTGGACTTGGAATCAAGAAAACCTGAGTTCAAATCATTCTTCAGATAGTTAAATAATAGTAACAGCTAACATTTACCTAGTGGCTACTATGTGCCAGTCATTGTGCTAAGTGTTTTATAAATATTATCTTATCCAATCCTCACCCCAACCCTGGGAAGTAGCTGCTGTTATGATTGTGATCCCCATCTTACAGATGAGGAAATTGAGGCAAACAGAGGTTAAGTGACTTAGTCACTTAGCTAGTAAATATCTGAGGCCAAATTTAAAATCAGGTCTTCCTAACTCCAGGTCCTGTGCTCTAATCACTGGGCTGCTCTAATCACTAATTCTCTTCCCATAGGAGCAAGCATTTATTAAGTACCTCCTAGGTGCCTAGCACTGTGCTGAGCTCTGAAAATACAAAGAATGGTAAAAACAATAAGCCCTTGAGGATGATCTAATAGAGGATACAAAATTCAAACTATGAACAAACAAGACATATGCAGAATAAATTGGAAATCATCTGAGGGAGGTCTGAGAAAGGCAGAGGAGGAGAGTTTAGTTGAGACTTGAAGTAAGCCAGTAAAGGGAGAAGTCGGAGATGAGGAAAGAGAGCCAGCCAGGCATTTGACACAGTCATTAAAAATGCTCTGAGTCAGAAGAAGGATTGTCTTCTGTAGAGATGAGCAAGGAAGCTGGTATCACTGGATCAAAATAAGTGGGGAGATGGAAGATGGAAGAAGACTAGAAAGGTAGAAAAGGGTCAGGTTATAAATTACTTTAAAAGCCAGACTATCTATCAATCAATAAACATTTTTAAGTCACTACAATGTGCCAGGCACTGTGATAAGCTCTGAGGATACACAAGGTGGGCAGGGGTTGGGGATTAGTCTCTGACCTCAAGAAGTTTACATTCTAATGAGGAGCATAATGTGCAAATAAACATATTTGCTATATATAAGACAAATAGGAAATAATTAACAAAAAGAAAGTAAGAGAGAGGTTTGGGAAGGTTCCCTATCAAAGGTGGTATTTTAGTTGGAATTTAAAGGAAACCAGGGAGATCTGGAGTTAAAGCAAAGGAAAAAAGAGCATTCCTGGCATGGAGGACAACCAGAGAAAATGCCACAGCAAAGGGATGAATGTCTTGTTCATGGAACAGCCAATGGGATAGTGGCACTTGATCAAAAAATATGTGTGGGGGAGTGAGACATAACGAGACTGGAAAAGTAAGAGGGGGTTCAGTTATGAAGGGCTTTGAATACCAAACAGAGCACTTTTTAATATTTGATCCTAAAGGCAATGGTCAGGTGCAGGGGAGGAGGGAGTGGGAAGTGACATAATTGGACCTGCACTTAAGGAAAATCACCTTAGTGTCTCAATGGAGTAGAGGAAGCCTTGAGTCAGGGAGACCAACCAGTAGGCGATTGCAATAGTCTAGACACATGGTGATGACGGCATGCATGCACTATAGTGGCATATAGAGAAGAGGATAAATGTGGTAGAACTGACAGGACTTGGCAACAGCAGGGTATAGGGTTAGAGAATAAGTGACAAGCTGAGGATAACAGTAAAGTCATGAGCCTGGATGAATTAGAAGACAGCGGTGCCCTCAATAGTAATCAGAAACTCAACAAGAGGGCAGGGTTTGGGGAGAAAGATAATGAGTTTTGGAATATTGATGCTGGGATGTTTACAAAGCATATATTTCAAGATCTCTAATAGTTATCTGGAGATGAAAGATTGGAGATCTGGAGAAAGGTTAAGGTGAGATAAATTGTCCTGAGAATCATCTGTACAGAGATGATAATTAAATCCTCAAGAGCTGATGAAATCAGCAATCAAAATAATATAGAAGGAAATGAGAAGAGAGCCCAGGCCAGATCCTTGTGGGAAACTCATGGTTAGCCACATCGTGAAAACCTAAAGTAAAGAGAATCAACCTCTCTTAATCTGAGTTTCCTCATCTGTGAAATAAATGAATTGACTTCAGTGTTCTCTCAGGTCCCCTCTTGTTCTACACCTCTGAGCCTATGATCTTAAAGAAATACAATAACATGTTTTTAAAAGAATCTAGGTGATGAAACTCTGTACTTGGAGTGAGGAAGACTTGGGTTCAAATCTAGCCGCAAATACTAGCCGTGGGATCTTGGGCAATTAATAAATATGAGGTTATATTTGTAAAGTGCTTTCCAAACCTTAAGGCACCATATAAATACTAGCTATTATTGATTTTTTTAAAAGCTGTCCCTGTACTTAAAAACAAGTGGATCCATTGATCTGTTCGAAGTCATTTAGCATGACTTCTTGCTATCAACCTCACAGATATTTTGTGATTTTTCTTGAAGCTATTAAGAGGACTGGATACAAAATGGATAGCTGCCTTTCAAAAAGCTAGAGCAATGATACTCAAATAAAATGGATTTCCAATAGATGATTTGGATCATGATTCCAGTTCCAAGAATTTCCCCCCTTTCTATGTCCAACAACAACAAAGTCTACAAACCTCTCCCCTCCCAGCATTCCTTTATATGTCATCTTTCTCCATTAGAATGTAAGCTCCTTGAGGGACTGTCGTGCCTATTCTTATCTATGCCTGGCACTAAGTAAATACTTAATAAATGGTTTAACTTCTTAAAAGCAAGGGTTAGTTTTTTGTCTTTTATTGTAACCCCAGAACTTAGCACAGTGCCTAGTACATAGTAAGTGTGTGAAAAATGCTTTTTAGCAATACTTAACTGGATCCTGCCTCCATCATCTAACTATGCATTAACTATGACTCCCAACTTTATTTGTCTCCATATTTGGCAAGTATACCAGCTAGAACCTCCTCTAAGTCATGAATAAAAATGCTAATCAGTACAGGGCCAAAGACAGACCCCTCAGTCTCCACTGGAGACTTCTTGCCTTCTTGATACTCACCCATTAACAATTACTCTTTGAGAACAAATGTGAAGAATGTTGTGGAGAAAAAATGGAAAGACTTGGCAACTGACCAGATTTGGAAAATGAGGAACGAAGTTTGCAAATTTTGGTGACTGGAAGGATGATGCCCCAAGTTTGGAGGAAGAACAAGTTGAAGAGATAAGTTAATGAATTCCAGTTTAGACTGCTGCGATCTACCATGAGTTCATCAATAATATTGGTGGGCCCAGGTTGAGTTGAGCAGCATGAGTCAAAAATCTGTTTGTAAATAGTTGAGAAGGGAATGGAAGATTAAAAAAAAAATAAAGGCTGTAAGTGTAACTGGTTGGTTTTTTCAAAGAGTATGGGCATAAAAGAGAGGAGAGAGATAGCAGAATATCTTGAAGGAGAATGGAAGAGTAAAGTGAAGATTTTGTAAGGTTTAGGGAAACTTGGGCATGTTTATGGCAGCAAGGAACATGTCAGTAGGTAAAGGGAAATTGAAGAGGAGAGAAGGAATGATTGAAAGATGATTAAATAAAATGCCTAAGATATTTTCAAACAATCATTTTTAAATGATTTTAAAAGCTTTAAAAATTGTCTTTTTAATTTCCTGTGATGCTATAACAAACTTCAAAATAAGGGAAGGAAATGAAGAAATTTTTAAAATTCCATAAGTCCCTAAAAGATATATCTCTGTATTTCTTTGTTTTCTTTTAATCATTGTATGAATCAGTATCATGGGACCTTGGAAGTGTGGGTAGAAATCTGAAGTATAAGATGAGGTGAATTCCTATTCTTTCCTTTCTTTTCTTTTTTAAATGGCAGTGAACAGTAATTACATGAAAAGAAATATAAAATATTTATATCTGTATAAAATATAGAAGGACCCAGAGTGCAGGGAGGGCCAGAAGGAAATAGCAGATTTTAATAGATGAAGAACTTATATGACAACAGAGAAAGAACACGACAAGAATCAGAGAATTTGAGTTCAAGAGAGCAATTGTAATATATGGGGGCAAGGGATAAGTTCTTATTTAGCCCCTACTATAAGCCTGGCACTCTAAACACGTTACAATTATTACCTCATTTGATCCTCACAACAGTCATGGGAGGTAGGGGTTTTATTATCCCCCCCATTTTACAGATGAGGAAACTGAGGCAAATGGAGTTAAGTAACTTGCCCAGGGTCACCCAACCAGTAAGTGTCTGAGGCCAGATTTGAACTCAGGAAGACTCCAAACTCAGTGCTCTATCCACTGTGCCACCTAACTACCTCTAAAAAAAATTAAGCACTTAGTATATAAGAAGCTAAATACTAGACAACTTGAAATCAAGATAGCTCCTGCTTTCAAAAGAGAAATTCTTCTTTCTGATTGATGAAAACAAGGCACGTTCTTATTCAGTTTGGCAGTAGAGTCACAGGGCAGATGGCAAGACCCTGGGACATTGGGAACTAAGGATAGAACAAAGGGTCTTCCACCAACTGTAGGTTCAAGGATCAGAGTGGAGTGAGGATTTGGTATAATTCTCACAGAGATAGGGAGGAATACAAAGGTCAGTATCCAGCTTACATTGGGCATCCCTTGCTTGGACATTGAGGTAATGAGGGTTGAGGAGGGAAGGGAAAGAGCTAACTTCCCTGGCAGCCAGTACTGGTTTGTCTTCCTGCCATCCATTGGTGTTCTAGGGAGGGTGAAAGGAAGATATCTGACTCCCTGTGGTGGGGCTGGTGGAAGGCATTGGTCCTGAGATATGTGACAAACCAAGGATAACATCAGACTTAGAACCCAGGTGACTGGAAGGATGGTTTTTCTGAGTCTCTGGAAATACTCAAAAAAAAAAGTATTTTTTGAGACTGGATCTCCCTCTCTTAGCCAGCTAGAAATGCAGAGGCATCTCCAGTTGCCTGGCTCTTACCACTTTTTTGTCTTGGAACTAATACACAATATTTTTAAGATGTTTTTCACCCTTCACAGTTTTAGAATCAGTATTGTGTATTAGTTCCAAGGCAGAAGAAGTGTGAGGTCATATTTGAACCCAGGACCTCCCATCTCTAGACCTGGCTCTCACTGCCCTCAAATGGATTTTTAAAAAATAATATTTTATATATTGCTAGTATTTAGGTTCTCCATCTGTCACCCCTTGATCTGACCAAATAACTGCCCCAGCTCCTTAGAGGAATCATGTCTCTTCTTGAGCATGTCACCATTTGTGATCTGTTTCAGCATAACTGATACTCCTTCAAGTCTCCAGTAATATCTGACCTAGGAAACCTCTCCCAAGCCCCCTTAAATGTTATGCCTACTCTACCAATTAGCTTCACTTTACTATGTATCTCTTTTTTGTACTAGCTTCTTGAATCCTAGATACATTGGACCTTGAACTCCTCCAGAGTAAGAATTGTCTTTTGCCTATTTTTGTAATCCCAGGGCTTAGCACAATGCCTGGCACATAGCAAATAATAAATGTTTGTTTTCTGAATGTCTATACATCCCTCTATTATCTTTTGAGCTCCCCTATAATTCTGTTGTGTTGAAAAAAAGGAAGAAGGATGGTGATGGGAGAAAGGGAAAAGGAAGGGAAAAGGAAGGTAGGGAAGGAAGCCGGGATAGCCCCCAACCCCAGTGGGGAAATTAACCTGAGCCCTTCGGAGCAGAACAAAATCAGACTAGACTAAGGTATATTAAGGTGGGTTTATTTAGGTTAGAGGAAGAAAAGTCTGGGAAAGCTAGGAGGTAGATCTCCAACAGCTATGTAGGGATCAAGGCTCTCCAGGGAGGAAAAGGCTCTTCCCCTCCCTTCTCCAAAAAAGGCATCAAACCTGCACTTCTCTCTTCTTTATATACTTTTTCAGACACCTCCCACAAACAAAGTGGGATGTGTCTGAGGAAGTTACGGTAGAGAGTCCTGGGAGATGTAGTCTCCCAGGGTTTAGAACATTTTAAAATGCACAATTTTTTATGGAAAATGATGCTCCATGACGTCAGTCATATAATATCTAGCACTTAAAGATTACAAAACAATTTAAAAATACTAATGCGTTTGATCTACACAACCCTTCAGGAAGGTACTCTTATTATCCCTATTTTGCAGATAAGGAAACCGAGGCCAACAGAGGTTAAATGACTTGCCTAAGATTACATAGCTAGAAAGTATCTGAGGACAGATTTGAAATTAGGTCCTCTCAAATCCAGACCTGGCACTCTATCCACTATACCACTTAGCTCATGACTCGCCCAATCACTAAAACATAAAGGACAAATCTGTTCTGTTTCTTATCTAACCCTCCCAGTCATTAGAACCTTCCCCTTCATTTCTTTCTTCTTCATTTCTACTCTGGCATACTTGGGTCTCTTAGAATCACCACTGCTTTTTTCTGTTTCAGGAAGTGATATTTTCCCTAATTTTCTCTCATATTACTTCCAAATGAACTTGTACTAAACTAGTATTGACTTTAGCTGATACATGTCTCTCTTCCTTTGGAAAATTTGTGTTTAATAGCTACTAATTTTTCTGGATTCTTTTAGCCTTTTTTGTACCAACTATTTTACATCATTTGAACTTTCTTAAGAAATGTTGAGATTCATAGTCAATGTCTTTACTTTTATCCTTTTCCCATTCTTTTCGAATTCAATAGCTTGTTGTAGTTTTGATGACTGTTAACATTTCCCTTAACGTATCTGTTTTATTGCTTAGCTTAAAAGCATTTTCCTCACTTTAAATGACTTGGATATCTCACTGTCACCTTCAGCCAGTTAGAGGAAAGATTATGCTTTCTACCTTTTCCCACAAATCTTTCTCCTGTTTTCCAAATAGATGACACCAAGAGTAATTCTATACATAAAAACTCTTCAGGTCTATAATGATCTGATCTTAACTCCATTAATTATAGAAAAAATACTGCTCTGATTTGCTGTCTGTGACCTTTCCCTTAATATCCTACAATGAAGCCACCATAGTTTACACTCTAATAAGCTCTCAACATTCTCAAGACAATTATAGAATGATTTATTATCTTTTGTTAAATATATCAGTTACCTTCATAAAATAAAATAAATCCTAGATGTCAGCTTCTAATGATGAGTTCATAGAGTTGTAACTTTTGGCATCAGTGTGTCTGTTTTCATGTCAAGATTCACATTAATCTTAACAGCTTCCCAAAAAGAAGAGTAGGTAATTACCTCGTTTTCAAGGAAGATAGAGAAAATAAGCTAAGATGGACATCGTATTCTATAGTGGACTTGTCAAATCCACAGTAAGTCCAGTCAAATCCTTGTTTTCTGGGAGATGTTGGTTAAGGTATTTAAGTTTTATTTAACACTAAAATACCAAAGCATACATGGACTATAATGAAGCAATTACAAAGTAACTTGAATCTACTCTAAATGTGTTTTCTGTGTTTGCATGTTTTCTCCTCCATTAGAATGTAAGCTCCCTGAGGGCAAGAAAATTTTCAACCCTTTATTTGTATCTCCATGTATCATTTTTTACCCCTTACCTTCTGTCTTATTAATACTAAATTGATACTAAATATTAGTTTCAACCAATTGGTTCCAATACAAAATTAATTAATGCTAAAAGAATTAATACTAAATATTGGTTCCAAGGCAGAAAAGTGATAAGAGCTAGGAAAATGGAGTTAAGTGACTTGTTCAGAGTCACATAGATAGGAAGTGCCTGAGACTAGATTTGAATCCAGGATCCCCTGTCTCTAGGTGGAGTGCTCTATCCACTGAGCCACCTAGCTACCCCTACTCTTTTTCTTAACCATGTCTTCCATAAAGTCTGGACCTTTCCTCTGGATCTTTATGGGTACCAGAGCAATCTCCAGGATACCCTGGTACCCACATTATTCATTATTTGAATTTATTATTTAATTATTTATTTCTCTTACTCATGAGTAAATATCTCCCTTCCTTTTTCAGCCAAATGTATCTTGAAGGGAGATTGGGGGAAGACGGGAGGCACCTAGGTGGCAAAGTGGATAAAGCACTGGACCAAGAATCAAGAAGAGTCCAGTTTAGATTTGACCTCAGATACTTACTAATGGTCTGACATTGGGCAAGTAACTATATCTGTCTGCTTTGGTTACCTCAACTATCAAACAGAGATAATAATAGCATCTATTTTCCAGGATGATTAGAAGGACCAAATGAAATAGTATTTCTAATAGCGTTGACTTAGCACAGTGCCTGGCATATAGTAGGTGATTAATAAATGTTTGTAGCCTTTCTTATGATGTTTTTAATCTACTTCTTGACTACCAGTCACTACCCCTGCTGCCACTCTCACCAAGGATCTTTGGATCACCTGACATTTTAAAAGAAGCATTTCAAATGAAGCCCCATTTTTCAAAAACCTATCATTTCTCAAGGACTTAAGGTGTCTGCTTTTGACCTAAATGAAAGTTGGAATAGAATTTTAATTTTCCCTCTCAGGTTTATTTTGCTTATCAAAGACCCCTTTAACTCTGCATTCTGATGAGGCCTCTCTCATAGTGTGACAAATGCTCTATTTTGTAAATTAAAGGCGAATAATCCTTTCTAAGGACAAATAATTAAGAAATCAACAATTGGACTGAGTTTCCAGGGTAACTAAGAGGTAATTGGTGATATCCTCTACTAAAGTGTATATTTATTTGTCCTGGACAGACTTTCCATTGCTCAATTAATGAATATTTACTGAATATCTATTTTGTACAAATACAGATATTAGACACTTTAAGGGATACGTAGATAAATAAATGAAATAATGGTAATAAATATACCTTCTAGAGGCTTACAATCTAGTAGGAGAAAAGATATATACAAAAATAACAATAATTTAAGATACAATATTAAAGATCAAAATGTTAAATAAATATTAAATATCCAAGTTTCAAGAAACCTCAGAGGAGGAAGAGGAAGACATCCTGCCATATTTTCTAGTTTAATACTTTTAAATAAATCACTCTTTCCCCAAACATGAATGAATGAATGAATGAATGAATGGTAAAGCATTTACTATGTGCCCAGCACCTTAGGGGTACAAATACAAGAAAGGTTCCTGCCCTCATGGAGTTTACATTATTTTTGAGGAAGATGACATATAAAGGGGTGCAAGGAGGAAGAGATGCTGCTGTAGGCAACAGTTTTGTTTGGAAATGGCCAGAATTGTTTTGGTTCCATTAGATATGAGATCAAAGTTCACATATCAGAGCTCAGTGTCCCAGGAATAGAGGCCAAACTTCTAGTAGAAGGAGGATGAGGAAGTTGAGGATGATGATGGCTAGAGTTCAGAAAACCCTGGCTTGGAAATAACAGAGTTCTTACTATGGTTATTTTCTGTCTTTCTGAATGATCAAGAAGAGCAGAAACTTGAAGAGAAGGAATTAAATAAAGCTTAAAGTTCATGTATCACAAATATGAATCTGAGTATTTCCCAAAGTAAAAGTTCCAGTTTGTGCTTAATAGCTTGGTCTATTCAGACAGGAGGGTGTTAATCAATGCATTTGATTTGACAAACTTTTAAGTACCTGCTCTTTGCAAAGCACTATGCTAAGCACTGGAGAAATGAAAAACAAGAATAAGAATCAGTTCATACCATCAAAAATTTATATTTTACCACCTATTATATATAAAGACCACCTATTATGCATGAACCCTTCCATAACGTAGAACAATTAGACCATATATTATGTCTGAGCACACAGCCTTACGTGTGCATAAGACCAAGTAGTCAATATATGGCTTTTTGTTGATAATGATGATGATGGCGGCGGTGGTGGTGGTGGTGGTGGTGGTGATGATGATGATGATACATATTAATGTGAGCTAAAATATACAAAACTTCAAGCCAAGATGTCAGATCAAAACAACTAGCATATGGCAATAATCATTGGTTGACATGACTTTAAAAGTCATGAATTAATCAATTCCATCAAACAAGTATTTATATTGTTTATTATATACTACTATACTCATCATTGGGGAATCCAAAGACAAAAATGATCTAATTCCTGCCCTCAAATCGTTTATATTCTATTTCATAACTGGATGTTGACAGCAAGAAAGGTTCTATGAAAGAAGGGAAACAGATTTGCTCTCACAGGCAGAAATCTAGCCTCCAACCCATACTGGCTATGCAATCCTGGCTATAAAATCCTTTAGGGTTCTGGGCACTCTCTATGACTGTTATAAACTGTAGGGAAAATAAGTACCTTGTGCTAGTGGAGGGAGTTTCCCCATCATGGAGTTCCCTATGCCCATGGAATCACAAGACTGGTCCCTAGCCTTAATCTAATAGAATCTTTTCTCCATACCCCTGAAAGGGATTAAAAATGATGGAGTGACAGAGAGCCCACAATTCTGCCTGAGTCTCCTGATATCAGAACATCCAAGCCTAAGGGGATGTCTTGAACTTCCCCAACAGCCCTCCAATGCCCTATTTAATTTGTGCTCAGATTGGTGAACTGTTCCCTGAACAGAATCCACAACCTCTGACTTAAATTTCCTAATGAGGACATGGGAAAAAATTTTTAAGGCATTTGATTGACAAAGTTTAGACTCACTGCAGTTGTTCTGAACTTTTGTCATGTTTAAAATCCCTGTACAGATTTGGCTGCAGCCTCTAACACTAAGATTTCCAGTTAGTATTCCAATATCTGCAAGCTATTGCACCTTGCTGTTAATTTCATCCCTTTCTCTGGTGTTTGAGGAGAATCGAATCTTATGGGCATTTGTGTGAACTGAAGCTTAGATTCCCGCTGACTGCATGATTGCTGATGGTTTGCCTTTAATCTAGGGTATATGTCATACCTTGAAGAAATCCTAAAACAGAATTATTAAAGATGTCTGTCTTTTTTTAAATAAAAATAAAAAGAGGGTATTTCTTTTTTTTTCTTTATAGACAAGCAAGTACAACAACAAAAAAAGAAAGAAAGAAAGAAAGAAACACAATAACCCTAATGTTGAACTTTTTGCTTAAGGCCAAAACAGTGTCAAATAGGATGAAGCAAAAGATAAACACATATCTCTAAGGCCATACTTTCCTCATTTTCACCTTCCTTCTTGGATAATTCTCAATACTAACACAGCTTGGGGGGCTGAGGAGGGAGGGAAGTTAACAAAAAGCAGACCGAGTGAGAGTATTAATTTTGCAATTATGTTCAGAATGTTTTCCAACAGAAAGTACTTCAAGCCATGCCTATAAATAATAAAAAAAAAAATTGAGCTTTGGTTATGACACAAAGACAGACCTTCCCAATGGCCCACTGGAATGTGCCATTTACTTTGGTCACCAGCCACATAGCAAAGTCTAATTTTTTTTTTAACTTTTAACTTCTCAAAATTTATTTGTAAAGAAGACAGCCAAGTCAAGCAGGCTGGGTATCCAGTTTTGCTCTCCTTGGATCTTGTGAGCTGTGGACAACCAAATGTGACGGTGCCTTTAGGTCATTGACTTAGCACCAGCTTTGTCTTCCTCACATACTTGTAAGGCAGAAGTCCAAATCCTTTCTGGATAAAAGGGATATTTTCTAGTAAAAAAATACAACTAATTATAGCATTTGATCAAAACAGGCCATGACATCATTAGCAAATATTATAATCATCTGTAATTATGTCTAAGTTTTCTGAATTGGCTGTTTATTATTGTTCACTCATTTCCAAGTCATGTCCAACTCTTTATGACCTCATTTGGGGCTTTCTAGGCAAGATACTGGAGTGGTTTGCCATTTCCTTCTACAGTTCACTTTATAGATGAGGAAACTGAAGTAAACAAGGTGAAATGACTTGCCCAGGATCACCTAACCAGTATGTATCTGAGGCCAGATTTGAGCTCAGGAAGATGAGTCTTCCTGAACACAGGCTTGGCATTCTGTCCAGTAGGTCATCTAGTTGTCATTTATTTTAGATTTCTATTTTTTAAATGATTTATTATCTCTCCCTTGCATTGCCCCTTCCCATCAAACAATTTTTTAACCCTTACCTTCTGTCTTAGTATCAGTTCTAAGACAGAAGAGCAGCATGGGTTAAGCAATTAAGGTTGTGATTTGTCCAGGGTCAGATAGGTAGGAAGTATCTGAGTTCAGATTTGAACCCAGGTCCTCCCAACTCTAGGCCTGGAGTCCTAACTACTGTACTGCCTCACAACAAATTTTTAAATAAAAAATAAAGTCCTCATCACAAATATACATTGTTCTGCAAAACAAATTCCCCCATTTGCCATATTCAAAAATTTACAACCTACTTTGCATTTTAAGACCAAAATCTCTAGGGCAAGAAGTGAGTCAGATCCCTTCATTTTACAGATAGGTAAACTGAGACCTAGACAGACATAATGGCTTACCCAAAGTCACACAGATTAATCAAGAGCCAAGGCTGAGACCCAAAGAATCCAGGTTTCGTGACTTCTAAGTCCCTGCTCTTTCTCCCTACACCAATTGCCTCCCCCATTTTCCCTTTTGCCTTGTGGCATTAAAATTAACAGAGGAGTCCACTGCTACTCACTGATGACAGTTATTATAAAAAGAAAAAAAAGAAAAAAAACATAAATAATGAAACTACTTTTGCTTAAATCACCAATATCATTGAGAAAAAGTTTAATTTTTTTGTCTGACTCTGGATAACCTAACCTGTTGTGTCAAGAAAAAGATAAAGAAAGATGTTCCAGGTCGTGATTGAGGGAAGCTTCTTTTTCTGAGGCTGTCTGATCATGTCTTTCAGTTTGATAGGATTATTCTCTGAAAATTCCAGCAGGGATAGAAAGAGAAAAGGACGTACAAGAAAGGGCAGCATATGATGAGATTGTCATCATTTCTGACAGAACCCTGGTGCACAAAATACATTGAGAAAGAGGAGGGATTGACTGAACCTCCCTGATCATTTCAGTAACCCAAGAAGAATGACCTATTTTCTTTCCTTAAAAGAATAAAAATTTAAAATATATATATATACATATATACACATATACCTATAAGTAGGGGGATATATATATAGAGAGAGAGATGTATTTATGTATAGCTATATGTATACATATTATATTATATAATTGTGTATAATTATATATTAATTATATATTATATATAATATATATTATCATATAATACATATATTTGCCTTTCACGATGTATGATTTGTCTCTATTGTTTCCTTGGAGGTGGGTTTCTAAATAGAGGTTGTTGGTATTTGAGAGAACATGATTGGGGGGGGATCTTTGATCCCCCAGGAAGATTGAAATAAGGCAAAATGATGTCACAGTAACTCATGTGTTGTAGCTACAATGGTAATCAAAACAGCAACATGTGGATTCAAATCCATCTGGCCCATTTCCACATAAAGCAGCGTTTCATCTCTTTAAGGTCATGTCTATATCATCAAAACAAAAGAGATGGGATAAGCAGTCATCCCACTGACTGGATTTGCATTTGTCAGTCAATATTTTCCCCCCAAAGGATCCAAATGTTTTCATATCCAATGTAAATCTAGTAGAAATATTCAGGCTACTTCCCAGGAAAAAAATTCATATGCAAATTAAATATCCAGGATGTGGCTAAATAATGTAGAAAGCTGCCAAAATATATAAATAATTTTGGTGGTACAGATGTAGCCAAGAAAATGTAAGCAGACTGAAGAGTAGAGCTTCTTAACTTTTTTTGTGTCCTGAACCCCTTCGGAAGTCTGGTAAAGCCTATGAACCCTTTCTCAGAATAATGTTTTTAAAATTCGTAAAGTAAACTATATAGTTACAAAAGAAGCCAATAATATTGAAATACAATTATCAGAATATTAAAAACACAAGTTCACAGACCCCAGGTAAAAAACAATTTCCTTAGAAGATCCGTTTAACACTGACACGACTTTTTAAAATGTAAAATATAAAATTCGTTGTATTACTCTTAACACTAATGAATATTAGACAGGTAGCCAATCAACCAGAACACAAATTCTCATAGTTCAGATATGGAAATATTTGCAGCATTTCTATCACCACCACACCAACCCCTGCAGCCTCCTACCCAGACTCAGGAATGAAGGGATGAAAGCTACCTAGATATCTCCTTCCAAATTCTCTCCTCCAATAGACTCCCTTGGAAGGAAATCACTATTGTAGTTCTAACAGCTTGGGGAACTGGCAAGGGAGTATAGGGTTGAGTTAAAGGACATGTAGAGAAGAATACAGAGAAATTTGCAAAGACTTACATGAACTGATGCAAAATGAAGGTACAGAGTCAAGAAAAGAACCTACAAAATCTATGAAATGTAAATGGAAAAGACATCATGAAATAACAGAAAATGAATGCTGCAAAATTCTACATATTTGTCATATGTATTATAATGCTAGTGTATATTATATAATTACAATCATATATTTAGTGTATATATAGTAAAATATATAATATGTACCTCCTAATCACTAACCTCAAAGAAGAGATAAGAGAAGACGCCTCCCACTCTTTTACAGAGTTGGAAAGACCACAGGTGTGAGACATTGAATATATTACCAGCTTTTTTTTTTGATGAATTGATTGGTTTTGATCATTTTTTCTGTCATTTGTCTTTTTCTTTACATTTTTTTTTGTTATAAGGAGTGGTCCTCTAAGAGGGAAATGAGAGAGGATAGACGGAAATTTTAGGCAATTTAAAAACAAAAGAGATTTTTTAATGAATTTTTAAAAATAAGACAGCCAACCCAGAAGCTCTGGTCCTACACATCTGGCAGTCCTATCCTCAAATCATATCAGTCTTTGGTACTGCAGGGCATAGACAGAAAGCTGGGTTTCAAGCAAGGCCATCTGAATGCAAATCCACTGTGTTTGCAAGTGCATATGGGTGCTTTCCTGCTCTCCTCTCGACTCCCTTTTGCTATCTGGAATGGCTTTATATAAGCCAGCTTCTAAACCTCCAGGGAAGAGGGATAGCTTCAGTTTCCAATCTAATAAGAAAACAATGGAGAAAATAAATGAGAAACCACAAACTCTGCATAATCAAGCTTGCTTTCCCCTCTTCAGACTTTGGGGAATGTGAAAAAGCATTTGACCTTCTACTCAGGAAGAGAGAAGTTCCTTAGCCAAGCAGGAAAGGCAAGGTAGCTTAAAGAATAGAGTAATGAACTTGGAATTAGGAAGACCTGGATCAAATCTCATCTCTGATACTCCAATCTCCGATAATAGGACCATGGGTGATTAATAGTATTAATAACATGGATAGCATTTCTAAAGCACCTTAAGGTTTGTAATGGAAGGGTAAGAAGTAAACATTTATTAGGCACCTACTACATGCCAGGCACTGTGTACTTTATAAATATTATGTTTAATAAGCACTTTGCAAATATTTCATTTGATCCAACAACCCTGGGAGGTGGGTGCTATGATTATCACCATTTACAGGTGAAGAAAATACGAATGAGGAGACATCAGAAATGGGGCAAGCTATGAATATTAATAAATGTTTAAAAAAAAAAAGAAATGGGGCAAGCTGAAGAGGACAATCTTCCCACGTAGCAGGTTGAAGAAGATGCTGCCCCACATTTAACAAAGTATTATGGATTCTGGCTAACTTCAGCTATATGTCTCCTTACAGATTGCCACTCAATTTAGTGATATGTATTTATTTTTTTCTGCTCAAGCTCTATGCAATTCAGGGTATGTTGTTATATTTTGATATTAATTAACACACAATTAAATTAGATCTGGAGTAACCTCCTTTCCAAAAGTTGTTGTTATTCAGTCATTTCAGTCACATCCTGACTCTTTTGATCCCATTTGGAGTTTTCTTAGGAAAGATACTGGAGCAGTTTGCCGTTTCCTTCTCCAGCTCATTTTCCAGATGAGGAAAATGAGGCAACTGGTGTGAAGTGGTCTTGCCCAGGGTCATACAGGTAAAAAAAAGAGACTGAGGCTGGATTTGAACTCAGATCTTCCTGATTCCAAACCATGAATCCTATCTACTGCACCAACTACCTGTCCTAACTAAATAAAAAGAAAAGTCTTATTTTCTTGTTTTAAATAACTATTTAAATTGCTGAACATATTCAATTTATTAATAGACGGAAGCAATTATATACACAGAGACATATATAACTCTCTACAATATTTTAGCTATGCACAAAAATGCACAAATAGAGTCACCTCAAACCCTCTAAAAATAGATGACTCCTTTTCACTTGTTTGGAAATACAGTACCAAGCCATTTAGGCCATTCCAGACACTGATTAAAATCTCTCAAAAACTTCTTCATGCTTCTTCTCAAGATATGAGATAAATTCAGGCTCTTTAAAAAACATGATAGATTAGTCCTTTTTCTTTGCTCTGTCTTCAGTAATCAGAAAAAAGAGTCTTTCCAGAATACACTTGCCAGGTCCTCATAAACTCTTGATAATATTCCTTTTATAAGTTTCCCTTATAATATATCACTTGCAGCAGTTCTGACGAGGAAGAAGGTTCACATTACCTTCTCCTTCCCTGTCTTCTCCACATATTCTTCATAAATCACAGATAAAAGCACACCTTCTCCTGACTCCATAGGGAAAAGCACTTCATAGTAAGACATTTCTCAAATGTCATTTCAAAACTGCCAGCACAACCTGCTTTTCTCAACATTCTATTTGGCTCTTAAAGTAAAAATATCAGTATCAAAGCGGTATTTGAATGCATGAAATAAAATTCAAATCACGAATTCCGATACTAAAAGCAGTAGACCAAAGACATGAGTCAAGTCAAGGCATCAGCTCAAGAAGCATTTATGAAGTGCCTACTATGTGCCAAAGAATAAAGGAATGATGAAATTTTAGGAAACAAATTATAATTTCCTTCTTTTATAAAAGTGAAAGGTAGGCTGGTCATTTTCCTCTTAAAACTAAATCTATATATTATTAAATGGTAATAAGAATTTTGTAGTTATTCAGCTTGATCTCTCTCATACACTCTCTCACTCTCTCTCTCTCTCTCTCTCTCACACACACACACACACACACACACACACACACTGCACCTGTGTGTGACAGTAGAATTTGTTTAGAAAATGGCATACAACAAGGAAAGAAAAATCACTGTCCCAGGCAAGAATATTATTTAGAGGAAAGGCTTCTTAAGCCACAAAAATCCCCCTCCCAAGTCAGGAGGCATAGAAATTCTTGAAATCAGTAGGACACAGTTCCAAAGGAATAAGTAGATATGAATGCCAAGCACTACAAAATATGAGGCATCATAAAAATCTTCAATGCCTTTTTTTTAAAAAATGGTTCCTATTTTTTTTTTATTTTTTAATGGCCCCCATTTTCCTATTCACTCAAAATTACTCATTCAAAATCCTCTTCCTGTGGGGTGGTTAATAATGTTGTCCATCCACAAAGCTGAAGCCAGCATATACAAATAGCTGCATTTCTCCTTTGCCTCCTTTGTTAGCTACAGTAGGGCTAGGTGGCATGAAGATAGACTGCTGGGATCTAACACTAAGGGATATGTTTGTTCAGGACATTTTCCTTTTTTCTTCTTTGAGAGAGACAGTAAAACATGCTGGAGATCGCCATAGTTTAAATGTATTTGATACCACCTTGGGAAAGAAAGAGCCTGAAGACCATAAACAGCAGTGAAGTATTAATTAAGAAAAGTATCAACATAAGGAATTATCCTCCTACCCTGCAGGGAGGCAGAGACTAATGCCATCTCCCCCTCTCCCCCGCCCCGACATCTGTGTTATCCCGCACTCCGTGCATTGGGAATGTGGATCAAAGGCTTCCTAGTTACTGGGCTTTAAATGGTAGGAACCTTCCCCGTAGAATAAACTGGACTGAGCACACGGCTTCCAGTGCCCTTTCGAGATTTAGGTGCCTGCAAGCTTTAAATGATGTATTTCTGAAGGCGCTCATGAATCTTTTCCACTTGTCCGTCTGACCAACTTTAAATATTGCTTTCTTCGGACTACGAGGATGGCTGCCCTAGGAAAGGCAGTGAAGTAGATGAAGTTTACCTTCAAGGCTTCCTTGCTTCTCTTTTATGGGTCTTCACCTCCTCTCAGAACACCACTTCAGTGATCTCATACTGCCCGAGTGGTGCTCCGGAGTAGGTTTGTCAATATTTAACAACCAGCTCTCTCAAAAAAAAAAAAAATACACTTTTGATTGACGTGGACATGATTTGGGATGTAGACTCTAAACGACAACCCCAGAACAAATATCAATTTTAAATTTTAAATTTTAATTTATTTTCTTAATTTAATTAAAATTTATTCTTCATTATTAAGTGTTTTCTCCTTCATTTCCTTAATTTTTTTAATTGGGGGGGGTTACATGTATCATTGTTCAATACCTATTTCCATATTATTACTATTTGCACTAGAGTGATCATTTAAAGTCAACATCCCCAATCATATCCCCATCAAACCATGTGATCAATCATATTTTTTTCTTCTGTGTTTCTGCTCCCACAGTTCTTTCTCTGGATGTGGGTAGCGTTCTTTCTCATAAGTTCCTCAGAATTGTCCTGGATCATTGCATTGCTGCTAGTAGGGAAGTCCATTTTTTTACTTCTTAACCTTAATTCTTAGTCAATCAACAAAATAAAGCATCCCCTGATTTGTAGGTTGAGTGATTTCCAAGATGTAAATGCTCACAATCAATATTTAACAATGGGCTTTCTCCAGTGGCTTTTAGCTGAATCCCTTTGGGATTTCTGGATCTACTCTTTTCAATAAAAGTTCCATTTCTGCACCTTCTCTGTCCTTCCTAATCAACATATACCCTCCTTGTGTTCTAGTCCCTGGTGGTACTATTACACTTTGGTAAATTGGACAGTTATATCCCCTCAACATAATAACAATTTTTAATTTTCCTTTTTTTTTTACTGTGAATGTGGCAAGCAGGCAAAAATGAACATTTCCTGATACCAAGAACAGAAAAAGATTGTTTATGACACCATTATATGCTACTTTTGTTTCTGAGCATATATTATATTTGAAAATACATTTAACCCTGCCCTGCTTATTTTCCATGTCCTCTTATGAATAGCTTTCTGCTTTCTACTATATATTTTTCTTCTAATTTTCACTAATGCTTTTTCATTATTTTTGGAAGGATATATCACTATCACTATATCTCCCCCCCCCAAAAAAAATAACTTCCTTGAATCAAAAAAGCATGCAAAACAATATTTGCATTTTTAAACCCTTACCTTCCATCTTGGAATCAATACTAAGTATTGGTTCCAAGGTAGAAGAGTGGTAAAGGTTAAGAGACTTGCACAGGGTCACACAGCTAGGAAATGCCTGAGGTCAAATTTGAACCTAGAACCTCCCTTTTCTAGGCCTGAGTCTCTATTCCCTAAGACATCTAGCAACCCCAGAAAGAATAATTTTAGTCACTTTTCAGACTCATCTGATGAGTCTTCATAATCTCATTTGGGTTTTTCTTGACAAAGATACTGGAGTGGTTTGCCATTTCATTCTCCACCTAATTTTACAGATGAGGAAACTGAGATAAAAGGGAGAATTGACTTCCCAAGGCCACATATCTAGTAAGTGTCTGAGACTGGATCTGAACTGAGGTCTTCTTGGGCCCTCTATCTACTGCACCACATAGCTACCTAATATTTGCATTGTAAAGAGAACTTTCTGGAGATTTTTAATCTGAAGGAGACACTTTAACAGTAGATGATTCAAGGACTATTGACTTAAAACAACTAGAAGTGCAGATTGGTCCTTGGTACCCTTTAAACTACCCTCTTTTAGAGCTGGACACATCAATATATAAGTGGAACTAATTTTTAAATCACATGATCTTGATAAATCATTATTTTTATTTTTTATGCCCTTTAGTTTTTGATGCCCTGAGTCAAAACCCAATCCCTTCCATTGTGGTTTATTGGGGTTTTGTTTGGTTTGGTTTGCTTGTTTTTTAACCCTTACCTTCCACCTTAGAATCAATAGTGTGTATTGGTTCTAAGGCAGAAGAGTGGGAAGGGCTAGGCAAAGGGTGTTAAGTGACTTGCCGAGGGTCATATTGGGTTGTTGGGGTCTTTTTTTGCATGACTGTCCTCAAAAATTGAACTAAAAGAAATAGAGAGCCTACAACTTTCACACCAGAGGAAATAAAAAATAAATCAATCAATAAGCCGTTCATTCATTATTTTTAAGAAAGTATATTGAAGAAGATATAGTGATTTCCACAAATGTAATTTTATCTGCATATTGTCTCCTCCATTAGAATGTCAGATACTCAAAGGCAAAGCCCATGTTTTTGCTTTTCTTTGAATCTCCAGCACATGGCACAGTGTTTGGCACATAGTAAACACTTCATAAGTGCTCATTGAGTGATTTCAGAGAGGAGGAGCCAGCTGGAGGAAAATACTGAGGAGATCATGGCCTCTTCAGATGGACAGTCCTCATTTAAGCATAACCACAACACATGCACGCTGAATCCTACTTCTTTATTAAAATGCATAAAGCAGCCAGAAGCAGAGACACCAATAAATTCTTCTGTATAAGCAGAATATTTTTAATGGCTCCCTGAACACTAATAACTACTGCCCTCTTATGTGTACTTGACTCTGTTTAACCTTTTGCTGGTGCTTTTTAACTTCTCCAACTCAGGTACTAATATGGAACTAATGTGGGGTTTATTTTCCCTATAGGAATAGCAGAAAGAGCACTGCACATTATCCTAAACACATGAGATCCTTCCAGCCACTGCAGGACTTGACATCAAAGCATCTGCATTATGGCATGGGGAAAGAATTTAATAACAATTGCAAGGCTAAGCATTCTTAGTTTTTAAACATCAGATAGTTCATTGAATATTTGTCAGGAAAAAAAAATAGTTCTGGCCAAGCACAGGAACTAGGAGGAAAACACACAGACATCACTTTAGTAGCAGATGTCAATTTCCATGCAGAGGATGCCCACCCTGTGTATGATGGGAGCCCATCATGACCTGCCACTGGATGGACAGCCAGCAAAAGGCAAAGTGAAAGAGGTTCAGAAGGCTGGAAGTCATAAAATCTAAGTGTAGAGGGCAGGGGGGAATGTCATAAGTCTGTTTCTACCAACCAAACACCTCCATTGGCAGATTCCTTGTGAGTCCAGACCTTGAAATACATTCACGCGTAGCCCAGAATCAGCATTTTTGACCAACTTTTATCCTCATTTATGTTTTTTGATGATTGATTTTTCTTTTTCTTTTCTTATCTTTTCCTTTTTTTGTTGTGGTTGTTCTTACCTTCTATCTCAGAGTAGAAAGGAGTCACCCAGAACACTTCCACAGTGAAAATAAATAAAATGCATCAAGATTTTCCCCTCTGACGTTTAACTACGAGATGTTACCCACCTCCACTTTTTTTTGTTCTCCTTAACTAAGAAGGTTGCCCCAGCATCCTGACATACTATAGTTGTGTTCCAACTGCATTAATCCATGTCCTGCTGAGCCGCTGCAGAGAGAGGAATTCATTTGACACCAGCAGGGAGAAGATAGAGGAAAAAATTAAGGGCAAATGCATAAAGAAATAAATAATTTAAATAACAGTGGGAGGGGAGCAAGAACAAAGTGTAGTGAACAGGTGTGTGTTCACTACTACACATGAGCAGGCAAAGTGGGCACGTGAGGAAAATGATCTAGAGGAAGGGGCATCAGGAAATAACAAATGCTGGTAAAAGGGGAATGTTTTATCATTAGCCTGTGAAATAACTACTACATTGGGTTTATATAGGGTCCTATTTTGGCCCAATATTTGAACTAAGTACTAGTCCATCATTTCCAGTTGCTAAAATAAGCCTTTGCACCTGCAAGAAACAACAACAGGATTCCTCAAACTAATGTTGCCCAGCTAAACTTGTTTAAAAGTAATTGCTTGGGGGGGGGGGAGGTTGAGGGGCAGCTGGGTAGCTCAGTGGACTTAGAGACAGGAGGTCCTAGGTTCAAATCTGGCCTCTGACACTTCCCAGCTGTATGACCCTGGGCAAATCACTTGACCCCCATTGCCTAGCCCTTACCACTCTTCTGCCTTGGAATCATTGATTCCAAGATGGAAGTTAGGGGTTTAAAAAATTTTTAATACAATAAAAAATAAAATAAAAGTAATTGCTTTTGGTATAGGAACATAAAGGAAAATGGTCACAGTATAAGAAAAGGTGAATCTGAGGAATTCAGATAACCATGAAAAGACTTGCATGAACTGATATAGAGTGAAGAATCTGAATAATATAGGCAATGAACAACCATAATCAGCAGTGTAAATGTTTAATAGGTTTGGGGGGCTTGGAGGAAGGAGGATATACTCAAAACACACTTTTAAATTTAATCTGCATTTTCTCCATCACTTTCTGAAGTCTAATCAATCAACAAATTAATAAATCAAACGCTGATTTGTAGGGTTTGCCAATGCGTAAATGAAATGCTAACTCTAAAAATTTAACAATCAGCTTCTCATCAGCAGTTCAAACTGATTCCAGTACCTTGGCTCTAATGTAAATGGCAATAATACGAAAAGATAGTTAAATTAAAATGAATTACAATGACCAATTTTAATCCCAGAGAACACTGGATTAAACAGAACTTACTATTTATTGGTACAAACATGAGAATGTTACAAATGTAAAATATTTCATGCCTCAAGCTGAACTGGTTTTCCTTACTGGTTTTCTTTGTCACTAGGGAGTCTTCAGAGGTAAAAGAGCATATCTACAAATGACTGGGGTAAAAAAAAAGTATTAATAAAACCTTTGTAAAGGTGTTTAAAACCTGATGCCTCAAACAGACATACTATATTTGGAAAAGTAGTGTTTATTTTTCATTTGTGTTGCCTGTTCTGCTGGTGAGGAAAAGGGAAAAGAGGAAGGGAATAAGCATTCACATACTACCTGCTAAGGGCCCTGCCAATCGTTTAACAAAAATTATCTCATTTTATCTTGGATTCAAATTGCAGCTCCGGATAAACTTATGTGACTTGGGACAAGTCACTTCGTCTCTCTGAATCTGTTTCTTCAACAGTTAAACAAAGGGGTTGCACTAAATGATCAGTCTTTAAGGTCCTTTTAAGCTTTAAAGCCCAGGATTCTAATTAACTAATCTCCATAGTTGGAAATGTACTTGAAGCTCTATTGAAAACACCCCCCAAAGCTCATCTAAATATATGATCAATGAAGCCAATATTAATTAGTTCTTTTCTCTTCTACCACTGAACTGTAAGAAACTTTTTTTATGGAAATTCTTTAAGCGTCCACTAAGGGCATTGTGCATTCTTTATTGCAATCAGCTTTTCAAAGGATAAGCAGGTTCCAATTCCATGAATTAATAAATGCATTATGTTTCTACAATGACTTTCCCCATCAAACTTCCTATTCAATCAGTGTCTTTCACATGGTAATTGAGATAAGTTTTTATATAATGCCTACAATGTGCCAGACACTGTGCTAAGCCCTTTACAAATATTATTTCATGTGATCCTTACAACAACCATGGAAGTTAGGTGCTGTTATCCCCATTTTAGAGATTTAGAAACTGAGACAGTCCGATTTAGTTAAGCAGCTCACCCAGAGTTCACTATCTAGGAAGTGTAGAAGCTAAATTCAGGTCTTCCTGACTCTAATCTCAGTGTTCTCTCACAATGCCACCTAGTTGTCTCTCCATGCTTCTCCTTCTCTCTCCCCCAGGACCATTGCCCTAATTTCAGTTCTTTATCCTCTCTCACATGAACTATCTCAAAAGGCTCCTCACTGGTCTCCCTGAATCCACACTCTCCCTTCTCCAATCCATCCTCCACACAGCTGCCAAAATAATCTCCCTAAAACAAAGGTGTGAAGATGTCCCTCAATCTGCCCCAAAGTCTCTATAGATTCCTAATACCTCAAGGTAAAATGCAAACTCTTCAGTTTTGTTTTAAAAGCCTTTCATACCCTGGTCCCAGTCTTCTTTTCCAGGCTTAATGCAGATAGTTTCTCTGTTTGGTCTTTGAATCTCCAGCATTTATTTTAATAAATGTTTACTGAATTAAATTAAATTATTAAGTTGTTGGATTGAATTGCGTTGGCTTGGAAAAGATCTTGGAGATCATGTCTCATTTTACAGATGGAGAAACTGAGGCCAAAAGAATAGGAGACTTACTCAAGGTAGCACAGATAGTGGCAGCATTGGTATTAAAACGCCAGGATTCCTGACTCCAAATTCAATTCTCTTCCCATTATACTCTGATTATTGGATAAATTCTTCCAGCTTTCCTTCCTTGCCAAGCCCACTTCCAAGAACAGTATTTACTTTTTTTCAACTGTATATTATAAATTCAAAGAAAAATGTTTAAGGCCAAAAAAAAAAGTTATAGAATCACTAAAGAATCAAAAAAAAAAAATAGAGTGTACACAACCCAAACAGAAGACTTTGGGAAAATATTTACATTTCAAAATAAGGGTTATTATTTGGAAAAGATTTGACCTTTCACCTTAATAAGGTGAATGCTATTTCCATGGTTACTGATTTTTATTAGAACCTCATAAACCAAGTTTTGGCGTACACACAAAATAATTTGATAGCTAGTCTAGCCAGCACTGCCATGAAGATTTGTACTATGGACTGGGGTTGGCTGTTGTTTAGCTATCTGAAGGGAATGGCCTCTGAAGAAAACATCTTTCCTAAAAGGGAAAGCCCAAAAGGTGGCCTCTGGGTCTGAGGGAGTTCATCAATTATCCCACTGTGGTCCTTCCCAATTATGACCTGTGAACTTAACAATGACACAACTTAATTTCTGCCACAGGGCTTTCCAGGGGCTTATTGAAATATGCCAACATGTGAATTCGTTTGCAGTAAGGTAATAAAGGATGCTGATTCAAAACTCAATCACTGTTCATCTACCATGACAGAGAAAGCTATTAAAGAAATTAAACCCCCTTCCCAAAAATAGTAAATAAATCAGGGCCGATTTCACTGTTATTGCGATGATGAGGACAATGGGATGTTGGCTGATCAAGGCCTCATTTCTTTTCTTCAGACAAATCTGTGGAGCAAAGATTCCATGGCCAGATGTGGAATATTTACTTATGGGCTCTCATTGTTTATGACAGGTCAAGTCAAACAGAAACTGTCTTGTGAATCAACCTCAGTTTTCCCAGCTGCTGATCATGTATGCTCCTGTGGACACTTTTTATAAATAGTTTGACCACATTTGTCACATGTCTGGAAGTTATTTCAGAGACAAAAATGGGGCCGTATGCATCTGGGCCGGGGATTCACAGAAAGATCCCTCATGGGGGAAAGATTAGAATTCTTCACAATCATAGTAAAGGAAGTTGTTAACTCTGCTATTCCAGACAGAGTATCCTGCCAAGCTGCGGAGGATGCCTGGGGAAGGGGGGAGAGGGGGAGCAGGATGGGAGGCGCATGGAGAGGAGAAAATAAAAACCTGAGACTGAAATGTTACAAATGTTAAAAGGAAGAGAGAAATCAAGAGAAAGCAAAAGAGGGGGAACCACGGCCACATACAAAGCATCGGGGCCACATAGCGACAGCCTTAACAAGGGGCACTTTTTTAATGTTACTTTTAATAAATATTCATTTTTAATACCAGAAAATTCCACTCTCTGTAGCCTGTAGATATTTATATTCTCATAAGTCAAAACACATGTGTTATAATAAAGACTCAAAGCCTCAGGTGGGCAGTAACACACAGGAGGTATAATTTTCAAAACATGCACACAAATGCCTTGTCTTGGCAAACCTACCAATGGGTGATTTGGGGGGGGGGGGGAGACTGGGTTTCCCCATCTTGCCCAGGCTAGAAGTACAGTGGCCACTCATGGGTCAAGCCTCACTGCTGATCAGCAAGAAAGCTTTGACCCTCTCCATTTCCAGCCTAAAGCCAGTCATATGTCTGTACTCTCTGACACTGATGTGGTAAGTCCCAGGGATTGTTATGGGGGAGCAGTCATCAGGCTACCCAGGGTGCCAGACTCAGTACAGACACATGCTGGGCTTTAGCTCTACTACAGATCAGAACTGCTGATGCACCAGCCTGAGCTTTCCCTGTAGTAGAGCTTATAGGAATGAGCCACCATGCCCATCTAGATTGAATTTTAAAAATCCCAGGAGATTTCAAAAGGCCAATTTTTATGCGGTCAATGAGAAAATGGGGAACAGGGTGAGAGAGGAGAAGTGGGAACACAAAGTCATCTCCCCGCTCTCTGATGATGGCAATATCCTGGCAGGATTTTCCAGGTTTGGCTATTTAAGAACAGCATCCACTAAGAACTTTCTGAATCTCCACATGGCTTTATAGGATAATGCAATAAAGAAAGTGAATACTTTCTAACACAGAGATAAAGAAAGCAACATCAATGTTGCTTCAGTTTTTCCACTGACCTCACAAAAGGATTTAACATCATTATTGATCTAGGATCTGGTAATGACTAAATTCATCCACCCTCCCCTGAAAAGTCTGCTGGTCTCTTACAGTTGGTCCTTGATGCTGGAATCAATCATGCCAGAGCAATAGGTGCCCTTGTTGAATCATTCCTCACCATCGGTGAAATGAAGAAAGGTAGAATAAGAAATTTAATATTATTCTGGCTATTGTTTGCAGCTGTGTTCATGAAAGACACGAAGTATCTGGGAGTTGTAGGAATACATTTGTGGGTAACTGGGAAACTTGGCCAGCTCAAGAGGAAAAGCTTCAAAAGTCCTAGAGTCAATCATCCAGGAAACACTGCATGTTAATGACTATATTCTTAACATTCACATGAAGTAAGTACAGGTGGAACTGATTATGGGCCCCTTCAAAAAACCAGTGCAGTGTTAACTAGGAACCAATGGTAAGCCTGAAGACAACTGAGGTCACATACCAGCCAGCATCAAGGAAATACAACACACAGCCACAGATCTTCAACAGCAATACAAATAATAAATTTGTCATCAAGGTCTACTCTAGCATGCAATCCCATGATACTCTAGTCAACCAAGAAGCCAAAAAAGAACTCAAGAAATGCAGCATTTTCTCTGAGAAGTTAACAAAGAGTTTGGCATCAAATCCCATGTTAGTGAAGATCTATAAATCAATGATATGTTCAATCTTCCACATGACTGTGAGAATTAGACCTACCACAAACATTAGATCTGGCTTCCATAAGTATCAGCAACATGCTCTATGGAAACATTTAATGTTGTAGTCAGTCAATGAGTCAATAAACATTTATTGAGCACCTACTCTGTGCCAGATCCTGTCCTAAATGCTAGGGAAAGAAATATAAAAAAGGCAAAAGGCAGCTCCTTCCCTCAAGGAGCTCACCATCTAACGGGGATGGGGGGGAGAAACAACAGGCAAACAACCATCTAAAAACAAGCTGTATGTGTAGTAAATTAGAGATAATTAGTAGAGGAGAATCCCTAGTATAGTACCTAGGGGAAATCTCTCATTCACATAATCTCTAATTCATATTGTCCTATATGTAGCTACTCCAATTTGAAGGTACTTTGTGGGTCAGCATCCACTTGAAATCATAACTTATGAGTCCCCACCAATATTTGGTGAACATTTACTAGTCAGCCAGAAGATACAACCAACTCAAAGGAAATGCATTTAAATAAAATAGTATATGAATAAAAGATGCAATAAAACATTTTCCCTTAAAAACATGAGACACTGTCCCATAAATATACACAGCATTAGTGATTCTAGGTTAAAGTATTTATTCCTCAGTGGGAAGAGTGGATTATGTCATTGCTCCTTTAGCTGAAACCCTTCACGTTTTTCTGTAAAAGCTCTTAAAATAAGGGAAAATTCCTAACATACACAGTCATTGGTCTAGAGAAAAGCTCTTCTTAACTCTTCTCCAGTAATAAAAGTCTCTTCCTCTGAGCTTTGACAGGAATTGATAGGAAGTAGATTCTCTATTGTTGTTTAGTCATGTCTGACTTTTCATAACCATGTGGACCATGCTGTCCAAGGAGTTTTCTTGGTAAGGATACTGGAATGGTTTGCCATTTCCTTCTCCAGTTTATTAAGGTAATTGGAGGTTTTGAACTCAAGTTTTCCTGACTCTAGGCATAGTACTCTATCCACTAAAGCACCTAGCTGTCTCCTAGGCAAACAGAGGTTTAATGACTTGCCCAAGGTCACACAGTGCACAAGTTTCTGGGGCCAGATCTGAACTTGGGTCTTCCTGACTCAAAGCCCAATGTTTTATCCACTAAGCCATTTAGCTGCCACCCAGGCAAAAAAGAAGTTAAGTAACTTTCCCAAAGTCATACAAGTAGTAAATGTCTGAAGCCAGAGTAATGTCACTGTCCCAGACAAAACACCATAGAATACAAAGCACAAACCAATCTGGATAATTAGTTTCATGTGATTTAAGTCTGTCTTATCTTTATTTCCTACTTACTACTTTCTCTCTGACTAGGGACTATTCTTTACTCTGACTTGGGGTTAGAAAGTCCTTATACAAAACAATCTGAGACTGACTAAGAAATAAAGCATTAAACCATTCAAATAGATCAATACACAGTGGTAAATGACCATATTTATCTTGTGTTTGATAAACCCAAAGACCCAAGATTTTGCAAGAAGAACTCACTACTTGGCAAAATTTTCTGGGAAAATTGGGAAACAGTTCAGCAAAAACAGACACAGACACTAGACTCAACACTATATACCAAAGTAAAGTCAAAATGGTTGCATGATTTAGAAATAAAAGTAAAAACCATTAAAGAATATGGAATAGTTTAGCTATCAGATCTATGACGGGGATGAATTTATATCCAAACAAGACACAGTGAACATTATGAGATACAAAATAGGTAACTTTAACTACATTAAAGTAAAAATGTTTTAGACAAAGCCAATACAACCAAAATTAGAAGGGAAACAATAAACGGTGGGGAGGGAGTATACCAAGTGTCTCTTGCAAAGGCTTCATTTCTCAGGTATACCAAAAACTAATTTATAAGAATACAAAGCATTCTCCACTTGGCAAGTGGTAAAAAGATATGAATAGGCAATTCTTGGATGAAGAAATTAAAGTGATTTTTTGTCGTGAAACAATGTTCTAAATCACTATTAGTGAGAGAAATGCAAATTAAAACAACTCTAAGGTATCTCATACCTATGTGGCAAAATTGTGACATTAATGCATTGCTGGTGGAGTTGTGAACGGATCCAACCATTCTGGCTGGCAATTTGGAACTATACTCAAAGGGCTATAAAAAAAATGCCTGCCCTTTGATCAAGCCATACCATTGTTGGGTTTGTACCCCAAAGAGATCATAGATAAACAGACTTGTACAAAAATATTTATAGCTGCGCTTTTTGTGGTGGCAAAAAACTGGAAAAGGAGGGTATGTCCTTCAATTGGGGAATGGTTGAACAAATTGTGGTATATGCTGGTGATGGAATACTATTGTGCTCAAAGGAATAATAAACTAGAGGAGTTCCAGGTGAACTGGAAAGACCTCCAGGAAGTGATGCAGAGTGAAAGGAGCAGAGCCAGAAGAACATTGTACACAGAGACTGATATACTATGGTAAAATCAAATGCAATGGACTTCTGTACCAGCAGCAATGCAATGACACAGGACAATTCTGAGGGATTTATGGAAAAGAACGCTACCCACATTCAGAGGAAGGACTGCAGGAGAGGAAACATGATTGGGGTAGACATGATTGGGGATGTAGACTTGAAACTACCACACCAATGCAACTATCAACAATTTGGAAATAGGTCTTGATCAATGACACATGCTAAAACAGTGGAAATGCACATAGGCCATGGGTTGGGGGGGAGGAGTGAAGGGGGTGAAGGGAAAAGTAGGAGCATGAATCATGTAACCATGTTAAAAACGAATATTAATAAATGTTTTTAAAAAAATTTTTAAAAAGATATGAATAGGCAATTCTTGGATGAAGAAATTAAAGTGATTTTTTGTCGTGAAACAATGCTCTAAATCACTATTAGTGAGAGAAATGCAAATTAAAACAACTCTAAGGTATCTCATACCTATCAGAATGGATAATATAACAAATAAAAATAAAATGATAAATTTTGGAAGGGAAATGGAAAAACTGGGAACTAATGCACTGTCAGCAGAGCTGTGAATTGGTATAACCATTCTGGAAAGTAATTTGGAACCATGTCCAAAGGGTCATAAAACTCAGCCATACCCATTGACTCAGCAATATCACTATTGTGTCTGTATCCCAAAGAGATCAAAGATAAAGTGGAAAGAATCTACCTACACAAAACATTTTATAACATCTCTTTTGGTACTGGCAAAGAATTAGAAACTAAAGGGATGTCCATCAGTTGCAGAATTACTGAACAAGTTATGGTATATGATTGTAATGGAAATATTTATTGTATGATAACACAGGTACAACTCATATCATGTTATCTGTCATCTTGGGGAAGGAGGAGGGAAGGGATGGAGGGAGAAAATATGGATCACAAAATGTGAGAAAATGATCAGTAAAAATTGTATCAAAGTAATATGGAAAAAAAATTTTAACTTATTTTAAAAAGGAAAGAAAGTCCTTGTGTCAGTCTGTTTAATTCCTAATCATTAAATTGGACCTAGTCAGCATCTGTTTTAAAGACTACCTCTCCAGCAAATGGACAAAGGCTGCTAGAGATTGGAGAGTCTTCCTTTTCCTCCTCACCTGTTTCACATATCTGAAATAATTTTGATCATCCAAACAAATGAGTGGTAGGAGAGAAGGCAAAGGAACAAATCTAAGCCCAGGAGGCAAGATCATTTTCTAATCTCCTCTATAGTCAGCATTCTTTTGGGCTTTGAGGATGTCCTGCAGAGTCTTTCATGACAAGAAAAAAAAAACAACCAGGACAAGATTTTGGAACATAATTGTCTAGCATCCTTATCACAACACAGCTTCACTAGATTTAGAGTGTCAATCAGCTAGCATTTAATAAGTACCTACTATTTAACAAGGTGGTGAAATGGACAGAGTGCCAGGACTAAAATCAAGAAGATTCATCTTCATGAGTTCAAATCTGGCCTCAGTCACATACTAGCTGTATGACCCTGGAAAAGTCTCATAACTCAATTTGCCTCAGTTTCTCCATCTATAAAATGAGCTGGAGAAGGAAATCGCAAACCACTCTAGTATCTTTGCCAAGAAAACTCCAAATAGGGTCATGAAGAATTGAAAATGACTGAATAGCAACATAGCTTGGCAGGTATTCCATCTGGAAGAGTAAAATTAACAACTTTTCTTTGCTATGATGATAAAGAAATCTAAACTTCCCCCACTATCAGAATAATTTTTTGAATCCCGAGCCCAGATAAGCCTCTCTCCATTTGTGGTACTGGAACTGAACACAAAAGGTGAAATCCCTATGCCCAAGTTATAGATAAAGGTGTCATTATCTGAGCAGGCATGGATAGGTAGTATCTGCATCTGTATCATTGGAGAGAAACATCCACATCTGTGAGATCCCAGCTCCATTGGAACATTTGAATATTTACTGATGCACAAAGTTCAAAAAAGATGGCATGGATGAATAATGATGATGATAATAACTATAATAAATAACTGTTTATAATATACAACTAACAATAAGGAACTACATAGCCCTTTAAAGTTCACAAAACAATTTTATATTTCAGTCTCACAACATTGTGTTTTGGCTACTGGAGGGGGATGGGAGAAGGGGAAGGAAAGAACATGAATCTTGTAACCCCAGAAAAATATTACGAATTAATTAATTAAATAAAATTAAATAAAATTTAAAAATAGCTATTATAGGTCTTACTCCTATTTATAAATGATTAAATAAGGTTTAGTGAGATGGGAGATACAGAAGCTATAAATACCATCTTGGCTCACCTCCTCTCCCCAGACAAGCATTTATTAAACATTTATCATGTGCCAGGAACTGAACTAGGTACTGGAGATATGAAGAAAGACAAAAATGTAGTCCCTGCCCTTACTTTCTAATGAGGAAGGCTAGGAAGTGAGGATTTTTCATTTTTACTTCACAAAGCTTCAACTTGAGTTGGACCTTGGATAGGGGTTTCTTTTACTAGTATTTATAATAGTTTTCTTATCCAATTACATGTAAAAACAATTTTTAACATTTGGAGTTATTTTATATTTTTGATTCCCAAATTGTCTCCCTCTCTCTCTCCCTTCCCTCCTCGCTAAGACAGTAGGCAATCTGATATTGATTTTACATGTGCAATCATGTAAAACATTTTGGAATTTGTACTTTAAAAGGTGGATTACAAAACTGAAGCAATATTCTGATGCAATTAGTTGTCAAAATATTGGTTTTCTCTCTTCACTTGTAGTTTAGATCTATGTTTAAAGGTTTTCTTTCAGTCTTGACTCAGTGATGTTAGCATTACCAGCAGTATGCTGTCCTGTGATGACAAGATGTGTTCTGCATAATACTGTCTTTGGCTCCTCTGAGAACTTCCCAGACAACCATTGTGCAGCTATTGTATGAAAGGTTTGAGTTAGGTTTTGGGGCTTTTCTACCTCATTCATCTCAAGCTACATACACACTCAGAAACCTGGGAAAACTTCTTCATAGGATGGCCCACTGACCTGGAAGCAACCCCCTGCCCAACAGTGTTTCAAATATTTATTGAATTAAGAAATTTTGTAAACAATTTAAAGGACCCTCAAGTCTCAGCTAGGGCAGCCAGGTGGTACAGTAGATAAGAGTGCCAGACCTAGATTCACTTTCATGAGTTCAAATCCCACTTCAGACACTTACTAGCTGTGTGACTCTGGGCAGGTCACTGAATTCTGTATTCCACAATTTTATCTATAAAATGAGCTGCAACTGGAAATGGCAAACCACTCCAGGAACTATACCAAGAAGACTCTAAGTAGGGTCACAAAAAGTCAGATATGACTGAAAAACAAGTCTCAACACCAAGAGCAATTATGGATCAGGGATAGAATCTTAGACCTGGAGTTGGGAAGACCCAAGTTCAAATCCAGCCTCAGACACTTTATTATACTCAGCAAATCACTCAACCTCTGTTTGTCTCAGTTTCTCAACTATGAAATAAGGATTATAAATAACACCTACTTCCCAGATGTGATAATAACTCTAAAATAAGCTTGGAATGGTGCCTGGCATATAGCAGGTACTATATCAATGCTTATTCCCTTCCCATCTCCCTTCTGTGTTCTGATTCCATGAGTTGTGCTCTCCCAATGAAGTTTTCTACTGGCATCACTATCACATTGCTCTCTTTTTTCCTCAGTTGGAGTCTTCTAATAGCCAATACTACCTGCCTATATCAACCATGTGTCAACAGTTTCTCCATCTTTAGTCTCTTACTATCCAATCTACCTATGACAAATGAATCTTAAAGGATCATAGATTTGAAGTTCTAAGGGATATTAGAAGACATTGAGTTCAATCCTTTTGTTTTTGCTGATAAAGAAATAGAGACCGAGTGGAATGATTTGTTCAGGGTCATACAACTAGTACTGAAGGTAGATTTGAACTCAAGTCTCCAAGTCTCTGTAATTCTATTTCTATGATCTTAATCTTACTCTATTAAACTTGGTGTCTTATGTGTTACTTATTTCTCAATAGAAATCATTTCGAAAGATGTTGCTAGATGCATTTCAAATTCAAAAACATGCAAACATTTCCCATGCAAAAAAAAAAAACCAGACCATGGGACACCCTTTAATTTCTAAAGAGTGTAGTCCCATTGAAAGGGGAGCCAATCACATTTTGATTTTATGCACACACAAGAGGCACTTTTAAATAAACCACCCAGAATATAGCTCCAGCAGCTTGTTCTGTAGAGTAACTGTAAACTACTTTATATGGCAGTACTTTACCTAAAGAGACTTGGACTCATTTGGGTCCCTGTTACAGTTCTGAGTTTCCTGTAAGGCTTTCAGAGGTACTAAAAGAAATAAAAACTATACCCATTATATTGCCCTTGCCCATATCAAAACATAAAAAAGAGAAATTGATTAGTAACTTACACATAAAAGAAAGACCCCATCTTCTGGTCAATTTGCCTCAAATATAACTCAAATAATGAAGTCATTTTTAGCACTAAGTTGTCAACATACTTGAAAAAACGACAATAATCTACTTAGAAACAATTTTTATGTACTGATAGGGGAGAAAAAGAGGGAATGAGAGGGAAATATACTATATGATGCATAAAGAAATTAAAATTGTATTTTTTTAGTTAGAACTTTATAACAAAGCACAGCTGCAAACTGCCTAGGCATAATTATAGCACGACCTGTATGCATGCACTATATTTCAGAGCATGAAATTTCATTAATAAAATGAAAGAATGTGTGAAATTGTATTTTTAAACACTTGAAGTAGAAGTGGTATAGTAAGTCCTGGGATCTCTTCAGTGGGCAACAAAATAATGTCTTGAAAGGTCATTCAAATAACTTCAGTCACTCATCCCATCTTGGTGCAAGGGCTGCAGGCTGTACCATGTGGTGTTTCAGATAAATCGACTTGGTGTTCAGGACTCGTAATTTCATAACATTGTAGGAAGGAGAATGGTTAAAAAAAATCAGACATCCTTACTGCTAAGAGTTCTGCCTATTTGCCTTTCCTTAGAACCAACAGATTATCAGATAAACAGCCTTGAAAAGTTTTAGAGAGCAATGGAAGAAAGTAAGTTTAATTAGGACCTGTCTAATCATTTATTACTTATTTACATAGGCTTTTAACTTTTAAGTTATGTGTTTACCTAAACTACAAGAATGAGGCCAATAAGAATCACGACCTCCAACAGAGCATATCTTAAATTCTGCCTGCAGCTATTAATAGTACACATGAACTTTCAGTTACTAAAAACAAGAAGTCATGACAGTTCCCTATAAAATAGAAGAGCAGCCCAAGCCCAATCTCATGGTATATCAAGTTACTCACCTTTTAGGTTGGGAACAATAGATTTGCCAATTAACCATGTACACTATATCCCTTAATATGAAGCACCTAGACCCCCCCCCATATGAGGTCCTGTTAGCTAATTCCAAGCCTGTGGTATTCAAATCTATGTCTAGATGTCAATTCACAGCTCACAAATCTTTGTTTCTGTTTCTGCTGAATTTCCTCCAACCCACAGGGGAAAAAAGTCATGTGGCATCATAGGAAAGGAAAGAGAATTTATGCAAAACTGAATACAAGATAAATAAAGGCATTGAATTGAGTAGCAAGTTTTCAGACCATCCATTTCCCAAGCTACCATCTCTAAAGCCTCTAGAGAAATGTGGTGAGCCCACTGCCTATCTCATATCTTCAACACAATGGGAGAAGGACACTGGCAGTTTCACTCACACATTAGTCTGTTAAAGAGGTTAAAGTACACAGGCACAACTAGATCACATCCTATCACTCTTATCTGTGCTTCCCATGCTATCTTTTTTAAGTATGGCTCTATAGGCATAGCATGATCTTAGGTTAGTGTCCATAGCAATAGTATTGAATAAGCTGAACTTGCTGGGATTGATGTTGCCAAGCATTGTAGAGAACATTGTTGCTGCCTCCCAGGAATTATATGAGGTAAAATGCCCCCTGCCATCACTATTGCCAAGGAGCCCTGGCACCAGCAAATTCTAAATACAACTCTATTTCTTTCTTCTCATCCTCCTTATCTCTCCTCCCTCTTTTCTGCCTTCTCTTCCTCTCTCTCTCTCTCTCCTCTCTGACTCTCTGTCTTTCTTTCTCTCTCTCTATCTCTCTCTCCTCCCACCCCTTCTTCTTCCATTTCCCTCTGTTACTGATTAACAACTGTGAATGCCTTTATTTCATACACAACATCCTCCATTTCTGGTTTCCATATCTTTTCCTCATCATCCTGGATGTCCTCTCTCTGGTTTCCCAAGCTTCTAGTGACTTCTTCTCCAAGGTTATATGGTTTGGGCTTTATATGTTTTTGTACATATCTATTTATGTAGTCCCTCTGAGTCCAAGCAAAACATGATATCCCTGGAGATTCTTGAAGACAGCTGTCATGTCTCTTCTCCCCAAGAAAAACCTGTCCTAATCCTTCAACCTATATTTATGGGACAAAAATTCAATCCAGGCTGTTCCCCCACTCAAGTTTCTCTCCTCTGCAGAGACATATAGTCAGTTAAAGTTTTTCTACCTAAATAGTAAGGATCTATCCAAGCTAATATTCCACTACATGGTATAGATGATAGAACACCAAGCCTGAAATCAGGAAGACTTGAGTTCAAATTCAATCTCGGGCATTTACTATCTGTGTGAACCTGGTTGAGTCACTTAACCTCTGAATGCCTCAATTTCTTCAAAGGTAAAATTGGGATAATCATACTACCTCCAATGATTGATGTAAGTATAAAATAAAATATTTGTAAAGCATTCAGCACAGTGCCCAGCACATGGTGGGTGCTTAATAAATGCTTCCTTCCTTCCCTTCCTGAGAGAACCCAGAATCAACTCTCTACCAATGCCAAATCACCAGAGCAGGACAATAGTAGAGGAAATAAGGTAAAGTCAGTATCTATTCCAAAAATCCATTTTTAAAGTAAATCAAAGGGTCAATACAAGACAGGTACAATTCCATCTCATGAAATTTCTACATATTTAGCAAATACTTAACATATTTCGCTTTTTTGTGGGTTCTCATCATTGTAAATACTATATTTACAAGTACAGATCATAATACTTTCAAGCCTTCCCAGGCTGCATAATTCTTGCACATGCCTTTCTATAAATCTTTCATAATAATAATTATTATTTTATTAATAATAATATACCACAAGATTCTAATATATCCTCCAGATCAAAAAATATCAAATAATACTCCATGTAGTTTTATTAAGTACATTGTTACCATTGAAAATTGGCAATACATATATGTGAAATTCCAATTAACTAAAACTGCCTATGTTCATAGTATCACTGATGGAGCTGAAAAAGACCTTAGAATCTAATCACCTAGTCTGACTTCTCATTTTAGAAATATGGAAACTGAGGCCCAAGGAGGAAAAGAGACTTGCCTAAAGTATGTAGATACACTAGTATTCAGTTCATCTGACATCATATCCAATAGTCTATCCATTACAATATGCTACCACTTTGAGAAAGTTTATCACATTATCATACTGTTGTTTCTAGTCATAGGATTCTATAACCAAATTTTTCCACACATTTTTAAATGTATTTCCAAAGTAAAAGCTATATATCATAAACTGATATTGAGGGCACAAATATAATTCAACAATGATGTTTATCTTTTGATTATAAGACTTGCATTCTAAGTATATCAACTCAATTTAATTCATCCCACAAAGCATTTTTTAAGAACTTTCTTTGTTCCAAACTTGATGGTACACACCTTATAAGTACAGCCACTAAGGGAAGCTGAGGCTGGTAGATCTTTTGAGTTCAGGAATTCTGAGCTATAAATGGCTATTCCAATCAGTATCTACACTGTTTGATATTAATATGGGAAGCCCCCAAGAGTTGAAGTTTTGTTAAGCTACCAAGAAGAAGGTGACCCAGACCAGGTTGGAAATGGAAGTCAAATCTCCCATGCTGATCAATAGATGGACAAAGTCATGAGTAATCCCTGCACTTTCAGTTTGAGTATATGAATTTGGTAGCTATATCATAGCTAGATTAGTGAGGAAAGAGAATGAAAGCAAGGGGGGCTATTGAAATAGTCTATGTAAGAGACAATAAGAGAATAAGCTAGGCAAAGACTGGATGAGTGAAGAGGACAGATATAAGTGAGGTAATGGAGACAGGATCAGCAAAGAGATTGAGATTCAAGGATAACTCCAAATTTACCAACTTGGAAAAATGGTGGTACCCTTGAAAGGAATAAGGATTGTTGAAAGAAGTGTAAACTCAAAGAGGAAAGAAATGATCTTTGCTTTGGATATACTGAGTTTGAGATGTCTGTGGGACATCCAGGTGGAAATGGCCAGAGGATAGTTGGAGATGCAAGACTAGATTCAGGTTAGGACTGGATATATAAATTTAGGAGTTGTCCACATAGAGATTATGATCAGATCTCTAAGAATTAATCAGGGAGAAGAGGCATAGAGCAAAGTCCTCTAGAGGATGCTCAAACTTAGTATGCACAACTAGAATTTAGCAAGGGAGACTGAAAAGGAATTGTCAGAAATTAAACACAAGATAAATAGTGTGAATGTACACTTACTTTATCTACCTTATAAAGCAAGGACAGCTAGGTGGTACAGTGAATAGAGAACCAAGCTTGGTGTCTGGAAGACTTATCATCTTCATGAGTTCAAATCTGGCCTCAGACACTTAGTAGCTGTGTGAATCCTGGGAGAGTAGTCTCCATTCCACATCTGTAAAGGGGGTGGAGAAGGAAATGGCAAACCACTCCAATATCTTTACAAAGAAAGCCCCAAATGGGCTCACAAAGAGCCAGACACAACTGAAATGATTGAATAACAAATCCTGTTAAGTGGACCCTAAGCATTAAGAGCTGCCAGTGCAAGTCACCATAGTCATGTCACAGGATGTCACCAGGATCTAAACAGGGAATATGATAAGTGTTAGAAGAAAGGAATATATCATACTGGGTTCCCTGCCATTTCCTTTGGGTGCCATCCTGCATTACCTTTCTCACAATTAGCAATTTCCCTACTTCCCACGCTCAATGAAAGGGGGCTTTGAATGAGAAAGTCTGCATCTTTCATTATTCAACATAATGGGAATCCATCATCTAAATATCGTTACCGTTAAAGGACTGTCATGTTCAAATTCTACCTCACTGTTCATCGATGAAAGAAACCAAATTTTTTTAAAAACCTTGCCTGAATTTTCAACTAGAAAGCACTTGACTTCAAGGTGACAGACTAGATTCTTAAGAGCTGTTACCACCTTGGATAATTATAAAGCAGAGAAAAATGCAAAGGGAAGAAACCAAAAAAAAAAAAAAAAAAGCCCACACACACATTAAAAAAAAAAAAGATTAACACCTCTGTGTGTTTATGCAGTATTGCTCAGGTGGTGTCACTTCTGACATAGAACTAAAAACACTGCTATAACAGCTGCCAATTGGAAATAAAAGCAAAAGGAGGTGGGAGGGAAGACCTCAATATCAACAATTAAAGAGAATCTACTTTACTTCTAAGAAAGATACAGACAATCAAAGCTGAGAAAATTCAGATGACTTTAAATCCTGCCAAGGTCACACTGATTCCAAATAAATAAAGTGCAGAATCATAGAATTTGGGGGTTAGGACAGTGAATGGTCATCTAATCCAAATTGTATTTGGAGTAAAAAAGAATCACCCTTCCCTTAAAATATGGCAGACAACTTCAAGCTTTTCCTTGAAGGACTGAAATAAGAAGGAATTAACTGCATTCCAAGTCAGCCATTCTCTTTAGGACAACTCTAATTTTTAGGGGTATCTATGTCACACAGTGGATAAAATGCCAGCACAGAGTCAGGAAGTCCTGAGTTCAAATCTAGCTTCACACACTTATTGGCTACATGAGTTTGCCTCAGTTTCCTCATCTGTAAAATAAGCTAGAGAAGGAAATGGCAAACCATTCTAATATCTTTGCCAAGAAAACTCCAAATGGATTAATGGAGAGTCTAAAACAACTAAAAAGCAAAATATTTTAGGAAACTTTTTGTTACTCCAAGCTTCAATTGTTACCTTCCACTCATTGGTCCTAGTTATGCCTTCTGGAACAAGCAGAACAAATCTAACCCTTCTTCAAAGTCCTGGTTCCTGAAATACTCAAAAACACTCAATATTGCAACATGAAAACCTTTTCTTTTCCAGACAAACATCTACAATTTTCTTTAAGTAGTCAATCAATGAATCAAAAAACATCTATTAAGTGCCTAAGAATAAGTGCCTACCTCTGTCAGCCATCCAAATCACAATTTACTGTTATCAATTACTGTAAGCAATTATTAAGCATCTAGTATGCTTATATGAAGCAATAAGAATACAAAGACAAAAATGAAATTGTACTGAACTCCAAGAAGTACTGAACTCCCTTTTATCAGGGAGACAAAAGAGTTGTGGAGCCAGGAGATAATTAGCCTACCTCCTTATTACACAGATGAGGATATTAGGCTCAGAGAGAAGCAAGGCACATTATATTACATAACTTGTTACAGAAAGAACTAATACTCAATTCAGGGTTTCTAAATCCCAGTTAGTCTACTGGACTTGGAGTCAGGAAGATCTGAGTTTGAATCCTCCCTTAGACATTTATTAACAGAGTAGGCACTTAATAGATATTTACTGACTACTTTTTAAAAAACTATAGTTGTCTAGCCTAGAAAAGCGATGTTTTAGATAAACCAATGTTGCATGTCTTTGAGTATTTGAAGCACCAGGACATGGAAGAAGAGTTAGATTTGTTCTGCTTGTTCCAGAGGGATGAACTAGAACCAATGAGTAGAAGGTAACAATTGAGGCTTGAAGTCACAAAAATTTTCCTAAACTACATTGGACTATTCACTAAAAGGTCAAATACTGAAGGTGAACCTTAAATACTTTGGCCATGTAATGAGAAGATAGGACTAATTGGAAAAGACCTTGATGTCAGAAAAGATTGAAGGCAAAAGGAGATGGAGACAGCTGAAGATGAGAGGGATTGATAGTGTCATAGAAACAAACATGAACTTGGACAGACTTGAAGCAATAGAGGAGGATATAAGGGACTAGCATGCCATGGTCCATGAGGTCACAAAGAGTTGGACGTGCCTGAACAACTCAACAACAAGGATAGCAAAAACAAGTGACCCTAGGCAAGTCACTTAGCCCTTGTCTACCTTGTTTTCTCAATCTGTAAAATGAGGGTCATAGTAGCACTTACCTCCCAGGATTGTTGTGATGAGCAAATGAGGGAATATTTATAAACCTTACTGTAAACCTGAAGGAGTTTCGTTTTTATCTTTGTATTCTTATTGCTTCATCTAAGTCTGACATGTCGTAGATGCTTAACAATTGTTTATTAATTGATATCAGTAAATGCTAGTCATCATCATCATCATCATCATCATCATCATCATCATCATTATTATTATTATTTCAACTACCCATAAAAATCAAGGTAAACTCAATCAGGACACACATATAGAAACTATGAGTGCATATTTCACATCTGAGAACCCCATCTTGCAAACAGTACAATCAACTTTAAGAACTTTAGATCCTTAAAAGGTGAAATCCTTGCTGCAGCCAATAACCATGGAGGGCCATAGCTAATACAAACAGGGCACTGGGATTTAGTCACTCTTAGTTTTATTTATGGTTCCTATTCTTGTGATCCTCAGTTGGTATGATCATTAGAAATATAAAACCATTCTGTGACACACTCAATGGCTAATTTTTAAGAGAAACTTCAGTTTTGCTCTAACAGCCAAGTAAGTTTTCTCTCAAACATTTAGGAGGTCAAGCCAAAATAATGGAGTCTGGTATAAATGCTTAGGTCGTTGGATAATTAGTTTCTTTGACAGTAGCCTAGCTCAAACTAATTTCAGTGAAAGTCCTGAAATTGCATTGTTCAGTTCAAATGGAAATTGCAACATCCTTCAAAATGAAAACTCTAACTTTGGGTGATTCTAAATAACCTCTCGGTTTACTAAGACTAGAGCAAAGGTTCTTAGCATGAGTCCATGAACTTTTAAAAAATATTTTGATATCTTTATCTCAATAGAATTGGTCTCCTTTCTAATCCCATATGTTTTCCTTTATGTATTTAAAAGCTTGATTAGGAAAAGGAATTCATAGGCTTCATGGGTCTTCCAGAGAGGTACAAGAAACAAAGAAGATTAAAAACAAAAAACAAAAACTCCTGCATTACAGAAACACCTCGAACTCAATCTTTTCACCTCCCAGTTCTCTAAACCAATTTTAAGCACAACCTAAAAAACAAAAACAAAAACAAAAACAAAACTTTAAAGCAAGGGCTGTCTTTACTAATTCCCTTCCTATTCCCTAATTTTTTATTTCCTTTAATACACTCTGTGATGCACCTATTTGTTATTCCTCTTACATGGCAATCCAGTTGCCTTTTCTGAAGGTTGCACTGAAGGATGTCTACCATGCCCCCTCCTCACCTCCACCTCACACTTCCCTGTTTGTCTTCAATTGGCACTGTCATTGTTCAGTCTTTCCAGTCTTGTTTGATTCTTCATGACCCTATTTGGAATTTCTTGACAAAGACACTGGAGTGGCTTGCCATTTCCTTCTCTAGGTTGACAGATGAGGAAATTGAAGCAAACAGGGTTAAGTGACTTGCCCGGGGTCACACTGGCTAGTGTCTGAGGCTGAATTTGAACTCAAGAAGAGCAGTCTTCCTGACTCCAGGTCTGGTACTCTATCTACTGCATCACTCATTTTTCTTCAAAACTAAATGAAAATCCCTTCTTCTAGAAGAGGTCTTTCCAATTTCCATCTTCTCTACTTCCAATAGGTTCCCTATCAGTGTTTCTAGATCTTCCATTTACACCATATATATCTTGTGAGTATATATAATTATTTATAGCATTGCCTCTCCATTAGAATATAAGCTCCTTAAAGGTAGAGGCCATATTTTAGCCTTTCTTTATATTTCCAGTGCTTAATATAGTTCCTGGTACATCATGAGTACCTAGTAAATGCTTGTTGAATGTTTGACTAATTTTGCAGGAAAACATAGAGGGGTTTGTCAGTTCACTGTATGAAATTTAGGAAAGGACTGGACAATTCAGCCTCTGAACTTTAAATGATAGCATTCTGTGTCACATGCATTATGGGCCTTTCTTTAAACTAGAACTCAAAAACTAGCATATCTATGAAAAATTATATTTTAGCATAAATGGGTAAGGAAGAAAAATTACAACTGTCCAGCACAGAGACTGGTGTGGGTCTTTAAAATACTAAAGTACTTAGTGATCAATCCTCAAAATGGTATCCTCACAACCACATTTAGGAAGACTTACAACTATATCAGTTCAATTTTACTAAATTTTACTAAGCTCCCAATTCTTTAAAGAGTTTTATTCTTAAAAAAGAGTAAATATTTGCATGTAATCTAATGGTATCCATCTTTAATTCAGGATTTGTAGTATAATGGTGATTTGATACTTATCCAGATCACTTAAAATGGCATCACCTACATAGAAGACTCAAGAGAATTGCTTTGGTAGACCTGACCTAATAACTGAAATGTGTGGTCATTCTGCACTGGTCTTCCAATGATTGGAAGCAGCCTTTTCTCATTGGCTGTACAGCCAGAACTCTCAGCATATTTTTTTAATTCCCCAACTAGACAGAGTTGGGACGTTTTTCCTGCATTCTTATCGGAAGGTAAAAAGACTTCTTCATGCATAACATGTGATAGGAGAGAGGGATTAAGTTCTTCCTCTTCTAGCTCCATAGCTTAAAAAAATGAAACCTGAAGTTTTGGCCTTTTCCTTCATCCTTTTCTATTCTAGGTGCAAGACATAGAGTCTCCAAATTCAGGAATATAAACCATTAGGATGCAGAGTCTAGGAATTCAGATCAAGTATTGCAGCCCTCTCAGCAACAAAGCCCTAGGGAGCAAGGGTGTCAGAATACTAGCCCCATATAGCTTTATATTTAAAGTTGGTAGAATTAATGCTAAATAGGAACTAAACTAAACTGTGAACTTAATCCTCCTATGTCTCCCCAAACTCCAAGAGGAAACAGGGGGAATTATACACTCAAGATTTAGGTGGAAATGCTTGAATATTTGTTGTTGCCATATTTTTTATTTAAGTATCTCTTCATAGCTAATCTGATAGTAAGTGATTAAATAGAACTGGAGTATTAGTCAGTTGGTCCATAAAAATGAAAGAACACAACTGATGGGGGCTCAAGCCACAAAGGACTGTGTCTGATACAAACAAGACATTTGGTTTACTTGCTATTGACTTTGTATATGGCTCCTACTCTTATAGTCCTTATTTTGCATAATTCTTAGAAATATGAAACCACTTTGTGACACAGATAATAGCTATTTTTATAAGAGAAGCAAATTTAGCTCAAGTAACTTTTAAACATTTAGGAGGTTCATACCAAAACAATGGAATCTAGTAGGAATGCATAAATTTCTGGATAATTAATTTCTTTGATGGTAGCTTACCTCAACATAAAGAAAAAAGATTCCTCCTCAGGGTACTAGGGAACCCTGATTGTGACAAAGGCATGGTGAGTAAGGGAACAAGCAAAAAGTAACATCTGGCCCTGAGAGAATAGAACTAGAGTCAACCCTGTTACATTATTAAAAATTTCAAAACATTGTCAGTCACTTTTCCTTTATACTAGACTATTCAATACAAGCAAACTACAGGGCTCAGAGGTAGTACCAAAGTTAAAGTCTAGGACATATGACTAAGAGCCATATCTATCCTGGAAGTAAAATGTATAATAGAATATCTATCCTGGAAGTAAAATGTATAACGGAATCCTGCCCATTAACGTACCATAAACTGACACAATTTACACCAAGCTATAATAAGGGGAAGATAAAGTTCATACCTACAATTTGTTCACAGGGTCAGAATTGAAGGTTGTCAAAAGTAGTGATACCATCAGTAATATATGTGCCTACCACCAAGATATATGCCTTTTCAATATCTCCTTAACACATAGTCATGTTTTACAGCTAAATGAGCCACTCCAACTGATATGATTTTTTTCTACTTTAAAAATTAAATTTTATTTACACAAGGGAATGGAAAGATTCCATTTAAAATACACTTGACCCAATAGCCTACTAAAATCCCTAGATATTTTTCAAACAAATTGCCTTCTAGCCTTCCTTATATTATGCTTATGAAGTTGACTTTTATCAACTCAAGAGTAAAATTTTGTATTTGCTGCTATTAAATTTCATCTTATTAGATTTAGTTCAGTGTTCTAGCCTAGGCTAGACCTTGTCAACCACTTCTTTAGTTATCTATCCCTGCTTTATGACATTTACAAATCCAATGTGCATGCCATCTCTTCCTTTATCTAAATCAATAATGAAAATGTTAAATGTCTCAAGATTGAGCAAATCTTCCTGAATCACTCTACCAGAGAGCTCTTGTCAACTTAACAACAAATGATCAATAATTGCCTTTTTGGTCTGGTCATTTTACCATTTCTGAATTGTCTGGCCTATACCTATCCATCTTTCCCAATATCTACCAGCAGTTCAGTTATAATAACAAAAAAAAAAGTAGGGAAGGATGGGAAATGGTTAGTTGACGCTATGATGGTAATAAAAAAATAATGGGATACATTTGCACAAAGAGATACAAAACAAATAGAAATGGATACCTCAATAAATAAATTAATCAAGAATCATTTATTTAGTACCTACTATGAGCCAATTACTATACAAACAAAAAAAATGGTATTCTGCTTGCCCTCAAAGAGCATACTTTCTACGAAGAAGATAGACTAGTTTATGTTTATCGTGGGACTTGCAATGAAACTAAACAAAGAAATGAATCACTGGAGGATTCTGTCTCTGTTTCTCTCTTGAGAACCTTGAGCTAGTTGACATCACAAGGAACCGGGCATCTGGTCACATTTTAATTTCTTCAACATCCTAAAACTATAGTGATTGTAACTCTGACTAACATTACACTGAGGAATGGCCCAAAGTGAAATTAAGCAGAGAGTACTACATTCAAACACATTCTTTATAGACCAGTCACTCCTTTTTATGGGCCCCCAAGTTGACTCCCAAGTTAAAAGCCAAATATGAAAACTCCATCTTTTGTGGCATATACTTGGCTAGTGATCTGGGGACTGATCTAGAAGAGAGTAGGAAAAGGGATGGACCCCAAGGACTTGCTTCTCTAATCAAACAACCACCAAGTTGAGTGTCCTTCACTCTCTCTCTCTGTCTCTCTCTCTCTCTGTCTCTCTCTCTCTCTCTCTGTCTCTCTCTCTCTCTCTCTCTCTCTCTCTCTCTCTCTGTCTCTCTCTCTCTCTTTAATGGAAGCCTTTCACTATATGGAACTAATTATCGCCATCTGCAGCTCCATACTTATATTTCCTCTCTAGCAGCTCATTCTTCAAAAACTCAGTAGCTTCCTCCCTTTACATTTGTAAATGCTGTTGACGGTGGATAAAATCCATGTTTGCTTTGTATTCAAAACCCCTAGGAAAGCTTGTTTTAATCACCGACAGATGTTACATTCTGCTTTGCTATGCTTGGCACAGGACTTCAGAGAGGAATAAAAGAAAAATCTTTATTTTATATTTAAATTGTAGATTGTTACAGACTAAATAAAATGCCAAATTGTTATTGGAAACAACACAGCCACTGTAATAATGATAGTCGGCATTGCGTTTTTACAATTATAATTTTTTTCTGGCGTTTGTTTAACCCAAGATGGTTTCCACATTTTGCAAAAGATTGGGTTTTTTTTTCCCCTTCTGCTGAAATGACTTACAGTGAAGTAGTAGGCATTTGTAATTTATATTTACTAAATAACATTGTAGAATACTAGCAGTATAATGTGCAAGGCCATCAATAGGCTTTTGAATATTCTCTATTTTTCTGGACTCACGTTTCCAAACACTTGATTCATTTTAATGCATTTACAAACACTCATTTTACCCAAAGACCACTTTATAAACATAGCTCTATAAACTATTTCATTCTTGCAGTTCTTTTATTTTTGGTTTCTTTTCTAGTTTATAGTCAACTCGGAAATTGATGACCTTATACCCATTCATTCATTTGTCCTTTTATTTGCTATGTTACATATGTCCAAAAAAAAAAAAAAGCCAACTCTTTGTTACTGGCAATGAAAGAGGATTGTTTCTATAGGTTCATAGGTAGATTTTTGACTCATCTCCCACATTTGAAAGAAAACTCAACACTATCCTTCTAAAATATAAGATTGCTCAAATTGCCATCTTCTTGGAACGCCCCCTTTACCCTCAAAGCTCACCTGAATCGTCAATATCCTGAAATTTCCTACAGACGTGATTTTCTATTTCTTTTCTAGCCGACGATGCCAGGAGTCCAACTGCACTCCCCAAGGCTGGTCCCCAAAACCAATACACACCAAACTTTTACCTCTCAGTAAGGACAGCCAACCACATCTCTCCTCAGGACTATTTCATCTAACATACACTTACATGGTTGAATTATTTTTGAAATTCATTTTCATTCCAACCAGTTAGAACATCCTGGTTATTAGCTTTGTGCATTCATATTTTTTTTGGTTCAGCCCACACAGTTCAAGAAATTATTTACTTTAAGGAGGAGAAGGAAGCTCTGTGAACACTTCAGAAAAATAATTCTTCTCCAATAAAAATGACAACCAAGTGCAGTCCAACACCAATCAGCTTCAAAAGAGACCATATCATTATTGTTTTTCATTGTTTTAAGTAAACCTAGTAAGTCTACAGCTAGAAGATGCTTACATTTCTCTAACAGAGTTCCTAACTCTGTGTTTTCATGTGTTCATCTAAAAAACATAAATCAAGAAATTTGAGAGTTATGCATTTGCCTTCTAGAGAAAGAGAATAAAGATGAGTAGAAATATGTGAACTGGTTGAGAAGGCATCAAGATGGGCTCTCAATAAAGACAAACACATTTTATAACTGTCGAAATGGGGTGAGGATCCAAGTCACATCAACAAAGATTTATTAAATGCCTACTATGTGCTAACCACTATGTGAAGTAACTGGGATATAAAGAAAGGGATGGGAGGGAAGTCTCTGCTTTCAAAAACCTTATAGTCCATTGAGGTGGGACAACAAGTAAATAACTATATACAAATAATAAAAACTAGAGATAACTAACAGAAGAAAGGTGCTACCATTAAAGAAAAATCCAAAAAGACCTCTTGGGAAAAATAGGATTTTTAGCTGGGACTTGAAGGAAATCAGGAGATGGAGATGAAGAGGAAGAGAATTTCAGGTATAGGGGCAGCCAGTGAAAATGCCCAGAGCTGAGATAGAGGGAACATGCTAAGTGATCATGCTAAACAATCTCAAAAACAAATGATCTCCTCACACCTAGCAGATTGGCTAAAATGAAAGAAGGGGAGAGTAATGAATGCTGGAGGGGATGTGGCAAAATTGGGACATTAATGCGTTGCTGGTGGAGTTGTGAACTGATCTAACCATTTTGGCTGGCAATTTAGAACTATGCTCAAAGGGCTATAAAAGAACTCCTGCCCCTTTCATCCAGCCATACCATTGTTGGGTTTGTACCCCCAAAGAGATCATAGATAAACAGACTTGTATGAAAATATTTATAGCTGCGCTTTTTGTGGTGGCAAAAAACTGTAAAATGAGGGTATGCCCTTCAATTGGGGAATGGCTGAACAAATTGTGGTATATGTTGGTGATAGAATACTATTGTGCTTAAAGGAATAATAAACTGGAGGAATTCCATGTGAACTGGAGAGACCTCCAGGAATTGATGCAGAGTGAAAGGAGCAGAGCCAGAAAAACATTGTACACAGAGACCAATACACTGTGGTAAAATAGAATGTAATGGACTTTTGTACTGGCAGCAACTCAATGACCCAGGACAATTCTGAGGGATTTATGGAAAAGAACACTACCCACATTCAGAGGAAGGACTGCAGGAGTGGAAACAAAAGAAAAACAACTGTTTGAACACATGGGTTGAGGCGGACATGATTGGGGATGTAGACTCGAAACTACCACACCAATGCAACTGTCAACAATTTGGAAATAGGTCTTGATCAATGACATATGTTAAAACCAGTGGAAATGTGCATCAGCCATGGGGTGGGGGGTGGGGGAGAACTCGGAGGGTGAAGGGGAAAGTAGGAACAAGAATCATGTAACCATGTTAACTTTTCTAAAAAATAAATACTAATAAATGTTTTTAAAAATGATTAGGAGAGATAGCTAAAAATAATAAGTGGTATCTACATACTGTGCGACATACATTTTCTGTCACTTATGCCTCGCAACAACCCTTCAAGGTTGGTAGTACAAATATTATGATTCCTGTTCTATAGATGAGAAAATGAGTGATCAGAGATGGCATGAGGCTTGCCTAAGACCACACAGTCAGTATGTGTGAGACACAGACTTCAGATTGGCATTCTGTCCACTATTCTGCACTACGTCTATAAAATTTGGGTAATTACTCTTTCCTTTGAAGAACATCAGTCACCATTTACATGAGGCAAAATTTATATAATTTCATAAAGAGGAGTTATTAACCTAGGATCCACAGACATCTACAAGGTCTATGGAAATAGGATTCCCTATTCCAGGGAATGGATGAAAAAATGGATGGGAAAAAGAAGTACAACTTTATTTTCATAAACTTCCAAATGAAACTTAGAATTTCCTTAAATTAAGAATATTGATTTAAAAAAAACATTATTGTTGGAAGGAGTTTGTGGTCTACACCAGACTACCAATGGGGTCTAAGGAACAAAAAAGACTGAGAACCTCTAATATAAATTATCACTGTTTTACTTTATAGTAAAACACACTCACACACACTCTTATACACACTCACACACACTCTTTCTCCAAGTATATTAATTACAAACTACATGAACTTGAATAAACTGCTCACAAGAACACAATTCATCTTATTACCCAGGATGTTAAGACTTTAGAATTGTAAAAATTTCTGATATGGTCAACTGGCTACTGAAAAGATAGAGAAGTTAGGGAAAGTGTGATCATCGTTTAAAGGAATTATGAGTGAAAATAGAACTCTTAAGAAAAAACAAATATTTTGATGAGACTGAAAAGGATGAAATTAGCACAAAGTGTAACCTGACACAAATCATCTGGGATAGAGAGAAATTCTATTTCAGATCATAGTCAAATGTTTGTATGTGAATTATTAGTTCAACAGAAAAAATTTCAACTCATACTAAAAAAAAATAATCATTGACTTTCATATAAATGTCCCATGGATGGATGAATATAAGAGACGGCAATCATAGAAATTTCCACTAAAAGATAACCAAACAGGTGTCTATTGGTTTCAGTCTCTTAGATCACATTACTATAAAACCCTTTATCTTTAAAGAGACAAGAATTATTTGGCTCTAGAACAGAGTGGCAGAATTGCTTCTTAGGAATACAGAAACACATATAATGAATGCCTCTTTAAATCCAAAAAGGAAGAGAGGCTTACATTATGAAGTTATTCCCCCCAGAAATCTCATAAATCACAAAAAAAACTTAATTTTTCTTGCACAAGTTGGAAAATCTCTTTGTGGTTTCTAATATAGCTTTATAAGTACATAACAACTTAGTGAATTCACATGCACACATAAAAAAGATTCCTAAAGTTCTCATTCAATTATTTTATTTATATTTGGATTTCAGACAAAGTACAAATTTAAGAAAAATTTGGTCTATTTGAAAATTACTTGGAAATAATTCAAAGTAGTTTTGGCTCTCATCAACAACCATTTCTATAAAAAACTTTAAAATCTTCAAAAAGAGCCATTTGCATCAACTTCATTGCTTACTACCTTTTGGTCAATCTGGGCTTTCTTCATTTAATTCTAAGCCTTCTTTTCTACTTCCCACTCTGCACTAGGCTCATTCATTACAGTAGTATGATTGGACCCATATTAAGGGGAACCTGTTGGATCAAACTACCATGTGTATATCTTTTGGGATTTGCCACATATAATAATCTTTTTGGCAATTGCTTAAAGAATCTCATTGTCCAATTGCCCTTAAGTCTGAGGATACAAAGAAAAACAGAAACACTGTCCCTACCCTCAAAGAGCTTGTACTCTAATAGAGAAAACAATATATAAATAACTGTGTACATACTAGACAAATACAGTGCTAATGGGAAGTTATCTAAAAGGGGAGGCATTAGCAGCTGGAGACTAAGAAAGTCTTCCTGCAGAGTGGGGAAAAATAAACCAATGAAATCAAGCATCCATTTAAAATTTAAGATTAAAATTAATATCCAATAGTTCCAAACATTATATTTTATAAGATTTATCAATAATTACTTGAAGTAGAAGAAATAAAAAAGAACAAAAGTAAAACTGAGTAAAAAAACACCTGAGTAAAATTCTCCTGCCTCTCACCTCATCCCACCTCCACCAGCTACATTTCTGAGAGGAAAAAGCACAAGCAGTGGGGCTACATAAAACTTATATCCTCCCTACATTAGCATGTAATGTGAGAAGGAACATGGGAAGCTGGGAGAGAGAGTTCTTGGGGAGCACATTTCTAATTACACAAAGTGCAGAGAATCATTTTAAAGTTGAAATGGATCTACAAGATAATCTGGTTCAAGTTCTACCCAACCATGAAGCCTTTACTATATCTTCATCAAGTATCTAACCTCCAGTTGAAGGCCTCCAATGAAAGGAGACTCATCATTCTACATTGTTAAGAAGATCTCGGTGCCATTGCCTCCTCATTCTTAAAGGACAAAGACAGGAATGACCAGGGTAGTGGCTTTTGAAAGATTTGTTCATTACTAAACAATACATTATCTGCATAGAAACAAGTCAATAATCTTTCAGTTGTAGTTCAGTCATTTTAGACATGTCCTTCTCTGACCCTATTTGGGGTTTTCTTGGCAAAGATATTGGAGATATTGGTTTTCTATTTCCTTCTGCAGCTCATTTGCCAGATGAGGAAACTGAGGCAAACAGGGCAAAGTGACTTGCCTAGGGTCACACAGGTAGTATGTGAGGCTAGAGTTTAACTCATGAAAGTGAATCTTCCTGACTCACTGTGCCACTTAGCTACCCTAATCTTTTAAACCTAAAAGCAATTAGAATTGCGTCTAGTCTCCTTGATAAGGACAGATGGTCTCTTTCTCAAAATAAAGTTACATGAATATAAACACTTCTAAGTATAAAGAAAAAATTATCTGGATCCATCCTTTGATTCTAAACATGTGCAAATAAAGACACATGGAGATAGGTAGAATGACTTATCCATGGTGACACCTTAATTCAGTACTGGAAGTGGAACAAGAAACTGAGTCTCTTAATTTCCAATCCAGTGCTACTGACTTATAGTATAAAAAGAAAACAAAAATCCTCATATACAACTTTGAGTCATTTTACAAGTAAAAATCTATAAAGATAGCAAAGTGTTCAAAAAACAGAATTCAAAATACTTTTCGAGAGAAGAAAACATTTAAAAGGTTTTTAGGAGTGACAAATATAGTAATCCACATTTTGCTAAAGTATTATATACTTGAGTATTATGGCATCATTCAAAAGACTGAATTCTGATTGGACTAAAGACATAAATACCAATAGGGGAGCCTAGAAAGAATTTTAGAGGCTTATATTATACCAGTCTGCTTTGGTTTTGCCTTGGTTAATAAAAATCATCCATTTTATTATATTTCTGAACCATAATCTAGAGTAAGTGTCCCAAACCTGAGCCTCTATCAGGCTAGGTACCAAGAGCTAACCAATAAGTTGTCCCCTCAGAGTATAGTGGTAAGTTTGAGGGGTTTGGAAAAGTCTAATGATTTAGTTCACTAGCCCCCACTGGAATGTCCAACACAACACAAGGTGATATCAATTAGTCATCTAGGATTAATTACTTCTTAGAAAAGGGCATAGTTTGTATAAAACAGCACCCCACTGAACCAAAATCTATGATACTCTTTCCCACCAAAACATACAAAGTTCAGTGAAAATGGGGTTAATCTCACAATTCCTTTTGCTAGAGTCCTCAAGAAATTAGATATAAGAATTCTCTTATAGCAATGACCAATATGGAAATATTTTTTGCATGATAGTACATGTATAATCAGATCAAATTGCTTACCATCTCTGAGAGAGGAGAGGGGAGGAAAGGAGACAATCTGGGTATTACAATTTCAAAAGTATTATGTTGAAAATTGCTATTACATGTAATTGAGAAAATAAAATAGGAATAGGAATAGGAAATTGAATAGGAAATTCACCATTGATGTGGCATAGTTTTTCTGCTGAGTTCTTTGTAAATCCTTAAATAGACCTTTCCTCATCATATCACATCTACCATCAGTTCTCTTCTCTCTACCACTATATACTTAAACCTCTTGAGTTCTGAACTGGTAGACCATATTTTAGGAGTCTTTTCCACTTTTTACAACATGACTTATTCCTTCAAACAATCCAAACAGATTTTCTTTTGCATCTAGAATGTTTTATGATTGCTTGATGTATTTGATTATGTCCAGTCCTTTCTCATACCTAGTTCATACTTTTGATTGAGACCATTTTGACATGTTCTCAAATGACAGAGTTATCATTAATTTTAAGTTAAGTGAAATAATTTCCTGGGCTAGCTGATGTACACATTCATATACTTTTATAGCAAAAGATATCTTCATCAGGAAATATTCATGTCGAGACTTCCATGTTAAGATGGCCACAGAATAGAAGCAAGGGTCTTCGTCTCCTCACCACTAACTGATATAAAGTGCCTCAAAAGGAGAAAAATCAAGATCAGACGAGTGAAGGGACTCTACCACAGGGCTCAGCCTTGAAGGTAGGCAGGGTTTGGGCTTTTCCACGCTATAAGGGGATAAAATTACTCCTACCAAAGCATGAGCTGATCACCCCTCCCCCACTCCACCTATAACATCAGAGTCAGAGCAAGCGTGGGGCAATCTCTAGGTTCTCAGGGAAGACTGGCTGAGGACACCACAGACTAAACCCTGAGAGCAGCAAGACTTGGGATTCTGGGAGGCTGAGGAACACTGAGCTTGGGTGCAGAAATAGGGCAAAGAGGGGCTGTCCACAACAGACATGGCAGAGACTGAAAAATAGCCTCAGGGCAAAAACCACTCTATAGCTCACTACACAGAGAGCCTGCTTCACCTCACCCAGACTTCTGGCTAGGAAGGGAAGAAAAAACTAACACAGAAATGGCCAAGAACTACAGTCTACAACCACCCCCCAAAAAATAAGAAAAAGACTTTGACCCTGGATAACTTTTATGGAGAAAAAGAGGAGACTACAGAGGAGATAGCAGAGTATGACAAACAAGCAAACACATCCAAACTTTCCCCAAAAAATGAAAATTGGTCACAAACTCTCCAGGAACTCAAATTGGAGGTTAATAACCAAGTAAAAAAGTTGGAGGAATAATGGGGAGAAAGGGAAGAAAGAAATGCAAGTAATTAAAAAAAATAACAATTTAAAAGACCAAATCTCCCACTTGGGAAAAGAGACCCAGAAATCAAATGAAATGATAAGCAAATTGGAAATCAGAATTGACCTGCTAGAAGCCATGAAAAAGCAGGATATACCAAACCAAAAAGGAAAATCAAAAGGTCATAGCTGAAAACCAGTCTTTAAAGACTAGAATTGGGCAAGTAGAAGCTAATGATCTCACGAGACAGCAAGAATTAATAAAGCAAAAGCAAAAGAATGACAAAATAGAAGGAAAGATGAACTATCTCAATGAGAAGACAACTGAATTGGAAAAGAAGAGTTCCAGGACAGACAATTTGAGAATCACAGGTCTACCTGAAAATCTAGAAATAAACAGAAATCTTGACATCATATTACAAGAAATTATCCAAGAAAATTGCCCTGATGTTCTTGAACAAGAGGACAAAATAAACATTGAAAGAGTCCATAGATCACTCTCTACATTAAATCCTCAAAAGACAATACCCAGGAATATAATTGCCAAATTTAAGACCTTTTAAGCTAAGGAGAAAAAATTCCAAGAAACCAGAAAGAGACAATTCAAATACCAAGGAGCACCAATTAGGATTACACAGGATCTGGCAACCTTCATACTAAAGGACTGTAAGACTTAGAATATGATATTCAGAAACGTAAGAGAATCGGGTCTACAACCAAGGATCACCTACCCATCAAAAGTGACCATACTTCCAGGATAAAGTATGGGCATTTAACAACTTAGAAGATTTCAAAATATTTGTAAATAAATGACCAGAACTAAATGGAAAAGTTCATGTCCAAATACAAAAATCAAGAGAAACATGAAAAGATAAAGAAGAAAGGGGGGGGAGGGATTTTAAGGGCTTCAGTAAGGTCAAATTGTTTATATTTCCATGTGAAAAAATGTTATTTGTAATTCTCAAAAACTGTATTCACTATCCTATATAGTAGTTAGAAGAATTATCCATAGGTCGAGGTTGGAGTACTAAGTGGTTTAAGATGATATATAAAAAAAGAAAAGGGGGGAGTAGAAGATGGCACCAAGAGAAACTTGAAGGAATAAGAAAAATAGGATAATTTATACCACATAAAGAGGTGCATGGGAGGGGGAGGGGAAGAATAATATTATAAGAAGGAGAGGAAGAGAGTGCTAATAGGTAATACCCTACTCTCAGTGGAATCAATTCTGAGAGGGAAGAGCATTTAGATCCATTAAGTAATGAATTCTATCTTACTCTTCAGGGAAGTTAAGAGGGAAAAACCAAGGCAGGGAGTAGAGTGGAGAGTACCAAAAGTGAGGGAAAGAGAAGGAATTTAAGAGACTCTAAAGAAAAATAAGAGGGGAATAAGAAGGGAGTGTGTGGGAGGGGAAGTAAAATAAGGGTGGAAAGGAAGTAAAATAAGGGGACTAGGGGGACAGATTAAAGGCAAAACACTGGTGTAGAAGGAAATAATGAAAGAAGAAAGGGCAGGACAAGGAGAGGAAATCAAAATGATGGGGAATATATAGGTGGTAATCATAACTCTGAATGGTGTTATGAGTAAGATTAGATTAGCTAATTATTAGGTATTGATTATATATTGATTAGGAAATACCTAGCAGGAAGGAGCTGGAGCTGGGAATTCCAGGTTGGAATGAAGGAGGAGGAAGTCTATCTGTGTGCTGTGTGTGGACTCCATTAGTGGTAGGCAAAAACTGTTGCCAGCCTGGGAGAACTCAGAGCAAAGGACACCTTGCATCCTGTTTTCCCCTGGATCCTGTGTGGTGTGACATTTAAGGAAAGAAAAAGAGAAGGGGACAGTGCTTCAAGCAAACCCCTTACTGCTTAGTTCCTGAGACAACTGTAGCTCCTGGCATCCAGACATCATCAGTGGATTGCAGTGAGAAATCCCAAAGCCACAAAAGCCCAGCTGTACTCAAGCCTGGCAGGTTCCAGGTGTGAGGCAGAAACCCAGAGACTCCAGTATAGCTCTTTGGGCCCTGTTAGTTAGATAGCTTAAATTAGTGTAGTGAATAAGTCCTTCCTTGTCCCTTTGGGTTTTGTTATTAGGTGTTAAGATTTTAGAGTAGTCATTCCTACCCCTCCTTTTAGTTGTTTCTAATTAAAACCCAATTTCACCTTGTTACCTTGTCAGTTAATTCAAGGCCTCTGGCCAGAGTGACAGTTGGCTGTTATTTTTCCAGTTGGGAGTGGTGTAGCTGTACAAAACTTCAGTGTTTAGTTATAGTCTCTCTTACATCCCAGAGAGTGTTCCCACAAACCCCATAGTTGAATTTTAATATCCCTGGTGACCCCATTACTTATATTATCTTACAATTTGGCACTACCCAGATGGGTGGATAGAGAGACAGACAGGAAGTGAACAGTTGGCCAGCTAGATTCATAAAGGAAGTAAGAGGGGCTTGAACATTCCAAGAGGGAGCTCAGCCATTGGGTGAGAGCTGAGAGTTCTCAACCAGTGGTGAGCTGCTCAGAGCTTCTCAGCCCGCACCCCAGGTCATTCATAAATCTCTGTGGGTAGGGAAAAATACTATCAAGCTTGGTGTTGCCCCAGAAAGAGGGATTTTCTTTATTTCTTTTTTGTCTTTGATGGTTCTGTTTTCTGTTGCTGTGTTTAATTGTACTTGTATTTAATTAATTGTGTTAGTAATTATTATTAGTCAGAATAGTGGCTAATAATACAATAAATTTTGTTGTTAGTTGGTCTGTTTGTGGAATGATGGGTACAATGGTGATTGAAGATTGGATAGATTATGTATTTGTGATGTTGTAGAAAGGTGTTTGGGCTATTCCTTACCTGAGGTTTAGAGTTATACCCAGGTATTTTAGAGGGATAATGGACTTGGAATTGGCACAACCGATTTTGACAATCAACATACTGGATTTATTGTATCACATGCCAGTTCTGATTCTGACTGGTTATGTTGTATACAAACTTAGGTGGATATTGTTTCATATTGGGTATTTTGTTAAAAATCATTGTGACTTGGTGTTTCAGGGATTCTGAAACCAAAAAAATGTTAAGACTATTACAAATTAAGTTAGATAATTTAGAGTTATGTATGCAAAACGGTTCGTTCTCTGGTCAATCACTTGGTACATCTCACACTGGCAATGAATATATGAACATGGGCATTTCTGACAAAGGTATTCCAACAAAGGCTGAGCTAGAACAACAGGCTCAAAATGAGGCTGAAACCCCCATTAATCTTTTTCCCCTTCGTGATCTTCCCATCGTTTGCAAAGATGGTGTATTCCATGTCAAACAACATACTCGATTCAGATCTGAAGATGTAGATAATCTAAAATGTAAGATCCCAAATTTCCACGATGACTCTGGGAAATTTGTGAAGATCTTCAAAGCTTTTGTAAAACAACACGATCAGACTTTGAAGATTGCTGGTACGTGTTAGGGGAGATCTTATCACATAATGACAGAACAAAGTTTGTAGAGGAGACATGAAACACGGAGGGAATGACACCATGGCCTGTAGATTGGGAGGAACTAGACCTGAATTCAGTTCCTACCTACAGAATGTTAAAACAAGTGCGTAAATCTCTGATTCAGGTTCTAGAGAAGCATGCTAAGCATCCAAATTCATGGAGCAAATTCGAAAAAATCAGGCAGACAGCAGTAGAGACCCCTGCAACTTTTTTGGACAGAATCATAGAGGCAGCAGAAATGTATTTGAACATGAATATTCTAGAAAATACCACCGTAGATCATGTTAAAAGAATTTTTGTCAGAAATTCGGTTCCCCAGGTAAAGAAATTTTTTATGAACAATTACACTGATTGGGAATTGTTGAGCTTAGACGAACTAAAACAAAAAGCAACATACGTTTTTGCCCAAGAGAAGGACAGGAGTAGTGATGACAAGGATACAATTATTGAAAATCTTAGGAAACAATTAAGGGAGGCAAATTCTCGAGCTGACCAGAAAGAAATAAGTGAAATCAAGGCGGTAGCAGCGTTACGGGAAGCAGAAAAGAGAAACAATAATAATAATTATAAGACCAATAGCAATTCAAACAATAGGAACCAGAGGCAGCAATCTTGTTATGTTTGTGGACGTATTGGGCATTTTGCAAGGGACTGCAGATACAGAAAGAGATCATATGGGCAGAGATACAATAATAACAATGGAAATAATCGGTATAATAATAATAATTATGGTTACAGGGAAAATAATTGGAATAATGGTTTTAGTCAGGGAAATGGACAACAAAATGTATTCCAATGTCAGAATGCATGTTGTCAAGGTGTACAAGCTCAACAACACAGGATTACCTTCGTGCAGGAGCCAGGCCAAAGTATAGTCACGTTGTTCAAGGGAATATTACTAATGGTAACATGAATGGAGGGACAACTTCATTATGAAGGTGTGCCCGACGTTCAGAAGTGATTGATCAAGGAAATGGAACTAAAGTAAATGTTGATGAAATTGTATGTGTTAAAGATGATGATAATGTATTTGTGAATAATGGAAATGGTGCACTTGGTATTAATATTGATTTGATTCATGATAACAAGAATTTAATTAATAATGGTAATGGGTTGATCAGTGTTAATTTAAATGGAATCAATAATAGTTTAATCAATGTGAATGATAATTTGATGAGAATTAATGATAATTTAAGTGGCATTAATGTTAAATTATCTGAATTAACTACTAGTAATGGTGTAAATAGTACTTTAACCAATGTTAATGGTAATTTACCTACTGGTAGTAGTAATTTAACTAGTGTTGATAATAATTTGACTAATGTTGTAAATAATTGTGAGAAAAAGAGAAATAATGTTGTAAATGGTGTTAGAAGTTCTAGTAAGAGTGGAATTAAGAAGAATAATAGAAATTGTAATTTGATTAAGGATAATTTGATTGTGAATAAGAACAATGATACCAGAATAGAGGTGAAAAGGACCAATGATTTAAAATCCTGGGAAAATTCTGTAATTCTTGACGATGTTAACTTGGATGGACAGGAAATGGCTGAGCTTTGTTCTGATGTTACTGTTTTAGCTCCGGTGTTGGAAACTTTCCAACCTCCCAATAGTACTGAACCATATGTGTCTGTAACTATTGGAGATCAGATTTATGACCTTCTTGTGGATACCGGTGCGAGTAAATCAGTTTTGCAAAGCTTTCCTGCAGATTGTAGAGCTGTTGGAACAATGGATGTGGTCAGTGCAACAGAAGTTACTCAGAAAGTAGCTAAATTGTAACCAAAAATGTTGACCCTAGAACCACTTTCAGTGGAACATGCATTTTTGTGTGTTCCGGAGTGTCCTATGAATCTGTTGGGAAGAGATCTATTGTGTAAATTAAGAGCTACTATCCAATGTACTGAATCTGGTGACATTTCTTTGCATCTCCCAGAGGAATCTTTGAAGGCTTTTCCATTGCTTTTCTTAGATTCTAGCAGTACAAAGGATGATTTAGGTACTATCTATTCAATACCTGAGGATATACCCAAGGATTTGTGGTCAATATCATCTATAGATGTTGGGTTGCTAAAATCAGCTATTCCGGTCAGGGTGAGGACAAAGGAAGGACCAGTTCCTTGTGTGCCTCAGTATCCCTTGACTAAGGAGGGGATAGAGGGTATTCGTCCTATTATTGAGTCTCTAATCCAACAAGGGATAATAATACCATGTTTTTCTGAGTACAATACACCAATTTTGCCTATAAAGAAGCCAAAACCGGATGAAAATGGCTGACCTGTTTACCGATTTATTCAAGATCTAAGAGCAGTAAATGATTATGTCATCAAGACACATCCAGTTAAGGAAATAATGAAAGAAGAAAGGGCAGGACAAGGAGAGGAAATCAAAATGATGGGGAATATATAGGTGGTAATCATAACTCTGAATGGGAATGGGATGAACTCATCCAAAAACTGGATTAGAAACCAAAATCCTACCATATTTTGTCTACAAGAAACACACATGAGGCAAGTAGATACACACAGTGTAAAGGTTAAAAGGCTGCAGCAAAATCTATTGGGCATCAACTGAGAAAAAAATAAGGCAGGAGTCGCTATCATGATATCTGACAAAGCCAAAGTAAAATAGATCTGATTAAAAGAGATAAGGATGGTAATTACATCCCAATAAAAGGCAATATAATCAATGAGGAAATATCAATACTCAATATGTATGCATCAGATGTTATAGCATTCAGATTTTTAAATGAGAAACTATTGGAGCTTAAGGAGGAAATAGATAGTAAAATTATACTAGTGGGAGACCTGACCCTTCCTCTATCAAATCTAGATAAATTAAAACAAAAAATAAATAAAAAAGAGATAAGAGATGTGAATGAAATCTTAGAAAAATTAGAATTAATAGATATATGGAGAAAAATAAACAGGAACAAAAAGGAATACACCTTCTTTTCAGCAGCACATTGTACATTCACAAAGATTGACCATGTACTACGGCATAAAAGCATGGCAAAAAAATACAAAAAAGAAGAAATAATAAATGCAACCTTTTCAGATCATAATGCAATAAAAATAATAATTACTAAGGGTACATGGATAGACAAATCAAAAATTAATTGGAAATTAAATAATATAATTCTCCAAAATTGGAGTGAAATAAGGATGCCCATTATCACCTCTATTTTTTATCATTATACTAGAAATGCTAGCAGTAGCAATTAGAGAAGAAAAAGAAATTGAAGGTATTAAAATAGGCAACGAGGAGACTAAACTATCACTTTTTTCAGATGTTATGATGGTCTACTTAAGAATCCTAGAGAATCAACTAAAAAGCTAGTGGAAATAATCAACAACTTTAGCAAAGTTGCAGGATACAAAATAAACCCACATAAATCATCAGCATTTCTATATATTTCCAACCCAACTCAGCAGCAAGAGTTAGAATGAGAAATGTCATTTAATATCACCCTGGACAATATAAAATATTTAGGTATCTATTTGCCAAGACAAACACAGGAATTATATAAACACAACACAAAACACTTTCCACACAATTAAAACTAGATCTAAACAACTGGAAAAACATTAATTGTTCATGGGTAGGATGAGCTAACATAATAAAAATGGCAATCCTACCCAAATTAACTTACTTATTCAGTGCCATACCTATCAAACTATTAAGAAACTTTTTTACTGAGTTAGAAAAAATTATGACAAAGTTCATTTGGAAGAACAAAAGATCAAGAAAATCAAGGAGCCTTCTAAGTTAAGAGTAGAAGCAAGACTCTTCCTCTCCTCTCCACCAACCAATATAAAGTGCCTCAAAAGGACAAAATCAAAATCAGATGAGAGAAGGGGCTCCACTGTAGGGTGTACCATTGGATATAGGCAAAGTTTGGGCATTCCCACACTAAAAGGGAGCAAAATTACTCCTACCAAAGGGTGAACTCATCACCCCTCACCCACTCCACCTACAATGCCAGATTTGGAGAGAGCGTGGAGCAACCTCTAGGTTCTTGTGGAGCTGCCTGAGGATACCACAGATTTACCCCTACAAGCAGAGGGACTTGGAACTCCAGGAGGCTGAGGAAACATGGAGCTAGGGCACCAAGATTGGACAGAGAGGGGTGCCTCAGAGACTCGAAAAATAGACTAAGGGCAAAAACCTCTCCAGACCTCAATACAAAGACTTGCCTATGCTCTGCACTCAGACCTCTGCAGGGCAATCTCTAGGTTCTCAGGGGCTGACTGAGGACACCACATACTTAACCCTAAGAGTAGCAAGACTTGGGACCCCAGGAGGCTGAGGAACATGGAGCTTAGGCACAGAGACAATGCAGGGCTGCACACAGCAGATGCCATCGCAGAGACTCAAAAAATAGCCTCAGGGCAAAAACCTCTCAGGAGCTCAATACAAAAATTGCCCACTTTCCTCATTCAGACTTCTGACCAGGAAGGAACAAAGCAAGGCCATCAACAGCCAAGAACTACAATCCACAACTACTGGAAAAAATCAAGAAGAAAACCTTAACTCGTGATAATTTTTATGCAGAAAAACTCCAGACTAAAGAGGAGACAACAGAAGACGACAAACAAGTAAACATATCCAAACCTTCCCAAAAAAAAAAATGGAAATTGGTCACAATCTTTTGAGGAGCTCAGATTTGAGATTATGAGAAAGATAGAAGAAACTTGGCAAGAAAAGTGGGAAATACTTCAAAAAGAAAATAATAGTTTAAAAGACAGAATCTTCCACTTGGAAAAAGAATATCAAGGCAAATAATGAAAAAAATGTGAAGGATGGGGGTCTAGCAGTACCAGATCTTAAACTATACTATAAAGTAGTGGTCATCTAAACAATATGGTACTGGCTAAGACACAGAAAGGAGGATCAGTGGAATAGACTTAGAGTAAATGACCTCAGCAAGACAGTGTATGATAAACCCAAAGATCCCAGCTTTTGGGACAAAAAAACCACTATTTGACAAAAACTGCTGGGAAAATTGGAAAACAGCATGGAAGAGATTAGGTTTAGATCATCATCTAACACTTTACACCAAGATAAATTCAGAATGGGTGAATGATTTAAATATAAAGAAGGAAACTATAAGTAAATTAGGTGAGCATAGAATAGTATACCTGTCAGATCTATGGGAAAGGAAAAATTTTAAGACAAAGCAGGAGATAGAGAATATTACAAAATGTAAAATGAATAACTTCAAGTATATTAAATTAAAAAGGTTTTGTACAAACAAAATCAATGCAAACAAAATTAGAAGGGAAGCAACAAATTGGGAAAAAATCTTTATGACAAAAACCTTTGACAGAGGTCTAATTATTCAAATTTATAAGGAGCTAAATCAGTTATACAAAAAAAATCAAGCCATTCTCCAATTGATAAATGGGCAAGGGACTTGAATAGGCAATTTTCAGATAAAGAAATCAAAACTATCAATAAGCACATGAAAAAGTGTTCTAAATCTCTAATAATTAGAGAAATGCAAATCAAAACAACTCTGAGGTACCACTTCAAATCTAGCAGACTGGCTTTTATGACAGCAAAGAAAAATAATAAAATTTGGAGGGGATGTGGCAAAATTGGGACATTAATGCATTGTTGATAGAGTTGTCAATTGATACAACCATTCTGGATGACAATTTGGAGATATGCCCAAAGGGTTTTAAAAGACTGTCTGCCCTCTGAACCAGCTATGCCAGTACTGGATTTATACCCAAAAAAGATAATAAGGAAAAAAACTTGTACCAAAATATTTATAACTGCACTCTTTGTGGTGGCAAAAAAAAATTGGAAAATAAGGGATTGCCCTTCAATTGAGGAATGGCTGAACAAATTGTGGTATCTATTGGTGATGGAATACTATTGTGCTAAAAGGAATAATGAACTGCAGGAATTCCATGTGAACTGGAATGACTTCCAGGAAGTGATATAGAGTGAAAGGAGCAGAACCAGGAGAACATTATACACAGAGACTGATAAACTGTAGCACAATCAAATGTGATAGACTTCTCTACTAGCAGCAATGCAATGATCCAGGAGAATTTTAAGGGACTTATGAGAAAGAATGCTATCCACATTCAGAGGAAGAACTATGGCAGTAGAAACACAGAAGAAAAACAACTGCTTGATCACATGGTTTAATGGGGATATGATTGGGGATGTAGAACTATCACCCTAGTGCAAATATTACTAATATGGAAATAGGTCTTGATTGATGACACATGTAAAACTCAATGAAATTGCTCTTTGGCTACAGGAGGTAGGAGGTAGGGGAGGGAAAGAACATGAATCATGTAACCATTGAAAAATATTCTTAATTAACTAATTAATTAAACTTTTTTTAAAAAGAAATATTCAGGCCTCCAATTTATTCCTTATGACTCGACATAATGGAACAATGAGAGATCAATGAATTTAGAGTTAGGAAGAATCTTAAAAATCATTTCTTCTAACACCTTCATTTTAAAAATTTAAAAAAATGGAGTTTAACCAAAAAAATAAGTGACTTTTCCCAAAATTACAAACTAATAAGTAGCAGAACTGTGATTCAAACCCATGTCATCAGACACTAGAATCACAGTATCTCAGAATTGGAAGAGACTTCAAAGCCAAAATCTTTCTGGAGCTTCCACCTTTGATTCCTAATTCTGTCCTTTGGGGCCAAGTAAAACACTTCCAATTTCTCTTCCCCTATTATAGTCCATTAAATACTTGAAAAGAGCTGTAATGTTTCCCCTGACTGGCCTCTCCTCAGGGCAAAATATGACCAATTCTTCAATTTATCATCCTATGGCATGATCTCAAGATCCTTAACTACCCTAGTCATCCTCCTCTATTTGTTCTCCAACTTATGAACATTGTTACTAAAATGTGGTACCCAGAATTAAACATAATACTCCTATATTCTGGACAACTTTATTGTTGTTTAGTCTTATCTGACTCTTTGTGATCATGTTAGGGGTTTTCTTCATAAAGAACCTGGAATGATTTGTCATTTCCTTCTCTGGCTCATTTTACAGATGAAGAAACTGAAGCAAAGAGGGTTAAGTGACTTCCCCATATAGCTAAAATGAGTCTAAGGTCATATTTGAACTCGGATCTTTCTGATTTCAGACCTAGCAATGTATTCACTGCATCACCTAGCTGCCCATTCTGGACAATACACTTCTCTAAACTTAGCAAAAATAGTGCTAGGTTTTTTAACCACCATGTTATACTTTTCGTATATATTACAATCCTCTAAAACCAAGATCTTTTTTACCAGATCTTTTTCATTCCTTCCAGTTTTACTACAATAGTCAACTTTTAAAATCCATGTTTAGGACTTTATATTTCTCTCCATTAAATTTTATGTTATTAGATTCAGCCTATTGATCTAGCTGTCCAAATCTATGTGCATCCTGTCATCCACTGCGTTAGCAATTCCTCCCACTTTGCATCCTCTGACAATTTGATAAATATACCATCTTTGCCTTAATCCAAGTCATTGGCTTTTTTTAAATATAGACAAGAAATGTCATTGGTGTAAGGAGCCCTCAGAGAGAATCTCCTCAACTAGAGTACAAAAGTACTTTCTCTCCAATTTGTAAACTTAAATAGTTGCCTGTGGCAGAAGGTGAGTTAAGTGATTTGCCCATGTTCATACAGCCATTAGAGGGAAAACCTGACTTTCAAGTCTGATAAAATTGTCAAACATCAAATGGCAAAGCACTACATTGGAGATTTCACTCCAAATTGACACTGAACCATTAATCATTATTCTTTTAATCTAGCAATCCAACCCATTCCAAATCCCTTCTAACTATCAAACGATAGATCAATAGACATTTATTAAGTTTCTGTTATGTTCTGGGCACTGTGCTAAGCATTGGAGATATACAAAAGACATTTCCTGCTCTCCTAGAGTTTATAATCTGTGAGGGGAGATAACATGCAAACAAAACCAAAAAAATAAATAAGAAAACAATACAGGATAGTGTCTGTACTATAGTCTAGACCAGTGATGGGCAAACTTTTTGAAGAGGGGGCCAAAGGAAAGGAAATGCTCATCTGTCAGTCTGTTTCTAAGGCAACTTTTTCAAAATTTCACTGTATTGAATCCTACCCATTGTATTCGTCAGATTAGGAACAATGTCCCCCGGAGGATAGAACATTTCAGGGGTTACATCTGGCCCACAGGCCGTACTTTGCCCATCACTGGTCTAGACTACATTTCTCCATCTTATCCACAAGGACAGCAAAACACATTTTGTCAAATGATTTGCTGGATTGGGTAAGTCATATTGACAATGTACCTGATGTACCATGCAAGTAATTATCCAAAAAGGAATTTGAGGTAAGCCTTGACCACAGCTCTGAACTGGTACCTTTCTGGATACAGAATTGCAAACCTTATAATTATAGGGACCCCTGCATTTGGTTTTTTTTTAAACCCTTACCTTCCATCTTGGAATCAATACTATGCATTGGTTCCAAGGCAGAAGAGTGGTAAGGGCTAGGCAATGGGGGTTAAGTGACTTGCCCACAATCACAGATAGGAAGTGGTCTGAGGCCAGGTTTGAACCCAGGACCATCTCTAGGCCTGGTTCCAAGTCCACTGAGCCACCTAACTGCTGCTCCACCCCCTAGCTTTGTTCTGATGAGAATCAGCTCATTTCTCTTTCAGATAGTTTTTTGCAAACACAAACAAAAAGACCATGTCATTCCTTTTGGGCAATACTGGTTTGGTAATGTGTGTGGTTCATTCACCATATGCTTCTCCAGATACACTCTGTGTGTCTTTTAGGTGATCCTCAGTTTGACACAGGTAAGGTTGGGCAAACTGAGTAGTAGTTCCTGGCCAAGATGGGTAATGCAAAAGAGTAAAGGTGGGAATTGGGGATGGAGTAGGAAGAATTAGGGTAGCTAGACTTGTCTTCCTGAGTTCAAATCTGGCCTCAGACACTTACTAGCTGGGTTAACCTGGGCAAATCAGTTAATGTTTGCCCCAGGTTCAATATCTGTAAAATGAGCTGGAAAAGGAAATTGCAAACCAGTCTAGTATATTTGCCAAGAAAACCCCAAATGGGGTCATGAAGAGTCAAACATAGAGACTGAAAATTACTAACTAACAATAGCAAATAAGGATTTCTATAGGGTGATGCTAAGAGTAAGCGGACTAGGGTGAATTGTAATTCAGCCTCAGTGGAGTTGCACAATTCATTAGTCAACTCTTTATTATAAACTGTCTGCATAACAAGTGAGCCTTGTCCACATAGAGCTGATCATGCTCTCTAATGAGCCCCAAACCCATAGCTGGCACAGATACAAGTCACCCACATGTTCACTACCATTTACTATTTATTCATCCAATTTGAAGTCAATTCAGAAAAGTAGAGGATTACCAAATTAATCCAAGCCAGAAAGCACAGAAGAGCACAATCATTACTTGAGTATTTATGTTTTAAGAGTGCTTATCACAGCTTTATAATCTCAACCATCCCTATTATTTAGAATTAATCACATCGTTTTTGACCAGAAGGGATTGGATTAGATAAGGCAGTGTTGCAATAGAAAGAGCAACAGATTTAGTTAGAAAATGTGTTTGAAGGCATAGAGGCAGTTAGAGGAGAGTGGAGATAAGGGTCCTCACTTGGGCCACTCATTACATCCCACTCTCAACATCCTCTACTCTCCTATGATTCTGCTCTGGGTCATCTTGGTTGCTTTGCCTGAGGAGGAAGCGATAATCCTTGCCTGGACCAGCTATCCCATTGGACTCCCAGTTTCCTCTCTGGCATCACACTTTTATACAAATTGTCTTTCCTCTACCCTTACCTCTCCTTCCAACTATCCATCATTTTCTGTTATCCTTGAATGACTCCAAACTGAGGCAGAACCTCTATCCTCTGCCTGTCTCACCTGCACATCTGGCTTCCTAGGGTCAATGATCACCTACCTGAACTCATTCCTCAATGATTAACATCCCCCACCATCTTATAACCTCTCTGTTCTAATGATCCTTAGCTCACTTCTCTCATTGTAGAAGTCCCATTCTCTATTCCACACTGCTTGCTATCTTATTCCCATCACATTCCACCCAACTTCTCCAAGGTCTTACTCTAAAGCTACCCACCTCTTCCAATGCCCTCTCTAAAATGCCTGCTCTCTAGGCAACAAATCTGTTTTTATCTTAAAATTTCCCCTATTGTTATTACTGTTAATATTATCATTAATATTTTACTGTTATTATTACTATTTCTGCTCCTTCTGTCTTGGACTCTCTGAAACCTGGCTCTGTCTGGATGACCCCAATTACCTGGTCTGGTTACATTTTCATTCATAGCTTATGTGAATAATAAATATTTCACACTGATCCTCCCTCAGTCACCCTCACTGCCCAGTTCCTCAACTTACACATTTCCCGTGCCCTACTCTTCCACCCCACTTCAGCTACATTTAGAAAGGGACATATCTTTGATCTTGCAATCACCATCAATATTCCACTTTCAGGTCAATAAGCATTAGTAATTTAAGGGCTTACTCTGTACCAGGCACAGTGCTAATCCCTGGAAATATGACTACAAACAGAAAGAAAAATGGTTCTGCCCTCAAGGAGTTTTCATTCTAATGGAAGAAGATAACATAATAGGAAGCTTAAAAACAGGAGAGGAGAGAGGGAGAAGGTACTCACATGGAGGACATGGTGGGAGAAAGTCCAGAGAATAAAGAGTGAAGATCATAGAAGGATGAAGGCATGGCTGGCCTGGATACTTTCCTTAAAATAAAGGTACCAAGGAACCCATCAATCATAGTAAGGAACCACAGAGGAAAATTGAATTTCCAGGGAAGAAAGCTGCTCTGGCATTGTGGGAAAAGCCCAGAAAATTAGGAGTAGAACCCAAAAAGGTATTATCCATGAGCTCTGAAATGGCTTTATCTGACCCTAGTTCTTGAATCCCAAAATTCCTTCATCCCATTAATCTGTTCTACCTCTCTATCTCTCAACTTTAAATTCTGCTGTTTATACTCATTGTGACCTCTAAATCCCTCCATTCATTACTCCTACACTATATTCTCTCCCTTCTCTATCTTGACATCCTATCTAATCAGTCTAACTCTACACTGTCCTCTTCTCTTGAGTCCTTGGCCCCTTATCCTATTAATGATCTTGTTCTGTCAAGGACCAGCGGTGGATTACCATCCTAACTTCTCTCCTATTCACATGATGCTGAATAAAGCTGAAGAAAAATCACCAAACTGCACTGGCTGAAACTACTACAAATTGATATTACATAATCTCAACTGGGCCCTCCTGTGTCAAGACAATCCTTTTATACCTCCTTAATTGATTCACTCTCCCACATACCACAGTGGCTTTTCCAAACCTCCTGAAATCTTTCATGGCTTCCTCTCACCTCAACCTCTCTGCTAAAGATCTTATCTCATATTTCACTGAAAAAAAAAATAATGCTATTCCCTGAGAGCACCCTCATCTCTCCTCCTTATTAGTTAGATGTCTTATACCACCATCTCCCCCTTCACTCTGTATTACATGAAAAAGCAAACCTTTCTCCCATTCCATCTTTTCTTCTCTAACAGATGGCCCCTTCCATCAGCCCCAATTTCTCACTTATCTTCAGTCTCCCTCTATGTACAGGTTGTTTCTCTATTACCCATAAACATACTCATATCTTTCCCATCAAAAATCATCCCTTGATCTGTTCATCCCCTTTTAGCTATCATCCTGTATCTTTCTTCCCTTTTGTAGCTAAACTCCTCAAGAAGGCCATCTGCAATAAGTGCCTCCACTCACCTTTGTCTCATTCTCTTCTTAACTCTCTGTAGTCTGGTCTCTTGAACTAATCATTGAAAAGAAACTATTCTTGCCAACGTGACCGTGATTTCTTAATTTCCAGTTCTAAAGACCTTTTTCAAATCCTCATCCTCATCCTCCTGGATCTATCTGTAGTTTTTAACATTGGGGAATCGCCATTTTTTCCTTGATCCTTCTCTCTAAGTTTTCATGGCACTACTCTCTCCTGGTTCTCTTCCTAACTACTCCCTGTTAGTCTACTTTTTTAAATCTTTAACCAGGTTATACCCACTAAATAAGAGAATTTCCCAAGGCTCTATCCTAGATCTTTTTCTGTTCTTCTTTTGCACTCTTTGGCTTGATTTCATCAGTTCCCATGGATTCAATTATCTATGCAGATGATCCTCAGGTCTATTTGTCTAGTTCTAACCTCTCTCCTGACCTTTAATTTCAATTATCCAACTATCTATTGTACATCTCAAATGGAATGTCCCATAGACACCTCAAACTCAACATGTCCAAAACTGAGTGATCTTTCTCCCTAAGATCTCCCCTTTTCCTAACTATCCTATTACTGTCAAGGTCACTACTATCCTCCCAGTCATCCTCAAGGCCTCACTAGTATCCACCCCACTCAGTCAGGTAGTAAATGCTGTTCATTGTACCTCTATAGCATTCTCTTGTGTATTATTTTTCTCTCCTGACACTGGACCACCATGCATTACCATGATGCAGGTTCTCATTTCATCACACTTAAAATTGTATAATTCATGACAAAACTCTTGATATTGCATACTAGTATAAAAATGATTAAAATAAAGAATGTATTTGGCCCCAAAGAGAAGATAAGAAAATGTACCTTCCTACCTTATTTGGCAATGTAGGAGACTATGGATGAGCAAAACTGCTTATATGTCACATCCAACTGAAGTTAGTTTTATTGAATTGCTTTATTTCCTTTTTCTGTTTTATTCTTTGTTATAAGCAATGATTCTCTAAATACAGAAGGGAAGGAGTCATATTTGGAAATTAAGGTTAACATAAGAACAAAAAATAATGATAAAAAGTTTTTAAATAAAAATATAATAAAGACTTTACCTTAAGCTCCAACTTATATTTCAATCCTTTCAAAGTTAATCTCAGCCAGAAGTTTCATCAAATTAATAGGGCATACAGAATTAAGGAGAAAATAATGTGTTGGAATATTTCTTTTTTGATTCAAGATCATAGAAGCAAACTCTCTCCTTCTTTTAGTACAATTCTATTATTCTTCTATTGTTTGCTGTGTACTGGTTTGTCTTGCAATTAGATCATAAGTTCCTTAAGGAAAGAATCCCTATTTTAACTCTATGTTCTTCATGTTGCTGAACACAGGGTTAGGTAAAAAGGCAAGTATTCCATAAATATAAATTTAATTAATTTAATGTAACTAATAAATAAAATAATAATTAGTTCCATTTAAATATTCTATAAATATGAATTTAGGATTTATTTTCTTACCTGCTCTTATGTCAGAGCTGCAAAGTATGTCGTGGTGGCAGTGTGTATCAAAAACTAGAATAGACATTTCTGTCCCAGAAATGAAAGCTTAAAAGATGGGAGGTGAAAGTCATGGAGGCCTACCTTTATTCCATCAAACTCGAAAAAAGCTTTTGGAAAATCCAGCAAAAGTATACCAATCCCATTTTCAAATCATTGAGATATTCATGTTGTTTTTGTCATCAGTTTTGTTATTAGGCATCAATTTATATTAAGTGAAGATATTCAGTGATTACAGGTTCTTCAACTTTCTCCTCTTAAAATTTTAATAGTTCTTTAATTTCATATTATTTCATCTTTTTTAGGTTTAGAAATAAAGTGAATCTTTACAACTACAATGCACTACTGGACAATATGTTGTGTGACTTAGAGCTGAGACTACCACAGACAACATTAGGAAGCTTTTGAATTGGTTAAAAATGTTTCTAAATTTGGGGGCAGCTGGGTAGCTCAGTGGAGTGAGAATCAGGCCTAGAGACGGGAGGTCATGGGTTCAAACCCGGCCTCAGCCACTTCCCAGCTGTGTGACCCTGGGCAGGTCACTTGACCCCCATTGCCCACCCTTACCAATCTTCCACCTATGAGACAATACACCAAAGTACAAGGGTTTAAAAAAATGTTTCTAAATTTGTAATGATAAAATACTTGTGCATAATGAGTTTTATGTCCTTCCTTAGTGATCATATATTCTAAAGGGCTTCCAGCAGGTGAGATATTGGTATTCCCAATTTATCCCAGCCTATCTTGCCTTCTTCTGGCAACATAAGAATGAAACATTCACTCCACTACTCTTCTTGTCAAGTTCTCGGGATCACAACAACTTCCAGTGGGACCAGTTTACAACCCAATGGCTTCAGTCTATTTCTTTTACTCTTAGAATAGTTGCATTACACTAAACACAGAGTCAACCTAATCAATGGTATCACCAGAGTCAAATTTACCAGGTTCCTGCCAGGTTTTAACAGTTACCTAGATGGTCTCAGGACACACAAATTCTCCACTCTACATCACCAAGGCTGGCATTCTTTTATTTGGTCATTTCCCACCTGCTACAGCATCAGCAATGGGCTGAACTTTGATGGGGTTGCTATTTTTATGTCATCTTTGTTATGTTTGTCATGTTGTAGATACAAGATTCAAACCTCAGTACTTTGCATCCAAACCCAGTGTTCTCTCCACTACACCCTACTCCAAAGCAAATTTTTATCCCTAATTCCAATTCTGCAACTTACTATTTGTGTAAACTGGAACTTTAGGTTCCTCCTCTGGTAAATGAAGGGAATAAAGTACATGACCTCTAAAGTTTCTTCCAATTCTTAGACACAATCATAGGAATTAATTTTGAAAGAGACCTTAAAGACTATCCATTTAGTCCAAAGGTTCTTCATTTAGTGTCTGTGAATTTGTTTGTTTTTTGATAACTATATTTCAATATAATTGGTTTCCTTTGTGATTTGGTGAATTATATTTTATTCAGAAACACTATTCTGAGAGTGGGTTCCTAGGTTCCACCAGGCTGCCAAATGAGTCCATAACACAAAAAAAATTGTGTTGAGAAAGTCATTTCACATAGAAGAAAACTGAAACAGAAAAAGATACTTACTTCTCTTGACATGTGAAGATCTGGCTAAATGGCATCTAACAGATATACTTCCTCCTCCATCAATAAATAGCACTCTAGGTATTATTTGACTTCTAATTCCCACTAAATACCTTACAACTATCTTTTTTAATGTATTTCATAAAACCTGCAAAATATATACATGTTACTTGAAACTGAGCTTAGTTATATTCAGGTTTAACCCTAAGTGTGATTAAGGAAAAACTTAATGCTAGTGCCTTTCCTCTGTTTATTATATTATCTCCAATTTCGAGAGAGAGAGAGAGAGAGAGAGAGATGATAGATAGATAGATAGATAGATAGATAGATAGATAGATAGATAGATAGATAGATAGATAGATAGATAGATGACTTACATAGATATCTTGTATCTATCTTATCTGTATATAATTGCTTGCATGTGGTCTCTATATTACACTATGAGCTTCCTGAGAGCAGAGACTTTCTTTTACCTTTCTTTCTATCGCCAATACTTAGCGCAGAAACTGATGTCTAATAGGTGCTTTTTAAATGTTTCTTGATTAATTGACTAACAAAAACAAAAACTGTCCATATATCTTTAGCAGGTTGAATATCAAAGTACATGGAATGAGAAATAAAACAAATAAAAGGTAAATCAGTTATTTAAAAACATAGAAGCATACATATGATTGTAGAAGCAAAGAGAAGGGAGATTCTTTCTCCCCCACCCACCCAACCCATCGCCCCTAAAAATGTTGTTGTTCAGTAGTTCTCAGTCACGCCTGATTCTTTGTGACCCTATTTGCAGTTGTCTTGGCAGAGGTGCTGGAGTGCTTTGCCATTTCCTTCGATAACTCATTTGGAAGTTGAGGAAACTGAAGCAAACAGGGTGAAGTGACTTGCCCAGGGTCACAGCTAGAAAGTGTCTGGAGCCAAATTTGAACTCAGGAAGATGAGTCTTCCTGACCCCAGACCTGGCATTCTATTCTCTGTGCCACTTAACTGCCTATATATATATATATCCAACCAAAAAAGTGTTCTTTTGGCTTAAAAACTCCTCCCCCTTAATAAAAAATGAATATTCAGTTAACTCATTAAATCTCATACTCATTACAGAGGTCTCTGTGTGAATTAATTTTCCATAGCTATGGAATCACAGAAATGAAGGAAAGAACATGAAATCACCATTCTCCTAAGGAGATAAGAATGTTAGAAACACAAAGCCAGAGGCCGGTGCAGGACAAAGTTTCAGCTGCTTCACAGTTGTGCCCAGGGCTAGCCCTGTGTAAAGAAAGGATGAAGCATGGCTGCCTCTTGTGTAGTCATAAAATAAATTCAAAATGATTTGGAAACCACTGTTTCTACTATCTACAATTTATACCACTGATTGAAATTTTGATCCTTGGAGCTGCCAAATTCCATGAGTTTAAAAAAATATTTATATAATAACTTGGTGGAAAAGAACTTCACCTCGAGGTCTGTTTAATTTCACTTTTCCTGAATAATTTGTTCAAACATATCTGATATATGCCGAAATGAAAAGAAGTTGGATTTAAAGATTTTGAATAAAAATTGGGAAAATATCTCCAAGGTACTTGCTTCTCCTGGAGTCTGTTTCAAGTTGTGTCATTTCTCAATTCTATTAAATATGAAACAAAGAGATTTTCTTATAGTCAATCAGTCAGTCAACAAGCATTTAAGAGTTTATTATTTGCTGGGCATTCTAGTAAACTCTGAAGGTACAAAGAAAGATGAAACCAGGCCCTACTTTCAAAGAGCTCACATTCTAATGGGGGAGAAATCATGTAAATAGCTAAGTATGTGCAAATATATACAGAGTAAATGGAAATTAATGTTTAAAGAGAGGACACAAGCAGCTGCAGGAACTGAAAAAGGCCTCTTGAAAAAAGGTAGAATTTGAGCTGAATCTGGAAAGAAGCCAGGAAAACTAAAAACTGGAAGGGAGAAAGGAATTCTAAGCACTGGAGACAGATGATACAAAGAAAGGCACAGAGAGTGGATGGGGTGCCATGTTTGAGAAACAGAATGTATGGCCAGTTCTCTGGATCAAAGAGTACAAAGAGAGGAATGGAAAAGTAAGAAAGGGCCAGATCATGAAGGGTTTTAAAAGTCAAATTAAAGATTTCCTGTTCAATCTTAGAATTAATAAGAAACTATTAGAATCTACTAAATTAAGGGAAAGTAATACGGTCAAGTCTACAATTAAGGAAAATCACTTTGTCTCTTAAGTAGACAAAGAGTTAAGAGTAAAAAGAGAAAAAGCAAGAACAATTATGAAGCCATTGTAAAAGTCCAGGCAAGAAGTGATGTGGTCCTGAACGAGGGTGATGTATGTGCAAGTGGAAAAGAAGGGTATGCAGATGAAAGGTGTAAAGGCAGAGACAATCGGATTTGGCAATAGGTTTGACATGTGGGATGAGTGAGTGAGGAATAGAGGGTAACACCAAGGTTATGCACATCTGTGACTGAGAAGATGGTGACTCTCTCTGCAATAAAAAGGAAGTCCAGAAGTAAGGAAAAGTTTGGAAGAAGGAGAAAAATAATGAGTTCTGTTTTGGACATGGTGAGTTGTACGTCCTATACCACTCGGGGTATTGAAAGTGCCCTAGGTGATAGAACCTCATAGTTAGAGATATAACAGGGCTACATATAGAGCTTGGAGAATTATTGGCACAGAGATGATGATTGGACCTGCTTTCTATTATGGAAAGAAAAAACTATTCATTCTCCTTGCATCGGCTATAGGTCTGATTAGTCAAAAATAGTAGTTAGTTGTGATCGTGATATTGTTTTTTGTTATTTGTTTTGTTTATTTGAACATTTTATTTAATTAATTAATTTAGAATATTTTTCCATGGTTACATGATTCATGTTCTTTCCCTCTCCTCCTTCCGCCCTCCTCCCATAGCCATCGAGCAATTCCACTGGGTTTTACTTGTGTCATGATCATATCTTTGGCTTTAACTGACTGCCGACTTCTTGGAACTTTTTAATAACACTTCTAAAGTATAATTTTTGTTTGTTTATTGGACATAACCATTGTGGTATTTGCTTAACTTTAAATTGATGAATTAAAAGCATTGTTGATTGATGATAGAACAGGGATGTATTGCTCCCCATTCTCTTTGGAAATCATATGCCCTAGTCACCTGTGGCAGGGGAGAACTTATCGGTCATCAATTGCTCAAAAGGAGGCAGGTTTCCTAAAGGATGTGATAGATTTACGCTTTGAAAGAAGATAGAGATTCTACATGGCAGAGAAGGCAAGCTCTTAAGGACAGGAAACAGAGAATAGTAAGTAGGATAGTTTGATTGGAATACAAACTGAGTAAAAGTAAATAATGTCGAGTATCTGGGAAAAGGGTCAAGAGTCAGATTGTGAAGTGTTTTCAAAGTCAATGAAGGGACTTTGTATTTTATTCAAGAAATAAGAAAAATCTATTGGAGCTTCTTGTGTATGGAAGTGATAAGGTCAGACCTATACTTTAGGAATATTAATTTGACAGTAGTGGGGGAGGATGAGTTGGAAAGGGGAAAGGACATAGAAGAAGGATTAATAAAGAGGTTAGAGCAATAATCCAGGCAAGAGATTATGAAAGGTGTTGTAAATGGAGAGAAGACAGATGCAAGAGATATTCTGAAGGAAGAATCTACAAGACTTGGCAACTGAGGAAGAAGAAAAAATTGAGGATTATTCAGAGGTTGTAAGTCTGGATAACTGAAAGGATGAGAATACCTTCAACAAAAATACAAATTAGGAAGAGGGAAGCATTTGGGCAAAAAGAAAATTAGTTCAGTTTTGCACATTTAGATTGACATATCTAGGAGACATTCATTTAAAGATGTCCAATAGACATTGGTATAGTGAGATGAATTTGAAAGAAAATAAGGCTGGACACATTAATGTGGTATTCAGATGCATAGAGATGATAATGGCACCCATGAGATCAGAGATTACCAAGGCACAGAAGACAGAAGAGAACACAGCATAAAGCATAACAGTTGGGGTATGCATGGAGGTCCAGCAAAAAAGTTTGAGACTCATTAAGAACTTTAGACTAATTGGCTTGGTTTATTGTGGCTCTACTAAAGATGAACTGGTTGGCTTGAACCATTAAAGGATAAAATCAATTCTTTGTACTAGACTTATTAAAAGGGGAGGATCGATTTCTGAGTCAGTCAATTAATTCACTTGCTCCTACTATGTACCAGGCACTGTACTATGCACTAGAGATACAAAAACAAATGAATCAGTCCCTGCCTTCAAGGAGCTTACATTCTATAAAAGGAAGCAATATGTGCATGCATGTCCATACAAAATAAATATGATTTCATTCCCTTTGTCCCCTTTTCAGAAATCGTAAAAGAGAGTAAAGCACAGCTTAGAAAACAGAGGTCAACCTAAGATGAGACTTTAATCCTTGGGACCATCCACATGTTGGCACTTCCTCCCACACCCGGGTACCGAGTCCTCTCAGTTCAAAAGGTAGATAAAGCAGCTAAGATATTGAGAGTAGTTGGGCCTCAGGCACCCAAAACCTGCCTGGATAGAGAAAGGAAAATTTCCTGAGTTAAATTATTCTTGGAAATCCCAGAGGCCCAGCCCTCTAGGGAGAGAAAAGGACATTCCTGGACAGTGTCAGTCACAGTATTATCTAGCTATCTGTTCTAAATTGAAGAGTCCTGGGAGCCAGCATTCTAGAGAGAGAAGGGAAATGCCAAGGCAGTATCAGTCTCTTGCAGAGCAAAAGATCCTAGAACTTAATAAATGCTTGTCAGATGACTGGCTGGCTGGCTAGTGCCACCCTTGTCCATGTCTTCCCATAAATCCCTCCCAGGAGGTATATCCAACATTCTGGGGGTCTTCCTCTAGATCTCTTTGCCCACCGAATATATATATATATATATATATTCATATGAGATATAAATATATCTCATCACGTTTACTCAACCTTACTTTTAGAGTCTGATGATGATGCTTTTCCACTATTTAATTGGCATAGTTCCTCATTGTTAATATGTTTCAAACTATTTACTCACACCATGTGTCTGCCATTCTTTTTTCAGTGTTCAATGTTAATTCTTCAGAAATTTATCATTAAATGAATATTGATGTTAAAACATGAAATTTTTTGTCTTAAGGAGAAATCCATTAAAGCACTATACAGTTTGGCAAATACAATCTTGTTCACTCTCCTGAATCTCTTTTCAGTTCTGGGCCCAGTTCATTGTCCATTTGAAGTTATTGACCAAGATATATAGTTCAAAGGGCTATATATCACAATATGGGCAATGGCTATTCTTCACCCAGTTGGTTTTCCTGACGTAGAATTAAGGGCAATCTCTTTTGAGGGCTTATGGGTCTCATTCAGAAAGCTCAGCAATCTCCCACAGTTTGACACAATAAGCACAATCACATCTATAAATAGAAGTGCATCTAGAGGATTTCCTCTTCCAAATGTACTCAGTGCTGGTCATCTTGGATGGCTATAGCAAATGCTTTGGGTAGTCATATGTCTTCCTGTTTTGTGTTTGCTACTTGGACAAATGAAGAAGTCAAGTTTATCTATCCCCCTCTGTCATGACTTTAAAGACAAGAGGAGTACTGTGCCTTGTGTATCTTTTCTTCCTCCCCCTTCTCCTAATCCCAACCAGGTTTCACACAGAGCTTTGCATGTAAAAAATGCATGATCAATATTTGCTGAATGAATGAATAAATGATTGTGCCTTCCTGCATTCATCCTTCCTGGTCTGACTAATCCTAATCTTGTTAGTCTTTCTTCTTATGGTAGCTATTTTGTTATCCTGATTAGTTTAGTTGCTTTTTTCTAGACCTTTCTTTTTCCATTTTCACAGGATATTTTTTCAGATACAGTGACCGGGATGACATATGATATTCCATCAGTAGGAAAACAAAAACTTTATATAAATATTTGTCACATTTGATTTATGGATATCCATAAGCCTTGGGGAAACTGGCAAATATATTGTTCCAAACTGGATAAGAATCACAAATATAATAATAGTATATAGCCACTCTTTGTGTAACTCTTTAAGATTTATTAAGTACTTTGCATATGTCATCTCATTTGATCCTTACAACAACCCTGAGAGGAGGATGCCATTTGCCCCCACACCATTCGACAGATGAAGGAATTAAAGGTGAGAGAAGTTAAGTGGTTTGTCCAGGTTAATACAGCTAGCATGTATCTGAGGGAGAATCTGAACTCAAGTCTTCTTGACTCCAACTTCTGCAACAAGCTTCAGGATATCCCATAGACATCTCAAACTCAAAATAGAACTCTTTATTCTTCTCATCCAAACTCACTCCTTTTCTGAATTTTTCTATTCTGTTGAGGGCACCACTATCTTCCAAGTTACTGGACTCATGATCTTCATGTCATCCTTGATTCATAGATGCACTTTGTGCCAAGGCTTATCATTTCCACCTTCACAACATTTCTTCTATGTCTCCTTCTCTCCACTCACACACATTAGTTCACTAGTTCATTCACACTAACCTAATTCAGGTCCTCATCCTCCCCATCACTCATCTAGAGTGGCTGGTCTATCTGCCTCACATCCCTCCTTACTCCCCTCCATCCTCCACTCAGCTACCAGAGTGATCTTCCCAAACCTGACTATGTCAACCATCTACTCAATAAATTCCAGTGCCTCTCTATTATCTCAAGAATTAAATACAAAATCCTCTGGTTTTTACATCCTTCCTACCTTTCTGATCTTCTTACATTTTACTCTCCTCCATGGACTTCATACTCCAATGGCACTGGCCCTCTTACTGTTCCTAGCATACATCACTCCATATCCTAACTGCTGGCATTTTCTATGGCTGTCCTCAATATTCAGAATGCTCTCCCTCCTCATCTCTGACAACTGGTTTTCTTCAAGACTGCTCAAATCCCACTTTCTGTAAGAGACCTTTCCCAGTACCAGTCTTTTCCCACTGTTAGACCCTTCTCTCTAAGATTACTTCCAAATTATCCTGTATATAACTTGCATGTACATAGTTGGTTGTATGTTGTCTCCTCCATAAAAATGTGAGCTCCTTGTGGGCAACAACTGTCTTTTGCCTTTCTTTGTATCACTGACACTTAACACCATGCATGGCATATACTACATGTTTAATAAATGCTCATTGACTGACTATATCATATTAAATGATAATGAAACATAGTGGTTCAGCATAAAGAACACTAGATTCAGAATAAGAGGACCTGGGTTCAAATATATAAGGAGATTGTTGACTTTAGGGTCTAGAAAGGATTTTAGAGATATCTAATCTAACTTCTCTAATTTTTCATGTCAGAGAACTGAAACCCAAAGAGGTGTTACCTTAATCAAAGTCTTCTCTATGCGAACATGGACAAGTTTCCCTGGACCTCTCATCTGGCAAATGATGGAGCTGGACTAGATGTTTCTTTTGATCCTTTCTAGTTCTAAATCCTATGATTTTATGACTACTACAAACATTAATTTGTACAGAACACCAAAATTGAGATAAGATAGATGAATATTTATCTTATATTCCCATTCTCCCATTTTATAAACATTTAATAAATCTGAACTTTCAGAACCATATTAATAGTTGATAAGAAGATACATGGAATCCACCAGTGTTAGGAAAATCATGTCAGGATGCCAGCACAGGAGGAGGAAGGAAAGAATTTGTACAGGAGATGAGTAAACCCAGGAGTTACAATATTATCTGATTTGGAGCAATAACTCCAAATATTATAGGCAAAAAGAAGCATGTAGAAGACCTTATACACTACAGCAAATCCCTCAACAACTTGGAATTTGCTCTGGATAACTTCCATGAAAGAAGGAAATATCTTTGTTAGGCTTCTGTCTCATGGTGTTATATCTTATCTATTGTTTATAATTAGAGGGTCATTGAACTAGGTTGTTTTTGTTATTATATCTTTCAGTCCACACACAAGTCAGGGTACCACTACATGATGTCATTGGTCCTCTTTGAAACAAAGGACAAACAACCATATTTCAAGAAGTCTTCAGCGATGTGTATATATGTATGGGAAATACCTTATTGAAAGAGTTTTGAAAGAAAAGTTTTACTCAACAAAGTCAAATACTTTCTTATAATCAAATATAATAAGCACAAATGGATTGGGAAAGGTAAAGATGTGGATAAGTCAAGTAAAATAAAGTCTACTTTCAAGTCTAAAGTATCAGGAGGGGGCTCTAGTTATCTAAATTTATTGGATTATTGCCAATTCTCTTTCACACATAAAACAATAGGGATAAGAAGAAGCAGGGCAAGTAATCAGGTGAGCTTGATTGGAAGAAAAAAATAAACCAACAACGAAATCCCATAGCAACTATCTTTTAATCAAGATTTCTTCTTTATAATTATTATTATTATTATATGATTATATATTATTTTGTTATTATTACTATTAAAGCTGAGCAGACAATGACCAGATCTCTAAATCTAAAACAAAATCCTAAACGGGAACAATTCAGGTTTTAAAACTCTACAATTATAGCTAGCATGTTAATAGTACCTTAAGGTTTGCAAATACTTTCCAAATATAATTAATTGCATTTGATCCTCCCAAGCACCCTCAGAGATGGGCGCTATCATTATCCCCATTTTACAGATGAGACAAATAGAGCTTGATGAGGGTCACAGTCTGAATCTGGATTTAAACTCAGGTCTTCCTGTCTCCAAGTAGATTGTTAGCCAGTGGGCCTATAAAATAAAAATGGTAAAGGCAAGGCTAAAGGATCCATACCAAATAGAAGAGATGAAAACTCCACAAAGTCAAATATTTCCCAGAAAATAAAAAAACTTATCTTATTAAAGTTTTAAAAAATAAATATCAACTATAATAATTTAACAGTTCAATGGAAAAAGATGGTAGAATTGACCAAACCACTTGGTTTAGATTATGAGCTCCTCGAGGGCAGGGACTATCTTTTGCCCCCTTTTTTGTACCCTGAACACTTAGCACAGTGCCTGGCACATCGTAGGTGCTGTTTGCTGATTGACTGATTTCCCTTCATTTAGTCAAAGGTCCATTACCAAAGTGATGGGGACTAATGAAAATCAGTACGTTTCCACACTGTATTTCGATCATCAAAACATTCCTTAAAAAAGTAACATGAGCAAGGACAAAGTCTATCTCTCATGATGTATTTGTTCTATTTATACTAAAAAATAATACTTTTACATGGTCAATCGGTCTCATATTGCACCAAAACCTGAAAGCCCAAGTCAAATGCAGCAGTTCCAGAACTGAAAGGAAAAAAAGAAAAGTCTAGCCCAGGCAGAGAAACTGCTTTTCCCCCATGACATTGGAGAGGTGTAGCTTTTCAGAATATTATCTGCATGTGAGGTCCTCCCAGAGGTGATTCTATTAGATCTCCCGTGCTGTGGTATAACATAGCAAACAACTATCCCATTATCTCAGGGCACTTTCTAGTTTGTGTGAAACCCATAAAGTGCAGCTTCGAGACACAGAATGTAGCATTCATTAGAGAGCTAGTTAAAGGCTGCTAATGGGATCCTCTGGCTACCTCTTCCTGCCGAGTTATTTGGAGGAGGTCCATGTTCTAAACCACATCCATCTCAGATGAAATAAATTCTCTTTGCAAATTCATATTACCGAACACCCTCCCCCAAAATGTGTAAAAGAGTCTACCTGATTTCAGAGTCTCAAACCCCCCTGACAATGGATTTTTGTGTGAAAATATCAAAATTCACATAACAAAGACAATTCTGGGGAAGATCAAAAATAGAAACCATTATTGGAATATAAAAACATTTTAGTTACTTAAGAACCCTCATTGCTAAGAAAAGCACAGTCTCATTAAACTACATTTGCTCAATAGGCAATTTTTCCCCTTTTAATTTTCATAAATGGATCATGTTGAAATGTATTCCCTCTAACAAAGACTACGTATTGCCCCCAAATGATATAGTATCTTCAAATTTTAATTAATGTCAAGAGCTTTATTTTGATTCCAAGTAACTTATTAAAAACATGTGATTAATATAATTTAATTGGGGAGGGGGAATAAGCGGCATTTGTTTTCTATTTTTTTAAAAAGGTGGTTCTGAAATTCTGGCCCTGTCAACATGGTTTAAACATTCCTGTTCTGTGGCTCAATGTAATAAATTAAATCAGCATTTTAATTGTGCCCATACTTTGTGGTTCCTGGTAGTACAAAAAGATCTTCTGTGAATGCACGTCCTCCCCACCCCATCAAAAAAAAAAAAACCCTACCGAGTGATTAATTACTAGTCTGGAAGATATAAATATGCCTTTCAATAAAGACAGTATGGACTGCAGGAAGCTTTGGCCTTATACATCTCTGTAGGGTGCTTTTACTTAGCAGACATCCTCTTAATTCAAACAAGATTCCTGTTCCAGCACTCAGTGACAGCTTGACCATCCGTCCCTCTTCATCTATTAAACTGGATATTTATTTTAATTAGCATAATTTATACACACTTAAGACTAGGAGGAAACCCAGGCAAAACTATTGGTTTTCCACAGAATTTCCTCAATATCTCTCCCACCTTCCTTACATAAGGAATCAGAGGGAACAATAGAAAGGAACCCTGAACTTGGCATCTCCAACTTTCATGCCTCCCCCTTTTGGTCAGGCTCTGTCGGTATTCACCCTCTCTATTCTGAATTAAGAGTTGTTAGCAGGGACGTCCAACTTTAAGACAAGGAGCACACAATGAAAAGACTCTTTGTTCGATGATTCTCAACTGAGCCTTTTTTCTACAGTTTAGATTAAGAAGCTATCTTGATCTTTAGAAAAGACAACAATCCTGGGGCACATGTGGTAGCTCAGTGGATAGTGAGCCAGGACTGGAGGCAGAAGGTCCAAGGTTCAAATTGGGTCTCAGACACTTTCTAGCGGTGTGACTCTGGGCAAGTCATTTAACCTCAGTTGCTTGACCCTTACCACTCTTCTGCCTTGGAACGGATACTTAATATCTATAAAAAGGAAAGAAAAGACTAATTTTGAGGAAGAATTTTAGGAACTTATGTACACGCTACTTGAACTATCAACTCTATAATTTGTGGGATTCCTAAATTGTTCTCTTCAAAGTCAATACAAAGGGGAGAAGAATTACCCCCAAATAAATGAGGCAAAAAAAAACCAATTTAGATTTTTTTTTAATTAGCAAACGGAATAGAATCTGACTTTCCTCAAAGGAAGAGCTGGCATGAATGACTTTTTTATGTCTTGTTGTCATTGTTGTTGATGTTAACTGTTGTTGATGTCATGTTGATGATATTAACTGTTAAATACTATTTCTTCTTAACTATTTCATTATGTGAGGAAGAAGTAAGGTCATCCCTAATGATCTTCAGTCTAGGACGAAAGGGAATTCTGAGCCATAAGGACAACTCGGACGTCATTGATCTGGAACTAGAAAGGACCTCAAAGATCACCCAACCCAATTCTCAGAGGAGGAAGCTGAAACCTAGGAAGGTCATAGAATTTAAAGAGTAGGATGGTAACTCCTTGTCCATCCAGTCCAAGCTGTTCATAAAAGGAATGGCTGTCCAACCTCTCCTTGAAGACCTCCAAGGAGTAGGAATATACTATCTCTAGGAACAAAGTATTCCACCTTTGGACAGCTCAGATTGTTAGGGGGTTTTCGTCTGTGGGGTGGGAGGCTCCCGAGCTTGAGCAGAGGGGCAAGAGTGGCGAGAGAGAGAACACACTGCTAAGTAAAAGTAAAAACTAGAACTATCTGTGGTTTTAGGTGCTCCCTGGGAGTCTTATCCCCCCCGGATAAGGGAGAACTATTGGACAGGATGGTATAATAATGTATAATATATTTTCTGATTTCTGTATTTAATGTTGGTAATGTCTTACTGTGTATTTAATTTACCTATTAAACTTCAACATACATATATATGTTTGTGCATATATTTGAGGTCATCAGTTGTTTGCTTATATCCCAGATTTCAGCCCCCCAATTAGTCATAGAATAAATCCACCATGGATACGGGAGCCCTACTGTACCTGCTAATTCCTCTTTTCTACAGGCTAAACATGCCAAGTCCCTCCAACCAAAGTTCATGCGGAGTCTTGGTTGTACTCCTCTGAACGCTCTTCACCTGATCTATATCCTTCTGTAGTCATGGTGCCTAGAGCTGAGCACAGATTACCAAATAAAGCCCGAGTCCCAACCCAATTCCAGAAAGCCGTCACCTCACTGTTCTTGGAGCGGCGCCCTTCTTACAGCAGCCCAAGAACGTATCGGCTCTTTTGGCCGCCATATAATACTGCTGACACATATCGAGCTTGCAATCCACTAAAGCCTTCAGGTCTTTTTTCAGAACAATTACTGCCTAATTCTCATCTTATATTTGTGAAGCTGATTTTTTTATACCCCCAAATCGTGTTCCTCATTTGTCTTATATGAAATACATTTTTAAAAGCCAGTTGTGTTCAAGCATCTATTACCCCACTAGCTCATATTTTCAGCTGGCATGGGTAGGGATAAAGTATAGCTATAATCACCACATATGGTGGCAAAAGAATACAGATTTAGCAGACATGAATTTTAATATTAGCCAGCAGTGTGCTGGTAAATGTTTAACAATCAGCTCTTGGGGAGGGAGCGAAGTACACAAGACACATGTTTAAGTTTAATTTGCAATACTAACATTTTTTCCACCACTTTCTTAAGTCTGGATAATCAATAAAACAATAAATTAAGCCAAGATTTGTAGCAACTACCACACCCTGAGGTGAAAAATGCTCACAATGAAACTTTAGCCATCATTTTTTCCAAAATAGTTCTAGCTAACACTCTGCTTTTTGGCTATGTGAACCCTGACTATCTAAAGATTTCCTATCCTTCAGGACCTAGCCTAAATTAGCCTCTCATTCTCCAAAAGGGATTACCCAACTAGAATTAGAAGAAAATCTCATAGCCCAACACCTTACTTTACAGATAAGGAAACTGAAGAGCCTGGCTTGCACAGAGTCATATGGAGGTTATTCCAAGTAAAACAGCTGGGATTTGAATTCAGGACCTTTGACATCCAGCATCTAACCCATTTTTCATTACACAATTTGGTAGACCCATGTTGAATTCTAACACTGTCTAGTACTTAACACCCAATTATAAAAGCAATAACAGTTGGTGTTTGTGTCACATACTACGACAAAATAAGAATATACCTCTTGTTTCATCATCTAATTATTTCACATAATCTTTAATCCCTGAGGGCAAGAGCTCTCCCTTTTATTCTTCTTGCAGCCCCCGCCATCCCTGACACAAAACCAGGCGCATAGTTGTTCTCAATAAATAACTGAATTTCAAATATATGAAATCTTAACTCTAAACTCTGATTTGGCAAAATGCCTTTGATCTCTCCCTTTGCTATAATTTCCTCATATGTATAATAGAGAGGCAACATAACACAGTGGCTTTGGACTCAGGAAGACCTGGGGTTGAGACCCGCCTCTTACACATACTGTGTGATATGGCCCTCTCACTCAACCAAGTGTCTGAATTTCAGTTAAGTTAATGATTTGCATCGGTGATGAAAGATTCCTCAAGTTTCATGTTGGTCCTACTCCTAGGCAGGCATGGCAGTCCTCTGAAAGGTTAAAAGTTACTTTAATCTCAGCTAATTTCACTTCTTCCCACCAGAGGCTTCTTGCACAAAAGACAAACACAAATATTAAGCAAACATATTTTTCAAAGCAAGCAAAACAATAACCAGAGAAGTGAGGCAGATTAGTTTAGGCAATGATAGATAGGAGTTCTATGGCCCAAAGGAAGAATAAGATCTCACCTCAATCAGAGAGGGAACATTCTCACCTCACAAGTTCACACTTAGCAGTCTCTAGGGACATAGGCTAAGAATCGGGGTGCCACCTTTTTTTCCACATGCCTACAGCTTCTAGGTCACTCATCACCATTCAAAGTTCCACATCTCACTTCCTTTCCCAGTTCCTCTCTCTTCCCTGCTTCTCTCTCCCAAGTCTCTCAGTCAATCAGAAGTTACAACTCAGTACTGAGGTTTCTGGGACCTTGCCTGGAGGTGATCCATATTATCTTAGAAGTTCACTATGAGTCAACCCAACATACTGAGAATTTTCCTCTGTCTCTGTCTCTCTGTCTTTCTGACTCTGCCTCTCTTGTTCTCTCTGTCTCTGTCTCTCTGGCTCTTCCTCTCTCTCCCTCTCTCCCTACTTCTCTCTCTCCCTCCCTTCCATTCTCTCTCTCTCTCTCTCTCTCTCTCTCTCTCTCTCTCTCTCTCTCTCTCTCTCCCTCCCTCCCTCCCTTCCATTCTCTCTCTCTCCCTCCCTCCGTTCCAATCTCTATCTCTTTCTCTCTCTCCCTGTCTCTGTCTCTCTCTCTGTCTCTCTCTCTCTCTCCCTCCCTCCCTC
>NC_058131.1:47369305-47426284 GCF_016433145.1 Gracilinanus agilis
TCTCTCTCTCTCTCTCTGTCTCTCTCTCTCTCTCCCTCCCTCCCTCCCTCCCTTCCATTCTCTCTCTCTCCCTCCTTCCCTCCCTTCCATTCTCTCTCTCTCTCCCTCCCTCCCTTCCATTCTCTCTCTCTCCCTCCCTCCCTTCCATTCTCTCTCTCTTTCTCTCTCTCTTGCTGTCCTTCTCTCTCTCTCTGTCTCTCTCTCCTTCTCTCTCTTTCCATTACTTTTTATCCTCTTCTACATGATCTGTCCATCTTTTTTGCTAATATATTTCTTTGATGATATCCCTTACTCCACCTCCACCTTTCCTCCCCCACAACTCCCCATTTATAAAGTTCCCTATGCTGATGAAATCACATATCCAAGTCAAAATAAGAAAGAAGAGAGATAAAACTGCTAGCTAACTTCTCAGGACTACAATGAGTAATGACAAACAATAACAGTTAAGTTATTTTACAAATACAAGATGCTACGGATGGCATAATAAGAATAGACAAAACAAGGGACTGAAACTCAGCAGAAGAAACAGTAAGTGGGGAAGTCTAAGCGAACTGAGGATGATTTATCAAAAATGACTTTGATAAAACATTGCTCCATTTCAGTATCTATGTACAGAAAATAGTAAATCTATTCATCCAGGCAAAAATTATATTGGATCCATTATCTGCAGAAGAGATCTAGAAAATCATGACAGTAATGGCATAATCCATCATTCAGGTCATATGTGACCAAATGAGAAAATGCATTGCATAGTAAAGTGTTATAGCAAGACCCAGTTGGAATACCACTTAATATACTTCGGGGCTATGTGACCCTGGGCAAGTCACTTACTTTTTCTTAGTTTCAAATTCCTTATATGTAAAAATAAGGCTGATAACATCTGGAGTGAATATCTTACAAGATTTTTGTAAAGATCAAATGAGATAATACATGTAAAGCATCTTGCAAACCTTAAAGTGATATGTAAATGTCAATCATTATTATGGCCTTATAAATAAGTAGGAAAACAAATTTAGAGTTAGAGGGACCTACCAAGTCATCTCTTCAGCATTCAGGTGAAGAGAATTAAACGAAGGGCAGTAAAGTAACATGCCCAAGTTCATCCTCCAACTCCATTGCCAAAAGTTCTTTCCAGTGAACTCTAGCTCAATATTCTGGAGTACCCCCTAAACTTGAAGAGAGGGGCCTGGTTCAATGATATAATCAAGGATCAACAACAGGCTTGTTCCAAATACACACAACTGCGTTAGAGAGGGGGGAGGAAAAGGAGGAAAATTGAGGTCAGTACGTGCCAGGCTAGTGAAGTTGACACAATGTTGGACGTCTCCTCATCATGTCCATACTGGACATCAAGGAGAGAAGATGGCAGAAGTGTGCCCAAGGCAGTTGGGGCAGATGGAAATCCTGGTTGACTTAGTGAAAGATGCAAAGCCATAGAAGATAGGAGCTGTCCGTGTTTATATTTCTTGAAGCAAGAACAGACCTAGAGAATCAGAGAAATCTCTCTACTCATGGAATTGTTGAAAGTTAGAAAGAAATAAAGTGATGTTTGAATTACCAATAATAGGGGTTCCACACCTCTTTCATTTCATAGACCCCTTGGACAGTCTGGTAAAGCCTAGGGACCTCTTCTCAGAAGAATATTTTCAAATGATTAAATGAAATGCTAAATTTCATTTAGAAGTTAATAAAGGTAAATACTTAATTGTCTTCTCTTCCAAAATCATGAAATACCTCTCCCCCAAAATTAAAAACCTTTGATCTATACAGAATTCTTTTTCAATATCAATGGTTTATAAGAACTTGGATATGAGGGGTGAGAGATAGTGAGTAATAAGGGATAATACCTAGATTTTGAGCTTGAAGAACTGGGAAAATGGTGTTGCTCTCTACAATAAGAGGAAAGGTGGGAGAGGAGAGGATTCAGAGGGGGAAATGATGAGTACTATTTTGGACATAATGAGTTTAAGATGTCAACTGGACTTCCAGTTGGAGATTTCTATAAAGTAATTAAAGATGCAAGATTGGAGATCAACAGAGAGCCTGGACTAGGAAAGATTGACTTGAGAATCATTAGCATAGAGATGGTAATTAAACCCATGGATAACTTCTCTAAGTGAAATAATAGAGAGAAAAGGACCCAGAACAGAGCCTTGGGGGATACCTAAGGTTAGAGAGTGTGATCTGGAGGAAGGTCAAGAAAAGGAGAAGGAGGATTGACCAGAGAGGGAGAAAGAGAATAGAATAGAGTGGCTTCCCAAAAATCTTGCCAGAACTTGCTAATGAAATTATTAAAGGTAATGGAGTAGATCATTTAAGGAGAAATCATATCCTATATTACAACGAGGTGGCACAGTGAATAGAGTGCCAGGCCTGGTGTCAGGAAGACATCTTCCTAAGTTCAAAATTGACCTCAGACACTTCCTAGCAGTGTCACTTAACCCTATTTGCCACAGCTCATCATCTGTATAATAAGATGGAAAAAGAAATGGCAAACCACTCCAGTATCTAAGCTAAGAAAACTCCAAATGGAGTCATAAATAATCAGACACAACTGAAGTGATTAAATATAACACTCCCTCCCATAGAAAGCTAGCCTCAACGCGAGCCTGATTTCAGGTCCCACCTCTCTCTAAGGCTCTAAGTTACAAGAAAGTAAAGACTTGCATCAGCAGAGGGAGTTTTTCCACCTGGAAGCCTCCTATACCAATGAAATAATGGGTCCAATTCCTAGCCCTATATGTCATGCATACTAATCTTTTTGAATGTCCAACCTCAACAGAGGCAAAAATTCCTTTTATTTGGTTTTCCCACCATTTCCTGCCCTCAAATATCCCATGAGCTCTGCCTGACCTTTCTCCTGTCCTGGTCTTCTATTTTCTCTTTTCACTGTGTTTTCTGGAACCTTTACTTCATCATTAGTAAGCCCAACTTCATTCTAGACAGACCTCATTCTCTCATTCAGAGCTCCATGTTGAGTCTTCTCTTCTAGAGGATAAAATATTCCCAGGTCCTTCTACTAATCTTCATACAGCATGCTCTCAAGGCCATTTGCCATCTTAAGTGTCCTCCTCTAGGCAATGTCCTTCCTAAAATATGGAGCCCAGAATTGATCATGATACTCCAGCTATCGCCTGACTGGAGCATTCTCCTTACACAGCCAAGATCTTATTAGCTTTTATGACTGACATATCACACTGTTGATTCATGTAATAACAATGATGATGATCGTGCTTGTGATGATGATAACAGCCCTTTACAAATAGCATCTCACTTTGTTCTTACAATAAACATAAATAATAATAGCTGCCATTTAAAGAGTGCTCACTCTATGCCATGCACTCTACTAAGCACTTTACAATTATTGTGTCCTTTGACCCTCATAACAATGCTTGGAAGTGGGTACAATTGTTATTCCTATATTCTATATGAGGAAACTGAGGCAGACAGAGGTTGTCACCTCCCAGAGTCACACACCTAGTAAGGGTCTGAGGATGGATTTGAATTCAAGTCTTCTGGACTCCAAGCCCAGCACTCTATTCACTGAGTCACCAAGATACCTACAGAGTACTTGGAAGTTCACAAAGTGATTTATATATAGTATCTTTTACTTGAGCTTTCCACCAACCCAGTGAAGGTCTTTAAGTCCATGTTATATGACAATTGATTGAAGGACCTGAGAATACATATCCCTGAAGAAGAGATGACTCAGGGAAAAGGTAGGAAAATTGGCTTCAAATAGCTAAAAGATTTTCATGGGGAAGAATTAGACTTGTTCTGTCTGACCTCTGAAGCCAGAAACAGGAACAGAGAATGTAAGTTTTAAGAGGCAGTTTAGGGTTGATTTATGGGAGACCTTCCAACAAACAAAATTATCTAACATATAACCCCTGACTGGGTTGCCTAAGAATTCATAGGTTTCCCCTCACCGTTGGACTTCAAGAATAAGCTGCTTCCATGTATAGATTATACTTAGAGGACCACCCATCTCTGAAATTCTGTGATTCTCAAGGCTATCATTATCCATTTTACAGAAGAAGGAATTAAGGCTCAGAAACATTGAGTGGTTTGAACATGATCACACAGCTAGCCGGTGTCAGAGATAAGATTCAAGTAAATCTTCCTCTCAATTTAGCTGTCTTTCCACTACATCACACTGACTCTCTGTTGAAATTAAAATCTACTAAAATCCCATATTTTTTTCAAAAGAAACTGAAATCTTAGTATCTCTCCTTCATTTTTTACTCATAAGTGATTTTTTTAGCTAAATGTAATTTAATTTACATTCATTACTATTAAATTTAATCTTGTTAAGTGTGGCCCAGTGTTCTAGGCCAGAGTTGGTAGACCTTTAATGAGTTTGAGTACCCAGAGGTCAAATTTAAGTTGTCTGTGAGCCCCTGCTGTACAAGAGAGAAATGAGGGAGAAAATGCTTGCTTTGGGTGACTGGACACAGGGATGAGGCATTCCAAAAAAAATGTCCTTAGGCACTGGGAAGAGGGGAACAGAGCGTTCCCTGAGTGCCGGCTCTGCAAGTGTGCCACATCTTCACCAACATAGTTCTAGGCAGTTAAAATCTTTTTAGGGTCCAAACTCTGTTATATACAAGTTAGATAGCCCTCCTAATTTTGTGTCATCTGGAAATTCAATAATTGGGTCATCTATAACTTTATCCCAGTCATTGGTAAAAAGGTTAAGCTCTAGATGAAGCACAGATTCCTGGGTCTTTCCCTACACTTGATACCAGTTTCAATACTAGTTTAAATAAATGACAATTATTTGGGGGGTCCAGCCATTCAAACTGTTCTCATACCATATGATTGTACATTCATCTTTTCCATATCTCCCCATCTTTCTCTCAAGAATAGCATAAAAGGCTTTGTCAAATATATTGTTAAAACAAAAAATAATAATAATAAGATAAATAACCTCATCTTCTTTGGTAGGAAAACAGAGGCCAATTATTGCAAACTCCCCAACCTATCCCAGAAAACCTCAAAACTCTTCTATATCTTAATCCATTTTCTCCTTTGTTCCACTCCCTGAGAATGAGATGGTCATTCTCCTTGACAAAGCTATCCTCTCCACTTATCACATCAAGGATTCATTCTTTCTCTCATTATCAATATCTCCCAATTTAAAGATAGCTTTTTGATAGTGAATAGAGCACTGGACCTGGAATCAGATCTGAATCAAATCTGATTTCAGATACTTGCTAGCTATGAACCTTGGACAAGACGTTTTAACCTCTACCTCCCTCAGTTTCCTCAACTGTAAAATAAAGATAATAATAGCATCTATTTCCCTGGGTTTTTGTGAGGATCAAATACATAGAATTTCTAAAGCACTGATCCCAGTGCCTAGCACATAGTAGATGCTTAATAAGTGCTTGTTTTCTTCCTTCCTAATCTATTGGCTCCTCTCTCCTGGCTACAAATACACCCAGGTGGACCCCATACAAAAAGTTTTTGTTTGACCTGTCATCACCACAAACTATTATCCTAAATCTCATCTCCCTTTCACCACCAAGCACCTATTCATCTTATTCATCATCTCCTCTCACTAACATACTCCTTATTCTACCATCTGACCCACCCATTGATTTTTCAAACTCTTGCAATCTGGCTTCCTAAAAATTTTCTCTCAAAGTTTATCATCGACTTCCTAAATATTCAGTTCAATGGCTTTTTCTTGAGCTCTATTTCCACTATTCTGTAGCTTTTTTGATATTGTCAACCACCCTGTCCTCATGGATGCCCATGCCTTCCCTGCCATTGGCCTTTCCTGAGCTTCCTCTTACCTGCCTAACTGTCCCTTCGCAGTACTCATTGCTGAATCATTATCCAGTTCCCACTCTTTCATCACAGGCATATGTCCTAGACCATCTTCTTCTCCTCTTGACTCCTCCTTTCATTGATCTCCTCTGATCCTGTGTATTCAGTTCAGATGCCTCCCAAATCTACATCTAATCTTGGTCCAGTCCTGCATTGTTCAAACTCAACATGTGTTCAACAAAATTTCCCCAAATCTTCATCGCCCCAACCATCCTTGTTTCTATTCCATTCTCCTAATTACCCAGTTTTGCAAACTCAGAGTCACCCTTAATCCTTTCCTCTCTTTAACTCCACATAGCCAATAAAAGGCAATAATAAGCAGCTAGGTGGTGCAATGGATAGGGTCTTGATTCAATAAGACTTAAGTTCAAACCTAGCTCACTTATTAACTCTGTGATCCTGGGCAAAGTCATCTAATTTCTGTCTGCCTCAGTTTCCTCAATTGTATAATGGGGATTATAATGGCACCTACCTCTCAGAGTTGTTGTGAAGATAAATGAGATAGTTATAACATGCTTAGCATAGTAGTAGTTGCTTAATAAATGTTTCTAGTAGGCACTTAATAAATAGTAAGTACTCAATAAATGCTTATGCTCTTTCCTCCCTTCCTATTCTAGGATCTTTGACTTGGAACTATAAGGGATCTTAGAAGGTCATCTAGTCTAACTTTCCTCATTTTAGAATTGAGGGAACTAAGGCCAAAGAGGGTAAGTAATTTACCCAAAGTCGTTCACAGAATGAGTGGTGTGGCAGAGTCAGGATTTGAATCAATTAATTGACTAGTCTTGTTATTTCCTCCTCCACAACATCACACACACCTATCCCCTTCTATCCACTCCCACAGAGACTACCTTTAATCTGCCTCTTGTCACTCTTCATTTGGACTTTTATTATAGCCTCCTAATCTGACTCCAGTCACTCCATTCCCCAATCTTTCCATCACACAACTGCCAAAATAACCTTCCTAAAGTACAAGTATGACCTTAGCACTCCCCTGCTCAGAGACTCTTAGTAGCTCCCTAATGAGTCTCGAGGATAAAACAGAAATTCCACAGCCTTCACCTTCTGACTGAATTCCCTCCTTCCAAAAATTTCATTCTATTTCCTTTCATGTGCTCTATGAATAGCAGCTAAACTAGACTACTCTGAATATTCCATCTCCTACATTCATGAATTTGCCCAATCCACCCCCAAGCCTTGGAAAAAATAACTTCTCATCTTGATCTCTTGGAATGCATTGCTTCCTTCCAAACTCAGCTCCATGCCATGAAGTCTTCCCTGATGCTCCCAAATTATTGTTTTCTCCTTCTTCAAATCACCTTGTGTACTTATCAATATATCTCTATGTTGAATGTAAGCTCCCCAAAAGCACAAACTATTTTGGTCTTTCTATCTTCCTGTGTGACCCTGGGCAAGTCATTTAACCTCAATTGCCTAGCCTTTGCCACTCTTCTGTCTTAGAATTGATGCTAAGATAGAAAGTAAAAGCCAAAAAAAGAAAGGAAGAAAAGAAATGTACAGTCCTGGCACCACTACTACGAAAAAAATGATGTTTTGTTTAGCGAAATATGGAAAGAAAGGAGAAGGAATTATATTATTTTCTATATAATATACTCTCAGGATTATTGCAACTGCATGTCATCCTTGACTTCTTACTTCCACTCACCTCACATCTCCAATCTACGATCAAGCCTTATTACTTCTACCTTCATATAATTTCTTGAATCCATCTCTCACCCCTCACAAAGCCACAACCTAAGTTCAGGTCCCCATCACCTCACTACAACAATCCTGTGTGATTTTTCCAAATTGTGGAGCTCAGTACATCATTCCACCCTGCTGAGTGGACTCACCCAGAGACTTCCTATCACCTCCAGGAACAAATATAAACTTCTTTCTTTGCATTTTACAATCTTCATAATATGTCCACTTTCTACTTTTCCAACCTTCATTTACTTAATTCTCTTCCAAGCACTCACTGTATGATCTGGTGGCCTACTACCAACTCCTCAACATAATAGAACATCTCCCTTCTCCATGTCTTTGCACTGATCATCCTCATGCCCAGAATATTCTGCTCTTTTACCTCTGCTTCCTGATTTCCTTCAAGACTCTCACCTCCATTCAATCCCAGCTGCTCATACTTTTTTCTTTCAGGTTACCTTCATCTGCTCTTTATACAATCATATATTTACATGTCATCTCTACCATTAAAATGTACACTGCAAGACAGCAAAGACTGGGGGCTTGGGGGGGAATGTTTTGTTTTGTGGTATTGTCTCTTAATATCTCCAAGCACTTACATTCCCCGGCATATAGTAAAAGCTAAATAAATTTGTGTTGACTGATTGCCTACTTGGTAGGGACCTCCATGGCCATCTGATCATTTTACAAATGGCAGCCCATGGAGATTAAGCTGAGATCTGAACCCAAATACTTTATTGATAAAGCTTTAGATAGAAATCTTTTTTCCTCCAAAGTACTTATACAACAAGCAAATATCTTATTACTGACCACAATATCCTAGAAAAGTAAGTCTTTTTGTCCATCATGGAAACAGAGGCTGGAGTAAGCTATCTATGGCCTTATAAAGGCAAATAAATTAAGTTGGAGAGCAATGGAACCATCCTTCTCACTGGTCTAACACAACCCAGTCAGACAATCTCTCTAGAGAACTTCCATGCTTCATTTAAGTAAGGGATTAAAATCCTTCCCACAGAGACTACCTGGAATTTCATTTTTATGTCTTTTCAGGAGAATCCATAAAAGAAGCTAATAACCTAAGTTCAGTTATCACCTCCAGTGGGTGAATCTTCATTTATCACAGAATGACTCTGTACTGGTTCTGTAGCCAATAATTCTCATATCCTTTCCCCAGTTGTTCACTCCCTCTCCTCACCTGAAAAAAATCAGGCAATAGAGGCATAAGTATCCTTTCATAATCTTGAAAGAGTTAGTCCATATCTTCATTTATTGCTCACCAACAAGGAAAAGAGTGTTGGGAAATAGCATATAGGAAATTACAGTGTGATTAACCACACTGAGAAGATAAACAGAGTAAAGGCTCTAGGGGTGCCAAATTCAACATCTTTCATCAATCTCAACTTGCAGATTTCCCACTCTAAAAAATATTTAAATTTTGCTACTCCTTCCTACCATAACCCATTAAACATTTTCCTTTATGACTTTTTCTCCATCTTTATCATGTAAAACCTGAGTATTAAATTTATAAAGAAGTCTAAGAAAACAATTTGAGAGAGAGAGAGAGAGAGAGAGAGAGAGAGAGAGAAGAAAGAAGAGAGAAAAAGAGAAAGTGGGAGAATGGAGAGGGAAGAAAAGAGAGAAGGAGGGAGAGGGAGTCAGAGAGAGGAGGGAGAGAGAGGGAAGGAGGGAGGGAGGGAAGGAGGGAAGGAAAAAAATCAACCTTTGATGAAATAATTGCTTCTGCTGTTATTTTTTGCTATTGCTTCAGAAATGTTCTCTCTCCCTCTCTTCCTTTCTTGTCCCTATAGCAAAGTGTCCTGCTGTTGTGCAGATGAAAGGTCCAGTCTCTTTAAAATTTCATGCAGGGCTCTTCACAACATCGGAGCTTTAAAGGCCCATGGCAAATTCAACACACTGTAACACTTGATGGAGCTAGATAAAAAATTACATGCAAAATATACTCTATAGGTCCTATCCTGAAATCCTAGAGATGCTTACAGTTTCCCATTCTATACTCTCTGTGCCATCTGTTGTGAGTTAAATATTTAGAAAGAAAAAAATTCATGAAATAAGAGTAATGAGGTTATGGCACTTCCCGTGGTATAATGAAAACAAGAAGTAAACTCAAGACTTCTGAGACTGGATCAGGGTCCCAAAATATGTTGATTGCTTTAACCACAGTTTTCTGACTTATTTGTCATAGGCAGATATAGTCTATTCAAAAGATAGACAAAGAATCAAGAAAAAACTACATTTTATAAAAACTACAATCATTACTGGTTTGCATCTTTACTGTGATATTTGTAATAATGATAATTACACTATCAAAAAGTGCCCTTTTATCCTCATTTTATGGATAGAAAGACTGAGACTCGGAAAGTTTCTGTGACTTGCTCAGGGTCACACAGCTAACTGCAGTGAAGGGGAGGTAGGAGAATGCTTGTGGCACTCTTTCCTCCTCTGGCACCTAGACTCCACCGTTGAGTTGTCCCCTTCATCCCCTGCTAAATCTTTTCTATTTTCTGTTTCTTTTCCAGCATGGGTGACCCAAAGGGTTATTAAGCTGGACATATCCAACCCTGAAATGAAGGTCTTGGTGGAATAAGAAAAGCAATTGTTTGCAGCAGATGTAGTTAATTGCCACAGAAGCATGAGCAACTAACTATATAGTGGCTGAGCATGAAGTAAATTCAGCTTTGGAGGGAAATGAGAGCAGAACATAATTGTCTATTCAACAATCCCACAAACTGCTTTCTGTTCTGATGAAGTTTAAGTATCATCCTCCCACCAGATTGTGCCAGTAGTTATAAGTTAAGTTACTGGGTTCTGTTCTATTAATCCACATGTGTGATTGGCTTGCTTTTTTTTTTTTAATGTTTAGTCTTTCTTATGTGTACAGGAGTAAATTACCTGTCCTGTGCCTAATTCCCATTGTATACTGTGCATTATTTTTATTCCCACCCCCACCTTGCCTTTTGTGGAGGCTATAGGCATGAGCCAAAAGTAAAATCATTCCCTAGGGGCTGCTGGGTGAAGGATTTAATGAGCCAAGGAATGGAAGAAAGGGGAACCTAATCCTCCTAATTAGAGGCAGGCTCCCCCAGGACTGAACCCAGTCCAAACCTCAGGCTTAGGTACAGACTAGGGAGTGGGTACAGTATCCCAGCTCTTGGGAACCCAGCATGGCTTCCTCAAGGCTAGATTATTATTATTACTCCATACTGCCTCATCCACATTTTGTATGGATCTATTAGAAAATCCAACAAGATCATGAATTAGAATTTCCTATAAAACATTTTTAAATTAAACATTAACTTAAAAGACTTTGTTAGAAAACCAAGGAAATTGAGGAAAGCTTCCGACTTTTTTTAAAAAAGATATGCACTGATTGCAAACAAATAGGAAGCCGGTGGCTAAATATAAAGGAAAGAATAGATGGTAAGATTCTGACTTCAGAAATTATTTTGCCAATCAGCCAGCTCGCTGTGTCAGAGCTGAAATTCTAATTCATTAGAGCCATTATTTTCAAACTTAAAATTTTGGACTGAATCTTTTTGTTTTGATTTTATATAGCACCATCTGACCAAATATCTAACATTATATTCCTAAGGCCATGCTGGGTCAAGGTCACTTATGTGAGATCGCTGACTGATCTTGTGACTTCTTGAGGAGAGCTTTCCCCATTGGAAATGTTTGCCAGCACTATGTCCTTATTCAACACTTCAATTCAAAAAACATTTATGAAGTCCTGCTGTGTGCAAGACACTATACTAGGCTCTGGGGAAACAAAGACAAAAATTAAATAATTCCTGCCCTCAAAGTACTTAGAGTCTACTGTGAGGAAACAACATATAAAAAAATAAATAAAAAGCAAAATCTGTGTGAAGTAAATACAAAATAATTTCCAGGGGAATAACACCAATAACTTAGAAGATTTGAAACTTAGGGAGTCATAGAGTGAGTATAAAAATCTCAAGAGTTCAAGGGGCCCCAAAAAAGCAACTTTCTTCATCTTTCTATCTTTTCTTAGGAAAACTAGAGTTGACCCAGCTCTTGACTAAAGAAATGTTCCAGCTCCCCATTCCCCACCATAGTTTACATTCTTCAACCTGATAAATGTTACCACAAAGCTATAAAGCTGCAATTTAAAGGCAAAATCATGTGCCTAGCACATTGTGGGTAGTAAATAAATATTGGCTTATGATTTAATTTCCTGCCTTAGCTTTCTCTTCCATACACCAACTCAGAATGCTGGCTGAGCTAAAGTGAATTTTGTCATAATATGATTCTTCAAATCATCTGGAGAAGTCTACTGAAGGACCTAAGGATGTCCTCAGGAGTGTCTTTCAAAGTTTCACTCATTTTCCAATTATTAAAAAAAATCCAACATAATCATGAATTAGAATTTTCCATAAAACATTTTAAAATCATGCATTAACATAAAAGACTTAATATTTAGTACAGTGGAAAGAGTATCTGCTCTTGAGTGAGAGGACCAAGGTTCAAATTTTATGTCTTGGACAAGTCACCCAGCATAGGACTTTCATTTCTTCATCTGCAAAATGAAGGGGTTGGACTAGATGGTCTCTGAGGTTCTTTCGAGTGTTACTATGACCCTAAATTCTTTTGTTAGATTATGGGTGGTTTATGGTCTGGTTCTATCTTCTGGTTTTGGTTTTTAGTAGGGGGGCAGAGATTAGTGTTTTAGGCATTACATCAGTGTTACTCCAATGCCTCAGTATAATATTGGGATTACTTTGGGTTCTCAAAGGGCATAAATTCTGATGGGTTTCACTATACTGGAAGGGCTTTGAGTAGGGTACAAGCAATAGAGGGTACCTGCTTTGTGTGGACCAACCAAACTAGCTTTCTACAAAAAAGCACATGACCAATAGATTAATTACTTTTTGATGAGTTCTTTAGCCGTAACAACCCATAAAAGAGATAATTTATATGAAGTGTTTTGCAAACTTTAAAGTGCTATGTAAATATCAGTTATTATTACCAAATATGGTAAAATACAAAATGGCCCCTTGTCCTATGCAAACTCGACTATTTATGAAGTGATAACGGCAGAAGAGAGCAGTGATAGATATTAAGTACCAAAAATTATGGTTTTTAGATAATCACAAGCATTCAATTAGTTATTAGCACCCTAAATGTGAAGTCCTTATCCAGATACCAATGAATATTCACATACTAGGCTAAATGAATCTCATAGTCTTGATATTATTGCTTTAAATGAAACCAAAAGGCAAAAGGAAGTCACAGTTCAATGGAAAGATGACTCTTAGGAGAGGAAAGTAAAAATTTTTTCAGTCAGCTTTATTATACATCCAAATGCAGTAAGAATCATGATTTCACATACAATATCAATTGTAAAATCTTATGAAGATCATGAGTAGTGCCACTTCATAAAATAGTGAAAAACAATGCAAATATAAAGAAAGCTTGGCAAGAGATTCAACTAAACAAAGCCATCAAAAGAGTATTTGAGAACAAAACTAGGAAGATAATAGATCCAAAGAATAGGGAAAATCCGTCAAGATATTAACTATTTTTGCTATCTACAATGAAGCCTCTACATTTGGACCCTAATAGTACATCTCCAAATGCAGTAAATGAGAAAATGAAAATGGCACTGCCAAAAACAAATATGGAGGGGAAAGAAAAGGAATATGGGAATAGCAGCTGAACTTGACCAAATATAAAAAAAGGAAGTAATTCAGGAGGCAGAACAACTTTGAGAGTATTAAGAAATCAATTCTCTTAAGATATCAAAGGCTCGGGAAAAGTCTCTAACCTTACAATTACAAAACTAAAAGGCAACCAAGAGAATATCAATAACAACCAACACTTATGGCTACTTTCCCATCTATCTCTACAAATTTTTATGAAAACAACTTTGATACAGATAAATAATTTATGAAAATAAACATGAGAACAGGGGCATTCTTGATGAAAGTATGGGAAGGGCATACAGATTATCAAAAGTAATATTCCATAGCAGACCACATCTTTAAAGTCACACAGTAGAGACACACACACACTGTGTTTATTGTTTCTTGACTATAAAAAGCATTTAACACAGAAGCATCATCCCTGCATGTGTTGAAATCATTTAAGATTCTTTGAAAGATATAACAAAAGTCAATTTGTTCAACAATGCCTGATTACCAGTTTTGAGTGACATAAGATTAAGAAACATAAACATAACAAAAGTATTTGTCACTGTCATGGATAAAGTCCAGCACAGAAATCTGAAAGGAAGAAATAGTCCTTATAGACAGTGAGGTCCTCCAGATACTCCTATTTGTGTATGACATTATTCTGAATTTGTCAAGTGCTAAACTATTACGGAGCCTCCTAAATGACATCCCATAATCATTCAAAAGGTTTTGGTCTCATTATCTACATATGAAAGACCAAGTGGATGAAGAATACTGCTTGATTAAATGATAGATAACATGCAGTTGGATAGTCAAGCCATAGTACTCATATCTTAGACAATGGTAATGGGCAATAAGCTCTTCAGAGGAGCATAAAAGTAGGCTAGATTGCCTTTGGAAAAAATACACAAGGATTTAAATCATCCAAAGCTTCTCTCTGAAACAAGGGTCCATATTTTAATAATAATATTCTTCCCTCTATTAGTCCACAAGTAATGTAACATCATAATATCTAAGGAGGCAAAACTGAGGATTATTCATAAAGCAGTATAGCCTAGCATACACTATGAACCATAAACTGCAAAGAGAAAAGGAATAAAGGGCATCTTGGGAGATGCCCAGCTAAGTTTGGCTAAATTCCACTTTTTAAGAATGTTAAAAAGTGATTAAACAAGTTCCAGTTGAAAGTTTTGTACAATCATTCTCCAAAATCATTTTTTCTAATTACCAAAATCTGGCAATCATTCTCCATTGCAGTAATTTTTAAGCTAGTGATCAAGGATATCATAATCAGTGAATGAAAATCATGACTCAGCAACTGTGAAAATGCTTAGCTTTGCCTAAAATTACATCTTCCAATAAAGCGAGGCAGTTTACATTCTTTTCAATTACTGTACTTTTAAAAGGGAGCTGCCCAGGAAAATTTACACAGTTGAGTAAAGACTACAATAGAAAGAATGGCCCTAGATTTGCTTGAGTACAGTTGGCCACTTCTGGATTTACCCAAGCTAATTGATATAATTTGCTTTAATTTGTTTGGTTTTCTCCTGAGGCAATGTTGGTATTTCTCCATAATGAGTGGGCACATCTGTATTTGCCTGAGCACATCTGGAAAAGCCCTAACTTCAGTATTTGTCCACAGCACACATGCTAATGTGTGCATCTGTATGTATTATTGCCTTGCATGTTCAAAGGATTTAGTCCCCCTTGCAGATAACAAATATCCTTTTCCTCCCTTCTTTATATAAATTGAATTTTGAAGCCATTTCTTTAGCTAGGATTTCTCTGAAGTTTTATGTTTCAGTTATAGCTCTGATAGAGGCTGAGAAGTCTTTCTTTATCTAATTCCTCCCCAAAATCCATATCTGTTGCTAAAGCACTCCCACCTAAAGTTTACAACAGCAAAATATCATAATTCTGAATTTTCATGTAGAAACAACATTCAGGCACAAATAGTTGATGGAATATTATAATTAAACTGGTAATTAACCGAAAATGTCTTATTCATTCAAAAGTTCCCATTAAACTAATCAGGTTAACGACTTTTAGGGGGCAGGGGGAAAAAATGAATGGATCCCAGAAGTGAGATTTACCTCTATGTCTCACCAGAGGGGGAAAAGAAAAAAAAATCTGCACTCTGAATAAGAAAATCAGATTTATTTCATTCTAAATCAGAGGGAGGGGATTTAGGTTGCTCTTTTAACCTACTTGTGCATAACGATCACTCAGATTAATCATAGTGTTTAATAGAGCATTATTATTAATTAGACATGTCATTGCTTGAGGCAGAAAATTATTAGAAGGCAAAAGTAAAGATCTGAATTCCAATGGCTCATAGCAGAAAGATTCCCATCTTTAACATGGTACATCTTTGTCAGTTTTAATTCACCATTGAGTCTATTTCAACCCAGCCTAATTCCATTCAATATTAACAAAGAGACAGTTTTGTATTCTAAGAAATCTTTTGCCTTATATAATAAGAGACTGACCAATAGGAGTCCGAGCCTTAGAACATGCTCTGAAGTAGCAGTCAGGAACCCTCAATTCCACTTTTCCTGAAACAAGGTCCCCAATCACCCACCAATCAAAGTGCTCCAGGCACATGGCAGAATAGATTGGGCATATCCCAAGGACCAGGTGGGCCTTTGTTATTCAATCCCCTATTACACTTTAAAAAGGCATCTCTTTTTCAACTCTTTAAAAAAACACTTACATTTTTTCTTGGTGTGTGGTAAAGTAAAGGATTATGAGTCACTCGGGTTTTTTTTTCTTCTTTACCAGCATCAAAACATTTTTCCCGTGACTGGCTATGTTGGTCACTTAAACAAAACAAGAGTGTGTGGCTGAAGCTCTTTCTCAGAAAATGGAGATTGCTCAAGAACTAAGCAACAACCTAAAAGTTCAAGTGTCAATTTCTGCTCAGCACCCTCAATCTCCCCATATTCCAGGTGTGCAGCCTCTTTCCCAGACTCATCTATGGCTCAGGTTTGCTATCCTACAAAATGAAATTCTACAAAATACAAACACAAGCAACATTTTCTGGAGCAATTCTAAAGCAACTCAAGTGTTTTGTTTTGTATTTTTTCTAATTCACTGGAGTCCCTACTCTAGCTAAAAAGGTTATATAGGTCAAGGAGGGCCACAGAGAGGGAAAAAAGAGTGTGAAGAAGTGGAGGATATAACAAAGAGAACCATTGGCTTTCTTCCTAAATCACTTCCAAAAATGTCTCCTCCACATAGGCCTGCAATAATATTTGTCTGAAATTTAACACCCATCACTGCCCATCCTTCCAGATTTATGGAACATTATTCCCTTTTTCTATTGATCAGTCATTTTCAGTCACATCCAACTCTTCATGATCCCATTTGGGATTTTCTTGGCAAAAATACTGGAGTCGTTTGTCATTTCTTACTCCAGCTCATTTTACAAATGAGGAAACTGAGACAAGCAGCCAGTAAGTATCTGAAGCCAAATTGCAGGAAGATAAGTCCTCCTGACTACAGTCTGGATGCCCTATCCACTATGCCACTTAGGCTGCTATTTATTCTTTTGCCCATTCCCTATTTTAGCAATAGGGGGTACTTGCTGTTCCTCTAGCACAAGAATCCATAATCCATTTCCTTAACTTTGCAGCTTCTGTTCCCTCCCTTCTCAGCTCCACTTTCCAGAATCCCTAAATCCCTTCCAAATAAGAACTCTTTCTTCTACTTAAGGTGTTTCCAATAAGTTTGCCAAGAGAAGTTAGCACCTTCTCTGTGCCACATGCCCAGTATCACGTAGCTAGAATGAGCGTCAGAATCAGGATTTCAACCCAGATCTTTACAGATCAGTTTTCTATCCATTATGCCACAAAGGCACTCTTTACTTACTCTGTACATATTATGCATTAACTTATTTATATGCTTACTTTTTCCCCCAATCTCATGTTTGTCTTTGTAGTAATTGTGGGGAAAATTGCTGACTTTGAAAATAGGTGATGTGTACAAACCTCACCTCTAATGTTCAGGCAAGTCATTTAACTTCTCTAGAACTCAGTTTCCTCCTCTGTAAAATAAGGCAGTTGGACCAGATGGTCTCTGACTTCCCATCCAGCTCAAGAGCTAGAATTTTATGATCCCATGACCTGGCATGTAAGCACTTAATTAATGCTTATCAAAGTTAAGAGAAACAACTTTTTCTTTTATATGTCTCTTGGACATGTGTAATGCTTCCAAAAGTACTCATCCAGAAAATGGGAACAACTCAGCAATCCAAAGAGGAGCAAGGTAGCCTGTGAAGTTCCATGTCCCATCTCTACAATTAGACTTCCAAAATGCACTCCTAACACTAGGCTTAGAATAGTGAGCAGCCAGAACATGCCTCTTTTCTAGCTTCTAACTTCTCTTCCCTTGTCCTAACTTGTCAGTTCTGTAATAAGACCCAGGCCCCATTCTTTTCTAGAAGTGGTCCAATTTATCTTAACTTCTTAAAAAAGCAAGATGAGTAGCACTCTGAATTTCATATCTGGTTCTGCTATTGTGTGATTTTAGAAAAGTCCATCATACCTGACATGTCTCAGTTTCCTTGTCAAGAGAGACAGGTGGTCAGGAGTTGGGAGAGGAGAGAAAAGGCAGGAAAAAGAAAGGGAAGAGAGAGAGAAGGAGGGAGGGGCAAAGAAAGGGAGAGGAAGAGAAAGGAGGAGAGAAAGTATGAGTGTGGGGAGAAAGACAGAGATAATGAGAGAGAGAGGGAGGAAAAGAAGTAGAGAGAGAGAGGAAGAGAGAGAAAGAGAAGAGAGAGAGGATAATTCCTTAGAATTGTTCTTAATCTAAAGTCACATATCTAAATTCACATACCTGTGAATATTCAGGGGATCTATGAATTTGAATGAGAGAAAACAAATTATATCTTTATTTTCACTAACCTGGAAGTGAAGTTGAGTGTTTCTTTCAAATGTAAATGTAGAATACAAATCATTATTCAGAGAATGGGCCCATCAGCTTCATCAGTTTGTAAAAGGGGTCCAAGATAACAAAAAAAAAAAAAAAAGTTAAGAACAATTGCCCTAAAGATCCATAGGATGAAAACTCATGAGAATTCACCAACTCCCCTTAAGTTCCTCAAAGTCAGATACTATCTAAATATGACCTATCTTCATAATGATAAAATAAAATAAAGTTCCCTCCAAAAAGCTGGCATAAGTTCAGGTTGTAAGCAGAACATGAAATGATTAATACACATACATATACACACATACCCTGGACTGAGATTTCAATCTTTCTTTTCTGGCCCAAGTCAATCATTTGATTTATTAATGGAGAGCAAGAACTATTGATGCCCGCAGATATGCTAAGTATCACTTCCTTTTCCTCACAGAAATTCCCTCAACGTCAACCTCCCATAAATTCAGACACAAGAAAATCAAATTTATAAATTCAGAACTTTGTTATATTCTGTGGCTAAACCCTCTTCCATATGTTCCACAGTTGAAGAACATCATAATTCTAGAGCAAAATGGAGCCCATTCTAATGGCTGTCCTCAAGAATTCCTGTTCTACTATAGAATTCATGTCTAGCATGGAAAACTGGCCAATAGCTACAAGTAAGGTAATAATTGGAGGTATCTAATTCCTAAATAGATACCTTCCCAAACCCAGTCCTCTAACCCCTCAAAATGACATGCCTTTCTTGACATGCATACTTTGCCATTGAATCAAAGTCTTAAGTGATTTATTTTCTAGAAAATAAATTAAGCACATTCTACATAATATGGACAGCTCTTCCACTCAGGTATTCTACTTCTGGGCAAATAATCTCTTTTTTTCATGCAGATGATTACATTATTCAAAGAAATTTCCCTTTGTGCAGTATTGTCATAATGGCAAGTCTGTCTGTTCAGGCATCTGCTTGTTGAGGGTTTTGAACAGAGCTTCTTGACAGCATTACATGTGAAGGCTGACTGCCCACACTGTTGCTTAATGCAGGGTAAATTCAACTACAAGGCCAAGTATGAAACTGTTCTTATTTACCTATTCTGTATTATAAATTCCTGAAAAGGACACTTTTAAAAGAGATAGAGGTTGATGTTTCAATTAACTAATGGAAACTGCCAACTTTACTTTTGTTCATTAAATGTACACAACCTTTCCAGATACCATAAAGTGCCCTTTGGAACCAAACAAGGGATAAAAGTCACTTAAAATCTCAGCCTCAATTTCATCATCTGTAAAAGAGGATAATAATAATGACTATTGTCAATAGTCAATAATTGCTTTCATTATGAGGATCAAGTGAGATAATGTATGTAAAGCATTTCATGAGCCTTAAAAGTACTATATAAATATTAACACTTACTAATATTACTAGAGGAGAAAGAAGAAATATTTCCTAAAGCTAAGTAACCTATAGATGGCTTACTTAAACAAATTGGAGATGAATGAATGTAATAAGATCTTCCCTTGACCACCATCTCCACCTTAGAACATGCTCAGGCATCATTCATGGTGATGTCATGAAAGCTTGGGATGAGCACCACCTGTGACCTAAACTTTGCAGGGAAAGATGGCTAAGAGTACTCTAATTGTCGGTTAAGCCAGAATTCAATGGACATACAAGAAATGATGATCTGTCCTTCTGCTTCTTTCTTCCTTTTTGTTTGGAAGCCTAAGGACTGCTTTGATCTACCTCCCAAAAATTGATAGACAGTGAGCCAATTGGCCCCATTCCACCACCAAGCTCCATGGTAGCCATGAGACCATGTACTGCCTAGGCAAGACTGAATCTAGATTTGTGCTGCTTTTGTGTTTCATTTCCTACATAGGCAACTAAGCAGCAACTTCAGGACAGACCTGCCCAGGCAGTGCTCCCTTGTGAGTTCTGAAAGGTCTGGAGGTCCTAAGAGACAAATGTTGATCAACACTGTTTGCATCCACCAGAGGAATATAGCTGAAGGCATGGGAAACACCAGTGCCAGAAAGTTAGATCAACAGGAGAGAGGTCACAAGAAAGAATATCAAACTAGCCATTTGGAAGTACAATGCAGGGAAAGAGTGAAAATTTGACTTTGCTAATTATTAGCTTCACAAAAAAAACTGGTTTAGGTCCTAATGAGATTTCAGGAGATTTTACCAGTGGTTATAAGTTGTTACTCAATTATATTTTAATTGTTCTGATAATGTACTATGATTTTTTTATGGTTATCACTGCTTTCCAAGAGGGAATAAATTTCTTTTCTCGTATATTATCCTCTAAGTCCTTTGTTACTCCTCTATTTGGAAAGAAAACCTAGATGAAAGTTGCAAATTAAATTATCCCTGGAATACCAAGATGAGGATTTGATGAATCCTTAAGTATGAAAAATGGGAAATCTACTTCCCCTAACTAGGGGTCATAGCTTCCCCATAAATGAACTTGGGGCAAAAAACCATGGCTGGATACAAGAAAGGGAATGGTAAAGGTCACCCATTCCAAGTACTCCCAGCTAAGCAGGGTCTCTATATATTAGATAAACATATCTTTTAAATGACCATGCATTACTTAAGAGAAGAGACTATACAATTTAAACTCACTCTAATGGAGAAGATCTTAACCTTTTTGTGTCCTGAACCACTTTGGCGACAGTCTGGTGAAGCCTATGAACCCTTCTCAGAATAATATTTTTAAGTGCATAAAAATAAAATACATGGATTACAAAAAAATACAATTATATTGGAATGCAGTTATCAAAATCATTTTTAAAACAAGTTCACAGACTCCAGATTATGAACCTCTGCTATAATGTATCTCTGATCTCACCAATATGGGTATTCCCTCCAATCATACAAACTCTGAACTATCCAAGTTGACCTATCCTGTGCAATTCTTATCCACTTCTTCCCATAAGTTTGCCCCCAAAAGATCTAACCAACATATTTGCACTATTTAGACATCAGAAAAATTTTGGAGTATATGGGATGTCCATCAGTTATCCCTCACTCTCAGCACAATCCCAGTCCATCTTTTTCAACCATACATTTCTTGGGTAATTTTCACTGCTTTTCCTCTATAATTTATTATTTATATAGTATTTCAACCTGTTCATTCCTACCATGTACCTCTCCATTGCCACTTGGGTGATCCTCGACTTTAATGGAGACTATAATGTTCCATGACTTGCATCCAAACAGCATCACTAGAAGAATGTTGGTACCTTTGCCCCAAGGCTTTTGTTTCAAGGAGAAGCTTGAGGTCATTAATTTCCTAAACCAATTCAGGCCACACTCCTCCTATTCAATTCTGGGTCCAAATTGTTGACTATTCTCAATGTTAATCCAGGCTCTTGAAAGATGATTCTCAAACTAAATATCATCCCAATTTAAGTTCAGGGAAAAAATGTAATTTTTAATCACAACCTTTATTTCCATGACATAACTTTTACTTTCCTAGTCAGTGAGACAAAAGTATTGTCTTTGACTCTGAAGATTCTGAAAATTGGTTACAATTATTTCTTGGTGTCCTTCCCATATAAGAACATCATCTCCAAGTGGAGAGATAATGACAATAATAATAGATAGCATTTATACAGTACTTTAAGGTTTTCAAAGCACTTTACCTACGTTAACTCATTTTAACTTCACAAAAACCCTGTAAGGTTGAGATTCAGAGATTCACATTCTAGGGACACACACAGAGAATAAGTTTCTGAAGTATGATTTGAACTCGGGTCTTCCTGACTCTGTGTCCCACTCTTTATCAACAGTGCCACCAACTGCCTCTAAATAATAATAGCTGGCATTTGTATCACAACTTGAGGATTATTTGCAGGATTATTAGAAGAAGAGATGAACAAACTGCAAAAATGTATCTGGAAAACTGAAAAAACATTTTCAATGATAAAAGGAGTTGTATCTTTATTGGCATGGTAACTCCCTCACCAATTCAGATCAAAACACCTCTGTAATTTAGCAAGTAGCTTTCCAAGTGTTGTTGTGGCCAAAAAAGTCATCACTCTGAGATTTACTTGGTGATGAGTTTCTCCAAACTTAATTTCCTATGTATGTCTCCAGAGGAATAAAATTATTAAAGATGCAGCAAAAGCTTCTTTTTGTCATTAAAAGTATGTATATAGTGTTTAGCTGGAGCTATGAACTGGTCCAACCACTCTACAAAACAGTTTGGGATTGTCCTAAGAAAGTGATTCCCTTGATCCACAAACCCCACTGCTAGGCATACATCCCAAAGAGGTATGATAGTGTAAGCTTCAAAATTAATATACAATATCTCCAAAGTATTATATTTAACAAGATCTTATTATTAATAACCAACATAAAAAGCTTCCTTTCCCAGCAGTGCACATGGAAAAAGAGAGAGAGAGAGAGAGAGGGAGGAGTTACAGAATTATATAAACAATAACGTAAAGACACATGTAAACCAAAAGGGAAAAGGAATTTTGGGATGAGGAAAGAATTCTGGGAGAAGGAGTCCAAAGGTTATAAGAATTTCTAACTATACAATAAAAAGAAAAATCTCACATACAACAACATATTTACAACAGCACTTTCTGTAGTAGCAAAAAAAATAGAAACAAAATAGATACTCAACAATTGGAGGATAGATAAACCAAATGTTGTACATGAAAGTGATATTAACTGTGAACAATAAATATAAAGAATACAGAAAATCATGGGGACTCAAATGAACTGATGCAAAATAAAGTAAGTCAAACCAGAAAAAATAGATACCCAATCACTATTAACAATCTAAATAGAAAAAACTCTAAAAATAAATTGAATACTATGCGATTATAATGATTAAGTTTGACTTTGATAAAAGAGAAGAAAATATGCTTTCCTCTCTTCTTTATAGAAGTGGAGACAATGGGGAGGGAACATAACATATATTGTCAGACTCAGTTAGCATGCTGGCAAGTTTTGCTGAACTATTTTTTCCTTCTATTTCTTTTTTATCCTTTTTTTCACAAGATATAACTCTCAAGAGAAAAGGGAGACAGGATTTATTTAGAATGAAATATCTAATGATATGAAATGAAAATGAAATGAAAATATCAAAGTAAAAGCTATCCATAAAAATGGTTATATGTTAAGGGGAAAAAAGTGCCCTATGTTGAATGGTCAAGAACTCAAAATGGTCTTTATATCAACAATAACCTCTTTCATTGACTATATATATTTTCTTTTTTTCATTTTTTAAAACCTTTACCTTCTGTCATGGTATCAATTTTAAAACAGAGGAGAAGCAAGGGCTAAGCAATCAGGGTTGAGACTTGTCGGGGTTCACACAACTATGGTTTTCATTTTTTAATTTGTGCTAACATTGTCTTTTGACTTAATCTTACTAGAACCTGAGAGGTTCAGCCCAACATAGATGGAGGGCGAGATCTAAGATAAAAGGAAACAAATATTTATTTTGTAAATAAATACAACAAGCACATATTAAGTACCAACTATATGCCACGCACTGTGCTAAGCACTTTACAAATATTATCACAACCACCTTAGGTGCTATGATTAGTTCCTTTTTACAGTTGAGGAACCTGAGAGAGAGAGAAGTTCAATGAGCTGTCCAGAGTTACACAGCTAGTAAGTGTCTGAAGCCACATTTGAATTCAGTCCCAAGTACTCTTATCTGCTACACCATCTAGCTGCCTCTCAACCACTGGCTTTAGAGTCAAAAGACCTGGGTACAAAGCCTGGTCTTGTCATTTGCTACCTATGTAATCATGGGTAAGTCATCTAACTTGTCTGGACTTTGAGATCAAATGTCTTTGCAACCTCAAATCCAAGAGTATCATTCTACAATACTTAAGGACAACATCCAGTCTGATGTTTCACCAAGCAATTACCTTTTCAGGGAGAACAAATATAAAAATTTCCATTCTGAGAAGAGTTTTTTCATTCTTTATCTGAGTGGCTGAAAATGAAAAGGGCTCCCTTGATGTTTGACTTGAAACTTGATGTTATCATCTGCTACTTTGACTCCAAAATACATAGATCATGACCATGTACTACTAAGACTCTGTATTTGTAATTATGTGCAGAATTTGGCACATGCATACACCTAAGAATTATATAAAATATTACAAATCTATTCAGTCTCTATTCTTTTTGTGCCTTACATTTTTTTCCACATTTTTGCACTTGGATTTCTATTTCCGTCCTCACAGCATACCTGATCACAGGGTAACTCAAAACACATTGATTTTAATGACTCTTACACATTCATAAATAGTTTTAAACCCTATAAATGTTTAACATTAGTATAGCATATCAAAGTGCTGTTCTTTTGGTTGTAAATAAATCATTTTTAATCTGAACACTGGAGGAGGGGAGCAGGAAAATATACAGCAATCCTAACCCTCCTGGCCGGTGAATCAAAGGACATTCCCAGACATCGACCCTCCTTTCCAAATATGAAAACCATATTAAATAGATCTCTTCTAATAAGATGTTTTCCTCTTGCTTTCTTTGGGTGAAGCCTGTTTAGTACATTCCTCCTCATATTAGGCCAGGACATTAGAAGCAAGGTTTGTCATTCTTCCATCTGCAAAGGGCTGGCTGCTGGGAAGATGCCAAGACTGCTGGGATCCCACTCGCCCTACCAAGATTAACCATGTTAAGCACAGGCAAGAATAGGTCATAATGTAAAAAATGTAAGGGGGAAAATGTAAACTTTATGCATTTGTGTATACACAGACACTGCCCATTATACCAGTTCTAAAGAGAAAAAACTGATAACTACCATCCACTCTGTTTTGAAAAGAGACACAAGGCATTCTCCAGATTAGAATCCAACTTTCTTGGGGCTCTAAGAATGTCTATGATGGAAGTTTCTTTTCCTACCACGGCAAACCATCTGTATCAGCAATTAAGGGGGAAACAATAGGGATTCCAAGTAAACCTTTCCTAAAGCTACCAAGCTATTATGGTAGTTAAAAGAAAATAGTCCCAATAATGACTTGTTGAATTCTGCATAGAGCAATCACAACAAACCATGTACGTGGGTGGCCATATAGATTGCTTATATTCTTGGATGGGGAGGTTTATTTGTCCACATTCATTACACAGTAAAGCAACTCACATTTTGAGGCTACAGAAAGTCCCTGTGTTACTTCTGTGATATCTTTCTCACATCTTTTTGCAAAACCCATCAGCAGGCGGCTATGCCAGCTGATTATGTCGGTAGCAGTCAATAATTTTTCTGTATAAACATCCTCTTTGAATCAAGCTTTTGCCACCTGGATTGTTCCACATCACTTCATCTTAGCATCACTAACTACTTCAACGAGACAACTGCCATTGGAAACATGGTACTGGAGCAATCATTTGGTTCTGTGCACACATTTTAATTTCATGCCCTACAGGGGGGAATCACCATCGGCCTTAAACAAAAATTGAGTCTTTAATGCTTTATTGTTTTATGCCATTTATCTTTCGGAGCAGTGTGTTTGCTCTTAAAGAAATAAAAAAAAAATCCAACCCTTCAATTGATGCTACCAACTCATTCGAGGGGCATTCATCTTCCCCATCTGAAATTCACAAACATTTCCACAACAGTCACAATAGAAATAAACCCAAATTGCCAAATGACTTCTTCACCTTACATAGCCAGTTGTCATCACAGCACAGTTGGATCTCACACATTGGACAAAACCCTATTGCAATCTCCAGAAGGGAGAATCATCCTGATTTGAGATCACAGACTCAGATGGTTCTGTATCATAGCCTATAATTTACATCTCAGAGAAAAAGGAGCCAAAAGAAAAAAAAAGAGAAAAAAAAAAGAGGATGAAGAGGGGGCAATAGCCCAGAAAGCAATGAAGCTCTAAAAACAAGTGTGTGAGAGAGACAGACAGACAGACAGACTGGGAGGGTGGGGTGGCAGGGTAGAGGATCAGGGTTAGCCTCCAACCCATTATGCCATTTTGTTTTCCTTTTACACAGGCATTATTTTCATGTTGGCAAAGACATCTGGTGAAATGTTGGTCTTTTTTGTATCCCCTGTGTATGCATTAAGAGCTTAAAACCATGAGTCAGTGGAAATGAGCTGCCTCAGGCACTGAACTTACAGTAGCCCAGCAATATTAAATTCAGCAATTAGAATCTATTATTAGGACCCGGAGAAGGAGAAAAGTGATGACCAATGCTGTACGGTGACTGTCCAGAAAATAAGAGAGCCATTAAAGGCATTTGCTTTTATAACTTATTTTTAAAAGAAAAAAGAAAAGGGCATTTATTATTATTTTTTTTTTTTTTACATTCTAAAAGGATGCATTGAAGATAGAGCTAAGCTCTTTTCCACTAAAGACTTCTTTTTTTTTTTTTTTTTAATTTTAAATTACATTTGCAGCCCTATGACAGACTTTTCTGCCCTCTGGTGGAGAAAAGATAAACCTGACTAGAGATCATAAGAATGATAGTTAAAATACGAATGGGGTTTTTTTTCCCATTATTTATGTATGATTTACTATTGTATCTTGAGCCACCCTACTAAAATGCGACCCTTTCCTATATTCTTTTTTTTTTAACTTGCACCAAAAGAATTTGAAGTCTTCCTAGAAATAGGAGGTCGGGGCGGAGGGAGACAGACGGACGTTGTACAGCCTGAGACACGCCAATTTGGGACAAGAGGTTAAATTTAAGAAAAACTGCAATGACCAGCTTGAACGTCTCCAATGGCTAAATAAATATACTTTGAATAACCAGAAAAAGAACAGAGAAAGAAAGGGGAAATTTCAAAGCAGCTTTTAAAAATACCTGGTAGTGTTTCAGCCTCTCCCCTCAGAGAATGGGGCTGTTGTCTCTCTCTGTGGGGGCTGCCATTGTAACGATACAGCATTGTACTGCTCAGCAGGAAGCCCAGCCTCAGGAGGAGAACCAGGACAGAGAACATTCATGTCCCATTAGAAGCCCCTGGAAGTCGGAGCATTTCAAAGTTGTTTTTAAAATCTGCAGAAGTTGGTTTAACTTGACCCAAACTTCTTTTCCATTAAGAAAGAGAAGGATGAGGGCAGGGAAAGGGGGGGCTTCCGAAGTTCTAGCTCCATTTTCCCAGCTCAGGGCTGGCTACCAGAGTGACCTGAGTGGACCCACAGGCCTTTAACCTGAGCCCAGCTCCCCTTCTTCCAAAGAGACTCACTGAGGGGGAGAGAGGGGAGACCCTAGGAAGGTTATATTTCATTGAAATGCATCATATGCTCCCAGACTCTCAGATCAATGATGCTTCGAGAAAATCAAAGTTTTGTCTTTTTTATGGCAATATAAAAGAAAAATGGTGAGGGGAGGAAAATGTCCTAAAATAATAAGTTTAGATCTGAAAAATTCTAAAAGAGAGCATGATCTGATGGAGATTTTTTTTACATTTTAATTTTACCATTTTAAAAACAAGTGTTTATCGTAAAAGAAGTTGGACTAGAGGATTCAAAATAAACATTTAATAAGAGTATGCTATGTAGAAGGCATTGTTTCAGGTGCTGGGGATGATACAAGGACAAAAAATGAAATTGGCTCTGACCTCAAGGAGCTTACGTTCTATTTTGGAGGATCTTTGTGCAGGATTAAACCATTGGAGACGTTCAACCTGGTCATTTGGAGTCTGGGAGGATATGTTGCATTTCAATGGTTCAATTTTGGAGATAAATGCAAAGCATATCCAAAGTAGCTTCAAGAAGGTTACTATGGGAAATCATTCCCTAATTGACAAATGGTCAAGGGATATGAATAGGCAGTTTTCAGATGAAAAAATCAAAACTATCAAAAAGCACATGAAAAAGTGTTCTAAATCCCTCCTGATTAGAGAAGTGCAAATGAAAACAACTCTGAGGTACCACCTCACACCTAGCAGATTGGCTAAAATGACAGCAGGGGAGAGTAATGAATGTTGGAGGGGATGTGGCAAAATTGGGACATTAATGCACTGCTGGTGGAGTTGTGAACTGATCCAACCATTCTGGAGAGCAATTTGGAATTATGTCCAAAGGGTTTTAAAAGACTGCCTGCCCTTTGATCCAGCCATACCACTACTGGGTTTGTACCCCAAAGAGATAATAAGGAAAAATGATTGTGCAAAAATACTCATAGCTATGCTCTTTGTGGTGGCAAAAAAGCTGGAAAATGAGGGGAGGTCCCTCGATTGGGGGACATGGCTGAACAAATTGTGGTATGTGATAGAAATCAGGAAAGGCTTCATATGGAAGGGGATACTCAAGCATTACTTTGAAGGAAATAGGGGTTCTATCACACAGGACATTCTAAATATGGGGGGGGGGGCACTTATACCAAAGCATAGCAATGAGAGATGGAATACTGAGGATGGGAAGCAGTGGCAAACAGGCCAATTTGACTGGAACAGAGAATATATGATAGGGAGAAGCATAAAATAAGACTGGAAAGGTTGATGAGAAAAGCTTATAGAGGGCTAAAGTTGGAGGGCAAGGATTTTCATATTTTATTTTGTGTTTCATATTACCTTACTGTAACCGTGGGAGGTAGGTCAAGGTGGCCTTCCTTCAGCCCAGAATTGTGGCAACCACTTTCCCATGACAGCAAGAGATGGGGACTCAACTAAGCAAGCTTGTGCCTCTGCCCCTGGCTACTCTTGCCCAGCTCTTTGCTTCCTTCCAAAGGTAGATGACAATAGTATTCCCCAAGCGAATATACCAGGGCTTGGAAGCAACACAGTGGCTTTGAAAGGCTAAGAGAACTTGAATCCAATGGGGAAAGGGAAGTGTCTGACCACTGACAAGAAGACTAGCCTAAGAAGGTCCAATTTTTCCCATGGAAACATAAAGAGAAAAAGCCAAAGGGAATGTAAAAACGACTAACCAGCAATCCCACAAACTGCTTTACATCCTGATGAGGCTTAAGGATCAATCTCTTGAGAGATTATAATGGAAATTAAGTTATTCATTCTTCAATCATTTTAGTCTTGTCTGCTCTTCAAGACCCCATTTGGGATTTTCTTGGCAAAGATCCTAGAGTGGTTTTCCATTTCCTTTTCCACCTCATTTACAGAAGGATAAACTGAGGCAAGCAGGGTGAAGTGACTTACCCAGGATCACCTAACTAGTAAGTATCTGAAGCCAGACTTAAGCTCAGGTCTTCCTGACTCCATGCCTAATCTAGCTGCCCTAAATTACTGAAATTTACTTCTAAATCCTGCTTTAAGTCATTGTATCAATACACACTTGTAAGTCTTGTGTTTTCATCTTTTTATGTGTGTATTAGAATTTCTTTTGTGTGTAGGAATTAAATATCTGCATGAACTAGGTGACATGTGGATAGAGTTCTGGGTCTAAAAGTCTAGAAGATCAGAGTTCAAATTCAACTTTAAAACACTTAATAGTTATATGACTTTAGGCAAGTCATTTAACCTCTGACAGCCTCAGTTTACTCATCTGTAAAGTGGAGGTGATAGTGCTTATCTCATAAGGTCAGCGTGAGGATCAAGTGAGATAATATATTTGTAAAATGCCTAGCAAGCGTACAGCATATAATGAGCACTTAACAAATGCTTATTTCTTCCCTCCCATACCCAATTTATTTTGTTGTTTTTCAGTCAAGTCATTAATATCTGACTCTTTGTGACGCCATTTCGAGTTTTCTTGGCCAAGATACAAGAGAGGTTTTCCATTTCCTTCTCCACTTCATTTAACACATAAGGAAATTGAGGGGTTACGTGGCTTGCCCAGGGTCACACACAGCTAATGTCTGAGATTACATTTGAACTCAAGAAGAGGAACCTTCCTCATTCCAAACCCAATGGTCTATTCACTGCACCATGTACCTGCCCACATGATTTATATTGAGTACCTTTTTACTCCCCACTTAGGGGAGACCTAAGCATGAGCCAACTGTCTAAACTTTAGACCATTTTTCCTGGGGAAAAGAGGGAGCAGGGAAGAGGGTACCAGGATAAGGAACAAAATTAGCCAATGAGTGTGAACAAAGGGTATGTGGCCCTTCTCCTTAGAAGCTTTAGAACTGAACCTGGTCTAGTACATAAGCTTGAGTCCAAAGTAGATGGTTCTCTTAAGGAGAGAGAATGGGCACCGCAACAGTTCCTCAGTGCTACATACAGATGAAGAAACTGAGGCTGAGCAATATTTGATTTGTCCAGGGTCATACACTTAGTGTCTGAGGTGGGGTTCAAACCTAGGTCTTCCTGACACCATGGCACTATGGAGTCTCACTCAGTCATCCTTGTCTCTCCTCTCACCCTCCCCTCAATAGTTCATATCTTCATCTTCAAATTACCTTCTGAGCAGGTATTGTTTTATTTTCTCTTTTTATCTTACCACCTCAAATAGCTTTGCACTTAGTAGACACATAGCTAATTGAAATCACAAATCGTCAAGGTACATGCTAATGTCATTTAGACTAAATTTTTGACAAACTTCCTTTTAAAATCTCTATTTCTTCATCCCGTGTGGCAGATATCTCCACAGCATTTAGCACAGTGCCTGGCATATGTACATTAACTTGCCTTTTTTCATGGTTGTCTCCTTGCTCCCATTCAAGAGATGCTCAGGTAGCCCTTGTAATGATGTCTCATTTGGATGCATATTGAACCCAACTCTCTAATATCTCTGCAGAGAACACGTGAATCATCTTTTTTAGGCAAAACTCTTAAAACAAGAACATCAATTCAAGAATGCTCCCATTTCTCTAATAATATATCAACTCATTGGCCATAGAACTTATATTCATGAAGCCAACAGTTAAATTCATTTTGGTAGATGGTCTAAAAATACATGTGATTCCCTCCCACTGACCTGATCTTCTGCTGCTCCACCACCACCATTTCAGAACCAAAAAGATGGAAGACCATTTTGGTTTTGGATTTGTTTGAGGTCACCATGGTAAAATAATTCACTGCCTACTAGTTAACCTGCTAGAGCTGAGGTTTTCCAAATATTTAGCTGTCTGTCATCAGAAAGGAGTCACAATCTTATCTAGCTTGGTAGAACCTACCATTGACTGAATTTTCCTGGCATAGTCATCAAAAAATTAACATGCCTCCATACCAGAATTAGACATCAGAGCAGGACTTTGGTGGAGGATGTATCTATAACAGTCACTCTTAACAGAACTTGCTCAAGAAAACAACCATTCAAATGAATGGCTTGATACTTAAAAAAAAAAAAGTTCCATGAAGCACTGGCAGCTGTTTCTCAGCAAAAATAGGCAGACAGTAGCACCAAGATTAATACACACATGTAGGAAGCCTACAGGCTACAGTTTTTCATTTGGGTCTCCAATCCCCTTGGCTGACCTTCCAACTAAACTTCCAAAATAAATGGACTTAACCTACTATCAGTGTTCAAATCTGAGTCAATGAATTAAATCTGTGAATTTAATATTAGTAAAAACATGTCATAGCTAGAAAAAATAATAAAACTAACCTCTATTTACTTGTATCTATAGCATATATGTATAGTATTTTCTTTAACAATTATTTTAAATTAGAAAGCAAACTTCCCGAGCTAGAGCTCTGTCTTTCACAGCCATCTGGTATTCTTCTTTCTATTTAGAAGTGAATTGCCAAATTGCTATAGATTAGCCTATGTTCACTCTGATAATCTACTAAAAGGAAAATAAAGTACAAATTAATCAAATTCAAACACTTGTCAATCTAAGAAGTAACAGTCAGGGTGGTAGAAGGAGATTATCTTTGTTGAGAGACATACAGTGCTAGACTTGGAAGCAGGAAGTCATAGGTTCAAATCCTACCTCTGGCTCCAGTGACTATCTGTACAAATCTATGATGAGGTCTTGACGTTCTCTGAATTTCACCTTCCTTGCCTGTAAGATGGAGGTGTCTGTTTCACAGGCTTGTTGGGAGGATCCAGACCAACAGAGATGGTGCCAAGATGGCGGAGTAAACCAGAGTAGCTCCAAGAGTCACCACGAGAATCCTCTCCAACCAATATTAAAATATCACCACAAAACAAATTCAGGAGTGAAAGCACCAATGAGGAGACAGAGTGAAACAACTTTCAAGAAAAGAAGAATCCAAATGGTAGGCAGACAACATCTGGGAGGATCCAGTGAAATAATGGATATCAAGTTCTTTGCCAATTTTATATCACTATGTGCATGAGAGACAGGAGTTATTGTTACTTGCCATCCTTTACACTGTAACAGTCCATTTCATTCATAGGTCACACTTCATTCAGCCTTTTCCCAATTGATGGGCACATATTTTTGTTTCAAGCTTTGTGGTATTACTAATGAAACGACCATGAATATTTCTTTCTTCTCGTTAACTTTCTTGGGACATCAATCCTGAAGGGAGAGCTCTCAATCAAAGGATACAAATATTTTAATAATTTCTTTTGTGATCTTCGTACTGTTCCTCACACCTGATTCTCTATCTCCCAACTACATGCCTTTTCACCAGCTATTCCTCAAACTTGGAATGCTCTTCTTCACTTCCCCTTCTAGACTTCCCTGGCTTCCTTGAAATCTTACCTTTTGTAGAAAGATTTTCACAGTCTTGTCTTTCCACCTAGCTCTCGTTTGTAATGTCTGACACTTCAGAGGCTTTCCATTTCCTCTGTATCTATTTCATATGTACAGAGTTTACAGTTTGTCACCATCATTAGAATAGGAACTCCTGGAGCAAGGGACCATGAATTTTTTTTGCCTTTCTTCATGTTCTCAGTATATTCACAGCACCTGTCATAGTTTAATTAATTTTTTAATGCTTGTTGACTGGCTAGTCATCCCAAAATATTTTCCAGAATCACTGGACCAGTTCACTGGACCATTGTATCAACAATGATTTAGCATATCCGTCTTCCCATAGCTTTTCCAAAATTAGCCATCTCTATATATCATCATCTTTGCCAATTTTTAAATTTTAAGGGTGTGAAACAAAACTTCAAATCTGTTTTAATTTGTATTTTTCTGTTTGCTAATGATTTTGGATCATTTTTTCAGATAGTTATTGATTGTTTATTTACTTTGGCCACTTATCTATTGATGATTACATATTTCTATGTACATGTTTATGCATCATTGTACATTAAAGACTAACACATTTCTGCCTGTTCCCTATAAAATTTGGGCTTTATATTTTTTCAGATATATTTCAGGTAGGTGGCCAAGAGTAAGGAAGCCAAGTTCAAATCCAGCTTTAAATGCTTACTCTCTGTATGACCCTGAAAAGTAACTTAACCCATGTCTTTCTCAGTTTCTTCATCTATTTTTATTGTTATTCAGTCATTTCAGTCATGTTTGACTTTTAATGACCCCATTTGGGGTTTTCTTGGCAAAGATACTAGAATAGTTTGCAATTTCCTCTTCTATTTTTCATCTATAAAATGAGGATAATAATAGCATCTACCTCCCAGTGTTCTTATGAGTATTTTTAAAAAAGATAATAGTTATAAAGTGATTTGCAAACTTTAATGTACTATATAAATGCTAGCTAAAATTCAAAGACTTTTCCTCAGTCTAGATCTTTTCTAATTCTAGCTGCATTTTAAGTAAAACTTTTTTATATTTATAAGATTGAAACTATTTATCTTTATTTTGTAATCTCCTATGTTTTATCTAGTTATAAATTCTTCAGTTGTCAAAGATATGACTCCATTTCCTCCCATTTTTTTCATATTTAGATTGTTTATCCCTTTGGAATTTATTGTAGCATATACATATTATGCTGTTCTCAATATGTTTCCTAACCCATTTGTTCAGTTTTCCCAGACTTCCTGAGAATAAAGAATCCCCTTCCCAGTAGTTAATGTTCTGGGATTTATCAAACACTAGATTGCTGTATGTATTTGCTTCTAATTCTTGCTTGTCTAATTTATTCCAGTGATCTAGTTTCCTTTTCTTTATTCAAAACCTAGTCACTCTGAAAAAATTATCATTGTGTAAGGAATGTAAGGAATCAAAGGAATACTTTGATATGTGATTAGTCCATATCCTTTTTATTCCTACTTTTTTGTTATTTCCCTTGGCATTTTAGAATTTTTCCTCCAAAATAAATTTTGTTATTATCTTATCTTTTTTTGTAAAAATATCTGTTTGGAAATTTTATTGGTATGGCGCTCACAATTAGTGTAGTATCATCCTTTTTTCCTCTACTAGAACAGATCAGACATAAGCACTAAATATCACTCCAATTATTGATCTGCCTTCAATTTTGTGGGAGAAAAAATTGTAGCTTTATTTCTAAAAATTCCATATGTGGTAGGTTTTCTGCCACATGTTGAATATATTTTGTTGTTCATTTAAATAAAGGAAAGAGTAAATAGAATGTCCACAATGAAAAATTGCAAAGTAATATCTATAACTTGGACTGGAGGCCACCCTATATGTGTCCCATGATGGGAGAGGAGCTAGATAACTTGTGGAAAGTTCTGGGCTGGGATGAGAAGAATATTCTCAGCCCTCCAAATCATTCAAGAAAATATGGAAAGCAACTTGCACAGGGAAGCTAGAGGAATGATGTAAGTCGTTTCCACAATGCCTCAGTTCTCAAGCTGATTTTAAAATCTCTTTTATCTTAAACTTTGGGACTTATACAGGGCCAGCCTAGTAGATAATGAAGTTGAGCTCCTAGTTGAGATGGTGTTATCTGAGACCAAGAATCCTGCAGCAGACCTTCACAAGGTAGATCTGGGACTCAATGGCACTAGATTGCTTCTTTAAGCAATTTATCAGGAAATAAATACAAACAATCCCTACCCTTCTCAATCAGATCCAGCCAGTTTTGATAGTCTTAGTACTATTGTGGATGGATGGCCATTACAGGTTCTCAGAGCATTGCTTGGCTTTTGGACAATGGGCCAAAATGCACTTCTGCAGCTCCTCATTAAAGTAGTCAATGTCGGTCTGCTCTAGGTTGTAATTGGAAAAAGACTTAAAATTTTTGTCTATACAACAGGCCATTAAAGGTATTTCAAGAGTTAAGATCTACATAGATTTCCCATTGGTCCCTGACACTAATCAAATAAATGGGTATAAGTGATCCTAGTCAGTCAGTCCCAGGAAGCAGGGCCTCTTAAAGAAAGGCTGCTGTCTTCTAGTTCTAGCCATAATAATAAATAGCTAAACTTTACATAGTGTGGAGGGCAGCTAGGTAGAGCAGTAGATAGAATGCCAAACCTGGAATCAAGAAGACATCTTTTTTAGTTCAAATCTGGCCTCAGATACCTTCTAGCTGTGTGACCCTGGGTAAGTCACTTAACCTCTGTTGGCCTCAGTTCCTTCAAATGGGGGGGGGGGGGTGGAGGGAAGCTGGGTAGCTCAGTGGATTAAGAGCCAGGCCTAGAGACAGGAGGTCCAAGGTTCAAATCTAGCCTCAGACACTTCCCAGCTGTGTGACCCTGGGCAAGTCACTTGACCCCCATTGCCTACCCTTACCATTCTTTTCTACCTTGAATGGAAGGTAAGGGTTTTAAAAATAAAAATAAAAAATATAAAATGGGAATAATAAAATATCTGCCTCCCTTCCAGAGCTCTTGAGAGGATCGAATGAGATTATATCTGTAAAATGCTTAGTACAATGACTAGCGCTTAGTAGGTTAACAAATTCTTCTTTTTTTTCCTTTGTTACATGTTGGGAATGTCCAATTTGATTACTCAGAGCTTAACGTTAGGCTTGCTAGCTGTGGGATATTACCATTTATAGGCAGTGTAGTATAATGGACAGAAAACTGGCCAAAGACTTGTCAAGAGTCCTTTCTCTCACACATATTGGTGGCCTTGGGTAAGTCACCTAACCTCCAAGTGGTTCCAGGCAATTTTCTAAGTCTAAGAATTGCCAAGTAGGTACCAACCTGCATTGATAAAGAGATTTTCCCGCTGGTGGTTTACTCCATCATTGAAATCCCAGGCCCAGTCCAAAATTTTTTTTTTGCTACTTAGTATATTACTTTTAAGAAAAAGGTTCTTGTCAATCTCTCTTGATAGGATCTATTCTCATCTGAAATCTTTATTATGACACCTGGTTTTCTTAGATTCAGCCTTGATGTATACATTGTTAAGTTTCGAGTATATTTCTGGAATGCACTAACTATATTTTTATTTCTAATCCATTCTGTAAACTTCTTCTCTTTTAAAGACAAAATTACCCAATATGATTCAGTTTGTTTTTTTTCTATGTCAGGTCTTGTTATATTACATTTAAAAAACAACAGCAGAAAGTACCTACAGTTTGTTTTGCTTAAAGCATTCTCATCCCAGTGTCTTCCCTCATAGATAGATGCTGTATTCCTTCTACTTCCTTATCCAGACCAGGTCCTGATATTTTCTCCAAAAGAAATTATCCCTCGTATCTACAACTTTTTTTTGCTTGAAGCAATAGAATTCCAGTCTTCATCTCTGACCACAGAACTCTCCAATTCTCACCAAATCAGATATCTTAATTCTCTTTTTGCTGATATGTTTGTTTTTGCACTTCTCTTGTCCAGCCTACATATAAGTGTACATTATGAGACCTATCTTTTCTCCTTTTCTCTATTACCTTCTGTTAATGATTTTTACCTGTGGCACCTTGATTTAATTATCACTTCTTTGTTCTTCCTTTTTCCCTTGTCCATTCTTTTCTTCCTTTCTTTATTTCAGTCTCTCTTTCTTCCTTCTTTCCAATTTTTTTCATTCCTTCCTTTAAGATGCTTGTCTGATCACCTTTCATGAACTAGGGAGCTCTCTCTGCTCAGTTATGCTCAATTAAGATGGGACTTCTAAAAGCAATATTCTTGTCTACCCCTTGAAGCATTAACTTTTTTCATTCTATGTTGATTTAATTGACTTTATTAAATTTCTTTCATTTGCTGTGTGAGCATTTTAAAGGCTGTTCTCATTTCTGGTATATTGTGAAGAAATAACTGAAGCTTCCTGATGAAGGTTCATCTTTCTCATGATTTAAGTTTGTTCAGCTTTTCAGGGCATATTATTTTGGGGTGCATTTTCCCTTTTTTTCTTTTAGTGTATCATTCTTTCTTATCATCAACAAGAAGTCCTAGAGAATGCAAATTGATATTTCTTGATATGTAAATTTCCTCCTATTGGATGCTTATAAAATTCTTTATTTGACACTGAATTTGGGACCTTGGTAACTACATATCAGGGGTAAGTAAACATGGAGTTCCTCTCTGGTGGTTGCTTGCAGATTCTATCAATGTGCTTTTTGTGATATTTCTTAATTGCTTTTCTAAAATATGGAATCTTTGCTCTTTCATTTATAATTCATCACACTTTTCTGGGAAATCAATGTCACTCCCTGCCTCTGTCTTCACAGTGAGTTGCTTTGGTTTAGAGATACCTCAATTATTCTTTCAGTTTGATAATTTTTCCTCTTATATTTGTTCCATTTCTGTTTGTTTTAGCATCACCTCTGTGATCTGCTTTAGAAAGTAGTCCTCTGTCAGATAAAGTTTTCTACCATCTGTTCTAAAGCATTTATTCTTATGTCTTTCCAAAATCTTCTTTAAGAAATCTAAATTCTCTTCTTTTATCTCCCTTTAATTCTTTTAAGTTTCCCATTTGCTCTGTAGATTCTTGTAATATTTCCACTTTTCATTTCTGGGGTTTCAGTTATTACTATTGCAAAATTATTTCTTCTTATAGGTATGTAATTTACTCCATATGATTTATTTGCTCTATCAGGATCCCTTTTTATCCAGTCTCCTTACTGATTTTACTCTTGAGAATTTAATTTCTTTTCCTCTTTTTTGGTATTGAAGAAGCAAGAGGCAAGATGGAGGACAGAATGTGTAACAAATGTTATATGTGGAATCAAGAAGAACTGAATTTTTATCCTGAATCAGACATTCACTAACTGTATAAGCTTAGGAAACTCATTTAACTCTTCTAAGCCTCAGTTTCTTTGTCTATAAAATGGGAATAAGAATAGCACCTGTATCACAGAGTTGTCATGAGAATCAAATGGTATAATATAGTCAAGCAACTTTGAAATTTTTAAAGCAAAATTATAAAAATGTTAATTATTATTGTACTTTAATTTCATTTGGTGAATTTCTTGCTGTATTAAGGTGATATAGAAGAACTGTGCTTAAGTGTTATCATTCCCCTCTTATTGAAACTCTGAGCCCCCAATTTTGAAAATGCTAATTTGCATTACAATGAATAAATAAAAGAATACTACAATAAAATTATATTAAAGGAATTAAAAAGTACTGCTCCCTACATATGGGATATATGGGATGTTCAGGAAGGACTAGCAGCTCTGGTATGAGGGCTTGCCTTTTCAAGGCTGTTCATCCAACTTTGGTGTCCATTTACCCTGAACTTTAACCTATGGTTCCAAGAAGCTATAGTATGCCATGCAGCCACATTTCAGCAGACAGGCTAAACCAGATTAAGAGTAAGTGACAGGTCTCAAACTTATTGGTGAGTTAGATGGGATATCTACTCCAAGTATGTGAGTTCTTTCCTGGAGGAATGAGTGAATGTGAATAATTTGTTCCAATAGCCATGAAGATGGCTGAAGCAGATGCTACAGAGCACCTGGAGTTGGTTAGACATCAAAAATGCCAAGATCATCCACTGCATCCCAAGTTATCACCAGTCATCATGACTTTTTTTCCTGCCATTAGACTCTGATGTCTGGAAGAGAGTAAAACCAAAAACTTTGTGCAACTCTGCCTCTCTTAAAACTAATTCACATACACATCAAGATATCATCCTCTTTATGTCTTCATAAAGATATCATCCTCTTTATCTCTTCAAAAATGAAGGAGGAACAACAACATATTCTCTGGAGTTGTATAAAAAAACTTTCTTTAGTCCCTGACATATAATCACTATCTTTGGGACTATAAGCTATTTCCAAGATGGACATGCTAGGGGAGAAATTTGTATAACTCTTCTACTGTACCCTTAAGAAACATTGTCCTTCAATTTTTCTCACTCTCCTGTACCTCACTTATCTCACCCTTCTAAAACAATCAAAACACCATGCCATACCTCCTAAATCACATACCAAAAACATAAAAAATAAAAATGTACATATATATACATAGATACTAGAATTTGAAAGAAATGATATGCATTATATCTCCTATTTTCTCCTTCCACACTTTTTTGAGATAATCCTCTGTCTCTATTGAAATCCTACTCCTATGTTTGTGATATATTCCTTATCCCTACTTTCTCACCACCTTCCTTCTTGACTCCTTGAAATCTATATTTCAACTGCATCATTTTACTAGAGCTACTTAAAAATCAACATTGACTTCTAAATATACAACTTTTATCATAGATCATTTTTCAATTTATTGCTTAATTCTCAACAATACCCAGCACGACTGAAATCCCTCTTCCCAGATAGTAATTTTTCTTTCAGTTCAGTTAGAACCTCTATTTGGTTTCCTCTCTGCTTTAGTAAGGATCCAATGAGAAAATTTTGGGACACCCAAAGAAAAATGTTTGTCTAAACCTCCAGTGTGATTGTCTTTTGTGTGAAAGGGATTCCTGAAGACATTTTTGGTTTGCGCTGTATGGAAACGAAGAAATATTTTGTTCAGATCGCTTTGGTTTGCCGCATATGCTAATGGAAATCATGAAAGAATTTTCACCCAGGAAAATCTGGTTTAGCCCATACAAGTGAGGGAATGACCTCCTTACAACTCCAGGTCTCTACTCCCTATAGAGAGAACCCCACATGTATTAGGAGATTTGTAGGTACCAACCTTTGCTTCTGAAAGAGAAAGTTTGCTTTTCTTGTCCTCTTTTATTTATTTAATTTGGGTGTTCAAAAATGGTCTTTTGAAGTATCAGAATGACGACCTTGAAAAATTTTGTAAGATTATATTTGTAGAGTAAATTGAGATTTTTTTTAATTTGGCCAAAATGGAAATTTATTTTGCTGAACTATTTTTAAATTTATATTTGTAAAAGATTATATTATTCTTGTCCTTCCATTTGGGGAAGAGGAAGGAAAGAATTCAGACCTAAAAATAAAATAAAATTGAATTTTAAAAATAAAATTATATCTAAGTTGAATCATCATGTATTTAGAAGTCTAGAAGAATATTAATTCTCTGGATTTATTTACGAACTATAACACATAAAATAAAAATTTATTAACAAGCTAAAATGGCACATAAAAATAGCATGTAAATCGGAGTGTTGTTGTGAGGATCAGCTGGAAAAACATATGTAAATCACTTTTCAAACTTTAAAGTGCTATATAAATGCTGCTGCTTCTTGTCATTGTTATCATTCAATTTTTCCTGAGACTCTTTAGTACAAGACAGTATTAAATCCATCCAGAATTTGAGATTATGGAATTTAACAAAACTCCTCCCTCCAGGCAACCAGATGAAGAGTACTGCCAACCTCCTGATCACCTAGGCTCACAATCTCCACCCCTTATTGTGTCACCATGGTCCCTCTCCCATATCCAATAAGTCATCAAATCCAACTGTTTCTATCGACATATATTTCACACAGTCCTTCTTCTCTCCTCTGACACTGCCACAAACGGGTACAAGCCTTCATCACCCCATATTGCATTAGGTAGATGGTGAGTCTACCTCAAGTGTCTTCCCGCTCTAATCCATCCTCCACTTGGTGTCCCATTGATCTTCCTGAACCAAAGAACTGACTGCATGACATGTTCCCATTCAATAAACCCCAAGGGCTCCCTATGGCCTCTGGAGTTAAGTATAAAATCCTTTGTTTGATTTTTTTTTATCTTTTATACTCTGGTCCTTTCCTACCTTTCTAGGCTTTTGCCCCTTACTCCCACATCCTTTGCAATCTAATGACTCTGGTCTCTTTTCTCTTTCTCACACACATTCCATCTCTCAAGCCTGGGCATTTTCACTGCCCATCCGTCATGTATGGAAGGCTTTCCTTCCTGATATCCACCTCCTAGCTTCCTTCAAGTCTTAATGAAAGTCCCATCTTCTACAAGAAGCCTTTCTCAGTCCTCCTTAATCTTAGAGCCTTCCTTCTGAGACTACTCCCAATTTATCTTGCATGTATTTTATATGTGCAAAATTGTTTGCATATTGTTTCTCCCGTTAGACTGTGAGGTCCTTGAAGGGTCTTCCTTTTTATTTTTATTTTTTGCCTTTCTTTCTACCTTCACACAAAATAAGGGTTTAATAAATGCCTGCTAATTGATTGATGACTTTATGAAAGCTAGGACAATATGGAATTTCCTCCAGTTTCAAGAGTAGGGTCTACCAAAGCTGGTAGCCATGTCCCCAGAGCAGTAATGCTGAGAGCAGCAACTGTATTAGGAGTTGCCCATAGAAGACAAATTAGACCCCCTGACAAAAGAGAGGTGCAGATTGTTACAAGGGCTTCAACTCTCAAAGCCCAGCAGAGGGGAACTTTATGAGGACTTTACAAAGGCATATGAAAATTTCCAATAAGTAGAAGTGTAAGATTAAAAATTAATATCCAAATACTCCAAGTATTCTATTTAATAAAATTTATTCATAATAACTTGAAGTAAGGGAAGGAAAAAACCTCAATAAAGAAAACCAGCTTTTCCCAGCCACACACACGTGGGGGTGGGGGGATCAAGAGTAGGAGTTCCATCAACTATATACAAAAAAACATAAGCATGCAAGGTGGGGATGAAGGGGGAAATGAATGCTGGGAGATGTAGTTCAAAGGTACAAAATTTCTATTTATACAGAAGCTATGTTTCACTGAACTTTTTGTTTTCAATATTTGTTACAAAGGAAGTCTCACTGAATAAAGGAGATTGGGAATAATTAATTTGAAGATAATCTGATGTTAAAAAAAATTTTAAGTCTTAAATAACAAAAAGCCCTCCAACTAAAAATGTTCTCCCCTTCTTTCATTCTCCCTGAACATTTGTTTAAATCTCTCTTTTACCTCTTGGTATTCCTTATCTCATATTATAATTATATGTTAAATGCCATAACCTCCCAATTTCTTTTTTCAAGGTCAGGGTTCATAATTTTTTCTTTCTTTGTGTGTTTACTCCCTCCTTTCACATAGTAAGCATTAAATAAATTTTGTAGAATTTAATTGAATTGTATTATAGATGTGACCCTTAGTTCTCTAAATCTGAATCAGTGGACCATGAACATTGACAGATTTTATTCAGTTGGGAAATCTTTGAGTACAGTCTAGAAGATAGGATGCAGACCTTTTATCTGGGACCCAGTATATTAGAGAAACCCATCACCAAGTTAGCCAAAGAGGGATGATTTTTTTTTCAGCCATAGCAAAATGTGAATACTGAAGCTTTTTCTAGCCCATCTTAATTCTAGTGCCCTCCTTCTGTTAATTGTTTCCTGTTTATACTATAGACAGCTTGTTTATACCTATTTGTTTGCTTATTGTCTCCTGCATTAAACTGTGACCTCCTGGAGAGCAGGGATCTTCTTTTGCCTCTTTTTGTAACCCCAGCACTTAGCACAGTGCCTGGCACATAGTAGGTACTTAATAAGTGGTTATTGAGTGACTGTTTACTAGATTGTAGAATGGTTCAATCTGCACCAAAGGAGGCTGTACTCAAGACAAAGAAATCACAGATTCCAGGAGTGCTGAAGTAAATATACTCCACTACAGAGAAGATTGATATTAGCTCCTTCTTCTCTAGAGTTTCTAAAGCTTAAGATTAAAATTTCCAAAAATTTAGTCATTAAAGCAAAATCCCTACCCTAGGAAAGATTATGAATATCCCCTCTCATTTAGGATAGGATTTGACCTTTAATGCTATGTTTATCTTGGATCAAATATTACTACCCATGCAAACAAACATTATCAACTCGTAAAACAAAACCATCTCCTTCTTGAATTTTTTTCCTGTCACATGATAAGGAAACAGATAGCCAGGAAACTGAGAATATTATTTCAATTTCCCAAGCTCAAATGCAAAGATTTCATCCTAATGATGCCCCTGGTGGCAAGTAACATTTAATTTTTCTCTGTGACATTGAAAAAAAATTAGATGTAAAACTCAGGTAAGAGATTAATATTTCACACCCTGAGGCTAAATATTTCAATATAAATATTCATAAGGACCTATCCTGAATGAAATCCCTTATGAGTCTAGATTAAAAATGCTTGAGTCTTTCATACAGTTCAGACACTGGGTAGTCCATGGAGAAAAGCAAAACACCGTCAACTAACATGTCAGTGTGGAGAATTCAGGGCTGTTAATAACGAGACTGAACATGTCTTTCTGGCAAAATCCCCATCATATGCATTCCTCTCCAATGACCTTATTCTGAAAGTCCTCATCTGGAAACTTCCCTTTACTTTTTCTCTTTTTTCTATTGGTAATGGTAGATGTTAGTCAACAAGCATTTACTACATACTTTCTATGTGCCAAGCACAGTGTAAACTACCGGGGATTCGAAACAAAAGTCAAAACATCGCCTGCCTTCAAGGAGTTCACATTCTTTTTTTTTCAAGTTCACATTCCAATGGAGGATACTGCATGTAGATAACAAGGCACATGCAAGATAAACAGAACTGATGGAAGGTAAAGTCAAAGGGGAAAGAAGCAAAAGTTGGGGAAATCAGGAAAGATCTACAACAGAACATTGACTTGGAACTTAGTCTTTCACTCTTCATTTTGGGGCATTATTTCAAGATTGGTTGAAAAGGATTCTCACGGTGGTTTCAAGCTTCCCTGTTTCTACTCCACCATCTTGGCTCCAGAACAGGAAATCTCAGGAGCTTAGTCTTAAAGGATGCCAGTGAAGATAAGCAGTAAGGAGGCCAAGGCTCACTGTTATTACTTAGAAGGTTGACCCCCTGGAATTTTAAGGTCTGAGGCAAAAGAACCAAGAGCCACACCTTCCTTAGTCCACAGGGGCATAGGTGAAGAGGGATGAAACTGGTACTGTGTTGGGTTTTCTTTATTGCACATCTGTGTACCAAGATGACCATAAGACAGAGGCAGAGGCCCCAAGGTGAATATTCTGACTAACTCCACACTTAGGACAACACTGCTCTAGATCCCCTTAAACAGTCATTTCCATATTGAGAAAAGGGGAAAAGAAGAAGAAATCATAGAAGAAAATCTTAGCCCCTATGGAACAAAGCCTGAAGCCAAGTTGACAAAAGCAGTCAGTCTAGAGAGACAAGCAGCAATAAGTACAGAACTAGGAGGAAAGAGTGTTTAAAAGAAAAAAAGGAATTAAATATGAATTTCCTGGCTACACAGCATCCCAGTTGGCTAGGGAGCCATGATAATAGTCTATAAATGCCTGAGAGGTGAAAACACTAAGGAGGGGGGAAGAGCCTTGTTTAGCATGATGTCTGGAATGATGAAGTAAGAGGATGAAATTTAATAAAAGGAAAATGTAGGCCTAGGGTAAACTTCATAGTTTTCCTAGCATGCCATGGAATATTTTTCCCAAGTGTAATTGTGTAAGCTTCCTCCTTAATGACAATTAAAACAAGCCGGGACAGGAGGGGCAGGGAGCATAATATACTTTAGGGAACAATACTGCCTTTGCCTTCATCCCAGAAGTGGATGGCAAAAAAAAAGAAGCAAAAAAAAAAGAAAAGAAATCTAAAGACTCTTCCTATATCTAGCTCCTATGATGCACATTTCTTCTGTTCCTACGTCCGGCAAGTTAGTGCTTAATGCTTAACAGCTGCTCCATTAGTGTTCCCAGTCCCTCTGCTATCTAAGTACTTTATGTCACCTTAGATACAAATGTCTCAGAAAATAAATTCAATGACTGCCTGGAGGTCAAATGGCAGAGGAAGCGTGCCTCTTCTCAGGAGATTATTTTGAGCCCTGAGTTATGTTCTAAGTCCCCTCCAATGTCTATGTCTGGAGTGGAGTGGAAGGACCCTCCAGGCCAATTAGATATTCTTACAATTCCTGCGTCCCACCAGGGTCCAGGAGGACAACAAGGGGACTTAACAGCGTGGCTCAGGCAAGCTCTGGTCAACATACAAAGCCAAGGACAGGATTAGGGGCATAAACATAACATGTAACCCTTCCACCTTCCTCCTATCAACTTCTGCTGAATTTCCCAGGGGTGAGATCTAATCTTATTCTGCTGTACCATGGTAACCAGTTGTGTTTTGTGGATTCGTTGTCTGATCATCCTGAACTTGAGTCTCAGAGAAGAAAAAATAGGAAAAAGAAAAATAGCTAGCATTTATGTAGTTCTCACTATATGCCGGGCACTATGCTAAGTATTTTACAAATATTATCTCCTTTGATCCTCCCCAAAACCTCCCAAAAAACCTGAGGAGATGCTATTGTTATAAACTCCATTTTACAGTTGAGAAAACTGAGACAGAGGTTAAGTGGATTGCACAAGATCACACAGCTAGGGAGTGTCTGAGGCTATATTTGAACTCAGATCTCCCTGACTCCAAACTCAGTACTTTATCTACTGTGCCTACTAACTGCCTATAAAAGAATTTCCTCTTCAGTTTTTATTCAATGGAAAATGAAGGAGATTGCATACTTTGTGACCAAAAAAAGGATCACACAACAAGAAAAATGCATAAGCATCAATAGTATATTTAATTTCTTCCCAAACATTCTGACACTGATTAAGTCAGATTTCTAGAGAGGCACGAGGCTAAATGCTGGTACTTTGAAACAAGGAATGCCTTCCCCTCCTCACAGTACAGACAACCAGTGCTTTACACTGAGCAAAAGATAACTCAGGAAGTATGAGTATTATGGACTGGGGAAACTTTAAAGTCATTTTGCTCTCTAATAAAAAGAAAAAGGTCCAAGGTCCTTCAGCGATTTCTCTCATCAGTGAACAGAGAAACACATAGAGACTCCAGAATGGGATTCTTTGGAACAAAGACCTACTCCAATGTGCTTGAAGGTTCCAAGAAGGTAAAGAAAGACAAAGAGAATAATCCATATGATCCAAAATTTTGCAAAAATAAATCTGCAGAAACATTTGCATTTTGGTAGAATATATTTGCATTCTTTCTTCTACATTAGTGCTTTGGGAAAGAACTTTAGTATCCAATAATTTGTACTGAATCATAATTATCTAATGTATCATTTTTACATATTAAACTATGTTTACAGGATTGAATATAGAAATTCTGCTAACTCCACTTTGTATCTGCTTCCCTGCCTGGTTTCGACCCCATGTAACAAGATGCCTCTCTCGGGATAAGTTCATCCCTTCTAAACTTGCCACCATGCCGCTCTAAATCAAATTCTGCTTGATACCACCTCCCTCAGCCTCCTCTCCCCTTTGACTGGCACATTGGAGTACCAAACTCCTCCTAATGCCTTTCTTTATAGAGGGTAGAAACTGAACTCAGCTCACTCCACTTTGCCATCTGCTATCCTGCAAGGTTTCAGCTCCTCAGGAAAAGATGCCCTGGGGTACCCTTTGGTGTCCTGGTCCCCACCCCACTCCCACTTTCCTGCCTTCTTTTGTATGATGTCTTCTCTTTCAAGGATAAGCTCCTTAAGGGCAAAGTCTATCTTTCTCTTTATTAACTTTATCACTAGATCTTAGCACAATCCAATACCTAACACATAGCAGGCACTTAATCCATGTTTATTAGATTGTATTGAATTGGAAATGACCATCACCAATATTAATAGTGAAGATCATTACTCAGTGCAAAAACCTTTTCAATTTTGCTTTCTGCTGTTGAAAATCATTTTAATCTGAGTGTTTAAAAACACCCATTATATGCTTAACACTATGGTCAGATATTGGAGGGAATAAAAACAAATCTAAGTGGGGCAGCTGGGTAGCTCAGTAGATTGAGTGCCAGGCCTAGAGACAGGAGGTCTTGGGTTCAAATCTGGCCTCAGATACTTTCCAGCTGTGTGACCCTGGGCAAGTCACTTGACCCCCATTACCTAGCCCTTATCACTCTTCTGCCTTGGAACCAATATACAGTATTGATTCCAAGATGGAAGGTAAAGGTGTAAAAAAAAATCTAAGATAGGATATAGTCCCTACATTCAGGGAGCCTACCTTCTCATTAAAGAGTAAATAAACAAAAATAACAACTAATAATAATTTCTAACATTTATATAGAGCTTACTATATACTATATACTAGACACTATGCTAAGCGCATTATAATTATTATCACAACCCTGGGAGGGAAGTGTGTTATTACTCCCACTTTCCTTATGAGGAAATTGAGGCTTCAAAGGTTTAGTAACTTGCCCAGGATCACATGGTCAATGTCTGAAGGCAGGATTTGAACTGAGGTCTTCCTACTCCAGGCTCAGCATTTGTCCACCTCGCTCCCCATCTGTCCCATACCAGAGTTGAGACTATTAAATGCCTTAAGAGTTCAAAGAAGGTAAAGATTAGTGAGATAAAGTAATAGAAGACATTAGGAAAGAAAAGAGACTGAAATGGAGCAAGAAAAGATGGTTAGGAGGTGTACAGTAGGTATGCCTATGGAAGGATCGGAGAGGAAAGGAAACAGAAAGGAAAGGATGAACATGATGGGTTGGGAGAAGAGTGAGGTCATTGCACCTCTATGCCCAGTGAATCTGTGATGGCATCAGTACCATATTCCCTCCCACTGGTGGCGATCACAACTCTTCCATGTCTATTTACCCCCATACAATTCCTAGCTATTTCCTTTCATAAATCCTCCAAAGAAAATCTATCCAACAAGTATTCTTCAAGATCTTTTAACACTTCAAATATACTAAAAATTGCAACAGCTGGCAACTATATAGCATTCTAAGATTTGGAAAGCACCTCATCTATGTTATCTCATCTGAACCTCCAAACAACCCTGTGAGCGAGTGGCTATTATTCCCCATTTCACAAATGACTTGCTTGGGGTCATACAATTAGTGCTTGAAACAGAATTTGAACTCAGATCTGCCTGGTTCTTATCTAATATTCTATCTCCTGCCCTACCTAGATGCCCCATCTATATGTAATTAGTGTTATTCTGGCAAAACAAATTATCCATCTACCAAGATTAAAAGAAAAGGAGAAAGTTAGGGGGGTGCGGATTTTACAGCATTATCTCTGATTAAGGCCTTATTTCTCAAACTGAAATTTGTAAGAATATAAATCATTCCCCAATTGATAGTCAAAGGATACAAATAGGCAGTTTTCAGATGAAGAAATCAAGGCTATATATAATAACATGAAAAAATGTTCTAAATCATTCTCGATTAGAGAAATGCAAATTAAAACAACTCTGAGGTACTACTTCATACCTATTAGATTGGCTGATATGGCAGAAAAGGAAAATAAAATGCTGGAGGAGATATAGCAAAACTGAGGCACTAATGCACTGCTGACAGAGCTGTGAACTGATCCAACCATTCTGGAAAGTGATTTGGAACTATACCCAAAGGGCTTTAAAACTGTATATTCCGTTTGATCCAGCAATATCATTACTAGATCTGCATACCAAGAATTTTATGGGTTTGTTTTTTTTTAAGGGAAAAGGACCTGTTTGTACAAAAATATTTATAGCAGCTCTTTTTGTTGTAGCAAAGAATTGGAAACTATGGAGATGTCCATCCACTGGGGATTAGCTGAATAAGTTGAGGCATATGATTGTAATGTAATACTACTGTTCTATAAGAAATGCTGAGAAGGAAAACTTAAGAAAATCCTGGAAAGATTTACATGAACTGATGTAAACTGAAAATAGCACAACCAGGAGAACACTATACATAGTGACAGCAACTTTATGATGAACATTTATAAATGACTCAGTTTTTCTTAGCAATACAGTGATCCAAGAAGATCTTCAACATCTCATGATGAAAAACGTCATCTACCTCCAAAGAAAGAACTGATGAAATTTGAATAGAGACCAAAACATGTTATATTCCACTTTGTTTCTTCACATTTCTCTTGTTTTTTTTAATTCACTTTCACAAAATGAGATATGGAAAGATGTTTTATACTATTACACATGTAAGTCCTATATCAGATCATTTGTCAAGCCAGGAAAGAGGCCAGAAAAGGAAGGAAGGTTGGGAATTTATTTCAAACTTCAAAAGATGAATACTAAAAATATTTTAATGTAATTGAGGAAAAAATAAAATATACTTTTTAAAAAACAAATTATCCATCTGTAAGCCCACACTTTTTCCCTTTGGTGAGCTTCTCCTGGAACTTCTATGTTACAGAAGAGATCAGGCAAGTGACACTGAAGAGAATGCTAGAACCAGAGTCTAGAAGACTTGAGTTCAAATGCAGCTTCACACACTTACTATCTGTGTTAGTCCAGGCAAATCACTTAACATCTGTCTGCTTCAGCATTCTCAACTATAAAATGAGGATAATAGTTATAGCATCTCCTTCACAGGATGGTTGTGAGGATTAAATGAGATTATATCTATAAAGTACTTAGCATGGGGCCTGGTACTTGTTAGGCATTTAATAAATGTGAATTCCCTTGCTTTCTCTCTCAGACTTGTTCTTAGCTTCAAATCTTTCAAGTTATGCTCTCTAACTGGGTACTTTCTTCTCTACCTTTTTTTTTTTAACTCCATTTCATATATTGTGTTTCGCCAACAGAACTTAAGTTCCTTGAATGCAGAGACTATCTTTCTTAATGATTATATTTTTATTTCCAGCACTTAATAGGATACCTGTTGTATAGTAAGTGCTTAATATACTTATTTCCTTCCTTTCTTCTTTCCTCCCTTTCTTCCTTCCAGACTCTTGAAAACATACTCTTGAGGAACTCTCTACCCCCCCTTCACCCCAAAATACATAAAAGTGAGGTAACTAAAGAATTCTGTGTGTGTGTGTGTCTGTCTGTCTGTCTCTATCTGTTTGTCTCTCCCCTTTCTTTTTGTATTAATATATTCTACTTTTTGCCATGGGTGGGGGAGGGAGCATTTTCCCTTATTTAAAATATAATAAAAATTTGATCCATGGTGGAAAGGGGGCACATCTAGGTGGCTCAGTGGATTGAGAGCCAAGCCCAGAGATGGGAAGTCTTGGGTTCAAATTTGACCTCAGATGCTTTCTAGCTATGTGACCATGGGCAAGTCCCTTAACCCCCATTGCCTAGTCCTTACACTCTTCTGCCTTGGAACTGATACATAGTATTATTGATCCTAAAACAGAAGGTAAGGTTTAAAAAAAATCAAATCATGGCTATCTTTAATATTACGTAACATTTAGCACAGACTTTTTGGTTTAAATATTTGTGGGAGTCCATCTGCTTTTCCTGACTTCATAGGCTCACAAGTCTAAATCTGGAAAAATTTTAGGAGCTTCTCTAATCCAACTACTCCATTTTACAAAAAAATAAACTAAGACACAGAGAAGTTAAGTCAATTAGCCAAGAGATAGAGTGTTTGTCAGAGTCAGGGCATAACCCCAGTCCCTCTGCTTCCAAATCCAGTACTCTTTTCAATACACTACCTTCTTGACTGTCTTTTCCATTTTCTCATGGAGCACAATGAGCCCTGATATATTAGTGTTCTAAAGTGGTGAGAACATTGGCATCAATATCATGAGGATAGGTCATTACTTTTTTAATGCACAGTTCTGTTCCATTTGGTTTCTATTTGTTTAACTCCTTCCAATTTTATATACAAATGTTCTTAGAACAATCCTGAATTATTTGTCTCACACCAAACTTCCTGTAAAATTTTTCCTATACTGTTTTTGTCATATCCTGAAACGATATTGTTTATCTTCTTTAATAATGCTTTGTAAATATGCTTGAACTCAAAACTAGTTTTGTCCTCATTTGTTATGCATTTCTCTCCATTTTCCAAGTATTTGGTGGTAAATTGAGGGCAGGTTTCTTGGGCATTTTGATCTCTTTGTTGAGGCAAACATCTCTAAGAAATTTCCGTTATCATTTTAGACTCAACAGCTTATTAAAATAGTCCTCCACATGGTAAAGAATGGGAATCTAAAGAGATGTCCCTCAGTTGGGGACTGGCTGAACAAATTGTGTTATATGATGGTGATGGAATACTATTGCACTATAAAGAATGATGAACAGAATGATTTCAGAAAGAGCTGGAAAGACCTACATGAACTGATGCAAAGTGAAATAAGCAGAACCAGGAGAACATTATACACCGTAACTGCAATATTGTGGAATGATTAAATGTAATAGACTTTGCTTCTAACAGCAATACAATGATCCAGGACAGTTCTGAGGGATTTAGGGAAAAAGAATGATATCCACCACTGGAGAAAGAACTATTAGAGTAGAAATACAGAGGAAAACATGATTTATCACTTATTTGGATATATGTTTGGGAGGTTTTGTTTTATAAGATTATTCTCTTACAAAAATGAGTAATATAGAAATAGGTTTGCATGATAATACATGTATAACCCAGAAAAAAAATTTTTAATAAAATAAAATAGTCTTCCACAAAGTCCTTCCTACCTGACAAAGTCCTTCCTACCTGATACTTCAATCATAAAGCTGAGAAAGATTACTAACACACCAGATGATAGAGTCAAGATTCAAAAAGATCTTGACAGATTTGGTTCAAGTTTCCAAACTATCCCTGATGTCTGATAGTGAACACATAGGAGCCATCAAGATACTTTAAATTTTTGAGAGAATCATGGTGAAAATCAGTATCTGCCAAACACTAGACAAACTACTAGCTTAAGATAGTTTGTAGCATCAACCTTACATTGAGTGCAATTTCTTTTTGATGGTATTCTTGAATGTTTGAGATATGATTTTTGTTTACTTACATTTTTGGCTAGGCCAGTAATTTCTTATTTGTGACATATCTTTGCATAGCTGGGTTTTAGGTAGATGCTATGGGCAGGGGAACAGAACTAGAATAAAATGGAAAATAAGTAGATCAAAACAAAATAGGAAAAAATGTAAAAATTAATGTGGAATAGGAAATGATTGTAGGAGTTTCCAATCTGATGAAGTTTTGAAAAGTTGTGCCCAACACACATCCCATTAACAAGTAATACTGGCTATTTAAGAATGAAATGAAATAAAAACTGGTTTGCATTATTTTTCAAGCAGCTATTAAATTGTTAGGACAAATTCTTATTGATTTGTTTGGACATAATTGCTCAATAAGCAGAATCACGAGGCATTCCTTTTGGCCTGAGGACACCATGAAAAAATTCCTGAAACATTAAAAGCATCACAAACCAAGAAAATTTGGGAGCCTCTGGCCTAGGTCACTGGGTTGTATAAAATAAAATGAAATTCATTAAAGAAGAATGTAGACTTCTTGTTGTTTAGTCATTTTTCAGTCGTGTCCAATTCTTCTTCATTACCCTGTTTGAGGTTTTCTTGGCAAAGGTATTAGAGTGGTTTGCCATTTCATTCTCTAATTCATTTTATAAATAAGGAAACTGAGACAAACGGGGTTAAGTGACTTGCTCAGGGTCACACAGCTGAGTGTCTCAACTCAGGAAGATGAGTTTGTATTTTTTTTAAAGTCTTATTCTTAAGAATACAAAAATTCAGATAGGGAAGGCTTGGTTAGACAGCTTGAGAAAAGGGATGAAAGGATTAAGAAGCAGAAAAAAATTATACAGTAATATTATTGTATGTTACATTATATATATATGCAATTATACAATGTGTTAGAAGTTATACAGTATGTATAATAGAATCTCACATCAAAGTTATGTACTCTTATCTCTATAATGGGGCAGCTGTCTATAATCACATTGTCTCCAGAAGCACTCTGTAAGCCCAAGACCAATAGAGAAACCATATGATGGGGATTAAGATAATAAGTTTGGGAAAAGGTGAGGAAGGAGAAGAAGTCTAAGATTCCACAGCTGGGGCACTAAGTAATTGAGCCTGGCTTCCAGCAGAGCCAGAAGCAGACTAATGAACTGGATTAAGTTGGAGAGATTGAATGATTGAAGGTACTAGTGAAGACACAGCGAATGTTTGGTAGGTAAATGAGAAATGGAAAAGCCAGTGAGATAAGAAGTTGTTTGGAAAGGAAGAGAGCCAAGTCAAAGATCTTAGCTATTAAGAGGGCCCTTGACTTCCGGTTAAGATGGCGGCAGAGTAAGGAGCAGCTGCTCGATCTCTCCTAACCAAAGCATACAGGACCCCTCATGGGGAAATAAAAACGAATCCAGATGAACGAAGGGACCCCACAACAGGGCACAGCATTGAAGGTACGCAGAATTGGGACATTTCCACCCTATAAAGGCGTGAAACAGCTCTCACTAAAATGCGAGAAGAAGAAGCCCCTCCCACATCCCCCACACCACACACAATGCCAAGGCCAGCCCACAAGAGTTAAAGCAGATTTGGGGCACCCAGTAAGTCACTGGCAGCTCCAGGGCTTGTTCCTGAGAACAGCAAGACTTAGCACCCCAAGAGGCTAAAGAACGTGCATGGACTCTCCAGAGCACTTGCCCAGGTGAAGGCAGAGCCCTAGGCGTGGACAAGGATCTCGAGCACAGGCTTGGACCTTGAGTGGGCACCCGGTGCAGATGGCTGTGGAAGCAGCACCTGAGACTGCTGAAGGAGCCTCGGGCAGAGGGGCAGACGAGGGACAACCAGGAGACTCAACCCCGAGAACAACGAGACCTGAGACCTCGGGAGCCTAGAAAGAGCAGAAAGACACTGAGTGTGAGGACAAAGCTGAGAAGGCGCTAGGCTAACAATGGCAAGCCATAGGGAAGCCCAGAAGAGAAAGATTATCAAGAAGAACTCTTGAACACTCAACAACTTTTACACAGAGAAAATCCAGACAACAGAGGGGAACAAACAAGAAAACATATCCAAACCTTCCCAAAATAATGAAAACTGGTCACAAGCTATTGAAGAGTTCAAATCAGAGATGATGAAAAAGATGGAAGAGATCTGCAAAGAAAATAACAGTTTAAAAGGCAGAATTTCACAATTGGAAAGTGAGGCCCAGAAATCAAATAAACTGATAAGCAAACTGAACACCAGAAATGGCCAGATTAAAAAGGAAAACCAGTGCCTAAAGGCTAGAATTGAGCAATTAGAAGCTAATGATCTCTCAAGACAACAAGAACAAATAAAACAAAGTCAAAAGACTGAAAAAATAAAAGGAAACATGAAATATCACAATGAGAAAGTGACAGACAAAGAAAACCAGTCTAGAAGAGACAATATGAGAATCATTGGTCTTCCAGAAAAAGCAGAAATTAATAGAAACTTGGACTCCATATTAAAAGAAATTATTCAGCAAAATTGCCCTGAAGTTCTACAACAAGAGGGCAATATAGACATTAAAAGGATCCATAGATCACCCTCTAAACTAGACCCAGAATGGACAACACCAAAGAATATAATAGCCAAATTCAAGAGCTTCCAAGTAAAAGAAAAAATATTACAAGAAGCCAGAAAGAGACAATTCAAATATCAAGGAGCACCAATTAGGATCACACAGGATCTGGCAGCCTCCACGCTAAAAGACCGCAAGGCTTGGAATATGATATTTAGAAAGGCAAGAGCCCTGGGCCTAAAACCACAGATCAACTACCCATCAAAACTGACTATATACTTCCAGGGGAAAGTATGGGCATTCAACAAAATTGAAGATTTCCAAGTATTTGCACAGAAGAGACCAGGACTAAATGGAAGGTTTGATATCCAACCACAAAAATCAAGAGAAACATGAAAAGGTAACTAAGAAACAGAGGGGAAAGAAAGAAAACTCATAATTTTTTAAATTTGCCTCTTTAAGGGCTTCAATAAAATCTAATTATCTGTATTCCTATGTGGAGAAATGCTATGTATAATTCTCTGTAGTGAACTCTATTCACTATTATAATATTCACTATTATAGTAATCAGAAGAATAATTAGCAGGGTGAGGGTGGAATACTAAATAGTCTAAGATGAAATGGGGGGTGGGAAAGAGGGGGATGAATAGTAGGGGACACCAAGAGAAATTTCAGTAAATAAGAAAAATAGGATATTCTATTACACACAAAGAAGGCATGGGAAGGGGAAAAATACTAGTATATAAAGGAGAGGAAGAGAGCATTAAGAGGTAATATTTAAACCTTACTCTCAGTGTAATCAACCCAGAGAGGGAAGAGTAGCTATATTATTCATTGGGATAAAAAACTCTATCTAACCCTACTGAGAAAGTCAGAAGGGATAAACCAAGGGGAGCAAGGGAGTGGGGAGGTCAAAAAAAGGAAGGGAGAAGAAGGGGGAAGGAATTCAATAGGCCTTTAAAAATAAAAAGAGGGGAATAACAAGGGAGGGGGCAGAAAGGGTAGTAAATCAAGGGAGTGGACAAGGGTTACTGGTTTAAAGCAAATCACTGGTTTAAAAGGAAATAGTTTAAGAAGAAGGGGTAGGAAAAGGGGAGGATACGAAAATGTCAGCAAATGCACAACTGATAATTATAACTCTGAATGTGAATGGGATGAACTCACCCATAAAAAGGAAGCAAATAGCAGAGTGGATTAGAAACCAAAATCCTACCATATATTGTCTACAAGAAACACATAGGAGGCAGGTGAACATACACGAGTTTAAGGTAAAGGGCTTGAGCAAAATTCTTTGGGCATCAAATGAGAAAAAGAAGGCAGGAGTGGTAATTATGATTTCTGACAAAGCCAAAGTAAAAATAGATATGATTAAAAAAGACAGGGAAGGTTATTACATCCTGATTAAAGGCAGTATAGACAATGAGGAAATAACATTGCTCAATATGTATGCACCAAATGGCATAACAACCAGATTCATAAAGGAGAAACTGGCAGATCTCAAGAAGGAAATAGATAGTAAAACCATACTAATGGGAGATCTAAATATCCCTCTTTCAGATCTAGATAAATCAAACCAAAAAATAAATAAGAAAGAGGTAAGAGAGATGAATGAAGTCCTAGAAAAATTCGATTTAATAGATATGTGGAGAAATATAAATAGGAACAAAAAGGAATACACCTTCTTTTCAGCTGCACATGGTACATTCACAAAGATTGACCATGTAATAGGACATAGGATCATTGCAAACAAATGCAAAAGAGCAGATATAATAAATGTAACCTTCTCAGATCATAATGCAATAAAAATAATAATTAGTAAGGGCACATGGACAGGCAAATCAAAAACCAATTGGAAATTAAACAATATGATTCTCCAAAACCAATTTGTCAAAGAAGAAATCATAGAAACAATCAACAATTTCATTGAAGAGAATGACAATGATGAGACATCCTACCAAACTCTGTGGGATGCAGCCAAGGCAGTAGTCAGGGGGAAATTTATATCCTTGAATGCATATATTAACAAATTAAGGAGGGCAGAGATTAATGAATTGGGTATGCAACTCAAAAAAATTAGAAAGCGAACAAATTAAAAACCCTCAGATGAAAACTAAATTAGAAATACTAAAAATTAAGGGAGAAATTAATAAAATTAAAAGTAAAAGAACTATTGAATTAATAAATAAGACTAGAAGCTGGCATTTTGAAAAAAACAGATAAAATAGACAAAGTACTGGTCAATCTAATAAGAAAAAGGAAAGAAGAAAACCAAATTGACAGTATCAAAGATGAAAAGGGAGACCTCACTTCTAATGAAGGGGAAATTAAGGCAATCATTAAAAACTATTTTGCCCAATTATATGGCAACAAATATAACAATTTAGGAGATATGGATGAATATCTACAAAAATATAAATTGCCTAGATTAACAGCAGAAGAAATAGAATACCTAAATAATCCCATATCAGAAAGAGAAATTGAACAAGCCATCAAAGAACTCCCTAAGAAAAAATCACCAGGACCTGATGGATTCACAAGTGAATTCTATCAGACATTCAAAGAGCAACTAATCCCAATACTATACAAATTATTTGATATGATAAGCAAAGAAGGAGTCCTACCAAATTCCTTTTATGACACAAATATGGTACTGATTCCAAAGCCAGGAAGACCAAAAACAGAGAAA
>NC_058131.1:47456283-47589351 GCF_016433145.1 Gracilinanus agilis
GGGGGGGGTTGAAGGGGAAAGGTGGAGCATGAATCATGTAACCATGTTAAAAATGAATATTAATAAATGTTAAAAAAAATTGTATTGATATAATCTGGAAAAAAATTTTAAAGAAAAAGTTTACAAGAAAAAAAAATTACATATTAATAATATCCTAGTAATATGCTAGTCTCTGAAAAAAATTTTCCAAAAGAGAAGGAAAATGAGAGAGAAAGAGAAAAAGAGAGAGAGAGAGAGAGAGAGAGAGAGAGAGAGAACCATGCATATGGACCCTTACCAACAAAACTTTTGCAGTGTCCCCTGCTGTCCAGACACAGATTCTTCAGATTGAATTAATGCCTGTTCATATTTGTTTTCTCACCTTTGTGCAGTAACAATCCCTGTGATCTCCTATTGTGTTAACCCTATAGCATCTATGGAAACAAATGAAAATGCCACTTCCAACTTCTTTCCTAAGTCAATGAATAGAGTGGTTTGAAACATTTCTGGGAAATTTATGCAACATGTAACTCAAAACCCACTTGTATAAAACTCTCCTCATTGGTGGGGAGTGAGTGATTACTCAGTGCCCCAGGACTGCATGAGGGGTAGAGTTGGTCAGAACTTGAGAGAAGAGAAATGCTGATCTTCTGACTTCTGACTTCTAGAGAAAGTGAGAGAGAAGAGATATGATTGAGGTGGCAGCTCCTTTACAAGTCATCTTCTTCTCAGGGTCTTTCACCCTTCAGGAACCTGAAGAGAGTGGAACACTGTATCTTCTCTCTTAAGCTGGTTATCATTAAAACAGCATTTCTCTTCTCTCAAACTCTCACCAGCTCCACCCCTCATGCAGGTCAAGAACACTGAGTAATCAGTCCCCACAAATGAGGAGAATCATATGCAAACAAGCTTTGAGCCACACATTACTTTTTTTTTAAGTTAAAATGGTATAGAAAATGATTAGGAAAAAAATCTCTTGACCAATATTTCCCCCATCCCCACACACATACCATGCCCCACTCTCCATGTCTCTTATTATTTGAAAATAAGACCAAGAATACAAAAACTTCTGCCTCTTCTGCATATTAGACTCCCACACTTTATAGCTCAATCCAATATTATGAAATTGAGATCCTCTCTTCTCCCTTTTTCCCTTCATCCTACTTCTTCTCCTCTCCCATCTGCTCCCCTCTTCCTTCCTCTGCTTCCCCTCTCTTTATTCTTTTCCTCTTCTCCACATTTTTCTTCTCCTCTCGTCCCCCTCTCTTCTTCTTCCTTCCATCTTCTGCTCTTCCCTCCTCTCATCCCCTCTCTGCATGCTCTTCTCCCCCTCCTCCCCTTTCCTTCTCCTCTCCCCCATTTCTATCCCTTCCTCTCCCTTACCTCATCTTCTCTCCTCTTCTCTTCTTTCCCACAACTTGCATACCTCTTAGGCCATATTCATGAAGAATGATCGCATTATTTGTAGAGAAAATTAATACCTGGATGATAGTGACAAGTACTTTTGGTTCAACTTCACCATCTCTGATGTAGAATCTGTTTCCTTCACTGCAGTCACCAAGGACAACTGTTTACACAAGGTGGTCTGCTAGAAGCAGGCCTCTTGGAAGACACAGAGAATTAGTCAGGCATTTTTAAATTAGTCTGCTCTGTTTTATTTTTAGAACATTTTTAATGGATCCACTTAGGGCTGCCCACATTCAGATTTATAAGGGCCACCAGAAATTTAGGATGTTTTCAAATGCCAGTTTTAATAATGCATGCTTCCAGATGTAAAAGGTTCTGTTATCCTTTTTTGGAAATTTAAAACCTGCAGGACACTGCTGAAGGTCTCTAGATACAGGCCTGAAAGTGAACCTCAGACACCTGACAGGGAATTCCTTGGAGATGATAGCTTACTGTAGCAACAAGATCTCCCTCAGTTGCTATGAAGAATATGTGTTGTACTCAAAAGAATATTAGCACTATTATTATAAGTACTATAAATGCATAGAATATACAATCCTAACAGCAACAACAAAGATAAATTAGGAACTAAGAAATCACATTATAAAAATAATCTTTGCTTTTTAAAAGAATCTTTTAAGTAATGAATTTGTAGGAGCCCATATTTAGAGCTGAAATGGACCTGAATAGCTATCTAATCCAAGCTCCTCACTTTATGGACAAAGAAAAATGAAACCCAAATAGGTTATGTCAAGGTCACCCAGGTATAGCAATGCCAGTATTTGAACACAGATTCCCAGAACCTAAATCTGACACTCTATCTTTATTGTCACATTGCCTCCCTTGTACCTTTGGCATCTGAAATATGAATATATATATATATATATATAGCTATAGAGATATACAGATATACACATACATATATATATAAAACTCCTATCTCAAAGCCCATTGATACAGAACTCTTTTCTTATTGGTAAAGATGAATGTCCGTCCGTGTGTGAGGTGTAGGGGAAATCTGGCCAAAGGAGAGAATGCTTCAGTTCTCTGTCCTTTGAGAGACTAGAGATTCCTTTGAGTCTCTCTAAGACAGACTCCTTAGTGACTCTCCAAGCTTCAAATCTTCTTCAGGTCTTTTCAAATGTTTCAGCTGCTTCTTTTTCTAACTTTGAGAGAGAAGATGGAAGAGTCCAACACCACTTCAGGCAAAATGGAGATGGTAATCTCCATCATGTGCCTATTCCCAACTTGCTATTTCAAATATTTTGGGGACTTTCCCCTTGGGTGAGATCTAGGATACTCTCTTGGTTGAGCTGAGTTGTCTCCCAAAGGGAGAGTTATTTCACTCTGTAGTATCTTGTTTATATTCGCATATATATCATCTCTGAATTCTGTTTGGCTAGACTTTTGAAAGTCCCTTGGATAGCAAGGAGATCAAACCAATTAAAACTTAAAAGAAACTAACTGAAACGATTCACTGGAAGGATAAATACTGAAGATGAAGCTTAATTTCTTTGGCTACATAATGAGAAGACAAAACTCATTGGGGAACGATCCTGATGTTGGAAAAGATAGATGGCAAAAGAAGGAAATAGCAGAAAACAAGATGGACAGTGTCATGGAAACAATCAGCATGAGCATAGTCATATTCAGGAGACAGTGGAAGATAGAAGGACCTGGAATAATATGGGAACATGAAGAATTTGACATGACTGAACAACTGAAAAACAAATGATTTGGATATATAGCTTCTTCGCTATTCTCTCTGTATATTCATTGTGGAACTGATATTTGGTGGGAAAGTCATCAAGCCTTGGATATAGAATTTGGGGTCCTACTTTCCCCCCAAAATAACAAAGTTATAAGTTAAATGGAATATAATTACATCCCCTATAGGTCATCAAGTCCAACCTTCCTTTACAGATGAGGGAACTAAACCTTACAGAAATTAAGTGAGGTCCCATAGGTAATAAATGTCAGAAACAGGACTTAAAACCAGTCCTTTTTGACTCAATGTCCAGTACTCTCTATTCATGATACTATGGCATATCTCAAATTAAATAATGGGTTTAAAATGCTTTGTAACCATAAATGACTACATAGTGAGCTATTATTATTATTATTATTATTATTATTATTATTATTATTATTATTATTATTATTATTATTATGTAACCTGAGACTCAAAACCTATAGGTATAAGGACCTCTCCTCATTTGGTAGAAAACAATACTTCAAGCTTTGGAGCAGCATAGGACTGAATTAGAGTAGGAGAATAGAGAGATCCTGCATCTTCAGTCTTTTCAGGTTCTTCTGTCATTTAGCTTTGAGAGAGAAAATAGGTTATTCCAATTTCTCTTCAAGTCATTACAGAGAAAGAAAGACTCTTGGAAGAAATTAGCATGTAAAGAGTTTCCAATCACATCCCTATCCTCAGCTTACTGTACTAGAGATCAGGGAATTTTTCTCTTGGATGAGATCTGGGACTCTCTTGGTTGAGCTGAGATATTTCACTTTCTATGAAAGATTTCCTTCAATCTATATTATGTCTGGTTATATTCTCACAAATGATTACTTTCTCTAATGTCTGTTTTCATAAGAACTTGGATAAATGCTTGTTGTTTGGTGTTTGTGTGTTCATTGTAGAACTAATCTTTTATGGGAAGTAAAATCTTGTATATAATAAAGCTTTGTTGTTTTTCAGTCATGTCTGACTCTGGTGACCCCCTGGACCATACTGTCCATGGAATTTTCTTAGCAAAAATACTCAAGTGGTTTGCCATTTTCCTTCTCCAATGGATCATGGCAAACTGATGCCTTGCCCAGGCTCACATGTTAGTAAAATCATATTTGAATTCGGGAAGATGATGCTTCTTGACTCTAGTCTCAGCACTCTGAGCCACTTAACCCTATTTGCCTTAGTTTCTTATCTGTAAAATGAGCTGGAGAAGTAAAAGGTAACCCACTCTGGGTATCTTTGTCAAGAAAACCATAAAAGGGGTCATAAAGAGTCAAACACGATCAAAAATGACTAAAAACAACAATTACTCTCTTCATACTGTTATTTTCCACCAATGGAATATAAGCTCCTTAAGGGCAGGGACAATTTCATTTTGGTCTATCACCAGAATCTAGCACAGTGTAGGTAACTAGTTGGTACATTGGATAAAGCACTAACCCTAGAGTCAGAAAGATCTGAGTTCAAATCTGACCTCAGGCACTTACTAAACATGTGATCCTGAGAAAGTCATTTAACCTTAATGTCCTCAACTATAAAATGGGGATAATAACAGCACCTATTTTCCAGAGTCCTTGAAAATAATTAAATAAAAATTAAATAACATTTATAAAGCACAGAGTGCCTAGTGCTTAATAGTTGCTATATAAATGCTAGCTATTATTATTTCATATGTATTATTGCTTATTGGATGCTTATTGCTTATTGGATGAAAGAATAAACCTCTAATTTTAGAAAATTGCTTGGTATATCAAGAGGTTAAATGACTTGCCTGGGTCCATCATTATGTATCAGAAACAGTATCTTAATAGAGATTTTCCAGACTCCAAGGCTGAATAGATAACCACTCTAACACATATGATCATTGCCAAAATGAGAAACAAGAAATGTTTGTTACATGTTGAATGGGTCTCATGCAGAATGCTACAAATTACAAATTATATACTCATCTGGGTTACTATTAATAATTTCCCTACATATACCAGACACTCCCAAAAATTAAGCTTTAAAAAATATGGATGCTTTATTCCTGATCTGATATATAGTGTTTTCTGTTCTTCATTTTCAAAGAGGACCAATGACTTCACAAGGGTGATATCTTGACTTGATATGAGTTGGATTTAAGTGAGGCAGAGTTGCACAAAATCATCAGCTTCACTCTCTCTTCCAGAGTCATTGAAGTCCAGTAACAAGACAAAAATCAGGATAACCGGCAACAGCCTGGGATGCAGTGGATGAATTTGACACCTTTGATGGGTAACCAAGCTCTAAGCACTTCACAGTGCCTGCTTCAGCTGCCTTTATGACCTTTGGAACAAATTGTTCTCATTCACCTATTCTTCCACAGAATGCATCTCATGCTTGGGGTAGGCATCTCTCCTAACTCGCCAGTGGGTATGAGGTGTCAGTTACCCTCAATCTGATTTAGCCCATCTGCCAAGATCTTTTTACCAGGGTGTGGCTTCTATGCATGCTGCCATTTCTTAGAGTCACAAGTGAGAGTTGAGTGGCAGGTGGACGCCAAAGGATACCAAAAACAGTCCTAAAAAGGCCTTGGCAAGCCCTCACACCAAAGGTCCAAGTCCTCCCTAAACACTTCGTATAGCCCTGATATAGTGTAGAAAATTTGGAGAACTTAAAAGTCCTAAAATTTAACTTGGATTGGATTGTAATTAGATGAATGACCTTGAACAAATCATTGTTTGTACCTCCGTTTCTTCATGTAACTGACAAGAATGAATGTTAACAGCATATGTCCCATCAACCTTAAAGGATGATTGGAAGGATAATCCAAAATGATTTATGGGAAAACACTTTGAAAAGTATAAAGGGATAGATAAATAAAAGATCATTACTGTTTCTTAGCAAAGAAATTCCATACTGGTACAAAAATTTCAAAACCTTTTATCCTAAGAGTCAGGATGGAGAGTTAGGATTTTTTTTCCTGGAATTTCATATCTAAGAGCCACAGTTAATGGAAGCATGCCTAATATATACCATACAGAAGATCCTGCCCAAGGTAATTCACAAAAAGCTCAAGGGACATTCCTGTCTCATGATGAACATATATAGCTTCCATTAACATTAATAGCATCTATATACTCAGATCTAAAGGAAGACTTTTGTCTTAGAGAAGTACACTCATCTAAGGTATAAAGCAAGACTGACAAACTTAATATCGTGGGACAAAAGAAGAAAAAAGAAAATGAGAAATCATTATACATATTGTTTATTAACTAGTAAATATTGTTTAATATGATAGAGGTGGGGGAAGAAGAGGAGTAAATGTCTCACTTAAATTTCTCTTGTGAATTAGAAAAGTTCACCTATGAAGAAGCATTTTAGCAGCATTCAGAATAAGAAATGTTTCCTTAGAAAAATTTATTGAGAAGCTATTTTGCTTTGTTCCAAGAAAAGATAAATGAAACCATTCTCGCATTTCTGTAAAATAGATCATTATTAAATTGCCAAATTACATGCACAATTAAATCTATTTATTAAACAAGACATATGCCAACAACACTGCAATAATCCTGTAAGCCATAATAGCAAATTTTCAACTTTAATAACAACACTGTGCAGCCAATACTCACAGGGCTCATTTGAAAAGCCGGGGCACTCGGTAATTGAAACTGAAATTATACAATTAGGCACTTGAGTAATTTAAATATGAGCATAAGTGTCCTGACTGTGTTGCTCCTGGCTTTTAGTCAAATTTACTAGCACAAGTTGGACTTTATCACTCTAATGATTTCTGCAGTAGATCAGATTTTGCTAAACAGAAATTGAGAATTATTTGAAGTATTATTTTTATAATTTTATGACTATGCATTTTTTGCTATATTACGATATCCTTCTAATTAAAATTTCACAGAGATAATCAAGAAAACCAAAGTGCTGCCTTTCAGGACTTGGATAGAAATACAAAGATAGCTGTATTCTGATTTGCCTAGTTATTTCCAGTTAGAGGGGCAATAAAGAAACTGCTTAAATAGTGTAATGGGTACATGAGTCTTTACTGCCATGGTAGGGTTTACAGCAGCTCAACCCTTCCTTCTTGAGTGCTTCTAGTTCTTTCTTGGGGCTTTGCATGGTCACCAACAGGGATAAAGGGAGATAAAAATCAATGGAAAGGAGTACATGTGTTTTTCCTGACACAGTCAGTAGTGCCTGCCTGAGCACTGAGGAAGAGAAGAGAGAATATAATTCGTTCAATACTAACTTCTCCAAAAGCAAGCATCAAGGACAATTAGTTGAGAAGACAGCTGATAGAAGCAGACAAATAAGAAATCTGTCATAGCCTCCTGAAATAGGGGGAAAAGGGGAGAATGTGGTAGGGGAGACAGGAGGGAAAAATGGAGTGGTAAAAGGTGAAACTTGCCAATAAATGTTGCTAGAAATGTTTTAACCACCTCAATCGTATTTTGGCCACAGCCTCTAAATTGTAAGTGAACTGTGACACCTCTTCTAAAGGAAGAGAAGAATTAGTGTTGTTGTTGTTAACCATAATATTATTCATCCTTCATACTTGAAGAGGATCGATGACATCATGATGCTGAAGTTAACTTAAATCAGGTCCAACTGTGGCTAATCAAGCCAAATTAAGTTCTCAAGGTTCTACCACAGGTTGGACCAAAAACATTTGGGATGGAGATGTTTCTAGATTTTTGCATCTTATATTTCCTACTGCAATTCTGCTTTTGCTCATAGAGCATGGTGCCTTCTTTGATATAAGCAGGCATGGCGGACAGTCCTGTGTCAGTGTCTCCCATGTCTCACAATCTATACCAAAGTTCTTCAGAGTCCTTGTACCACTTTTTCTAATTTCTGTGTGAGCTCTTGCCTTGTGCAAGTTCACCATATGCATTTAGCATTCAAGCTATGTAGCCAACCCATAGAAGTCACACGCTTTGCAGTTTGAAAGCTTGGCATTTCAGCTCAAGAGAGGACCTCAATGTCCAGCACTTTATCTTGCCTGGTAATCTTCAGAATCTCTCTAAGACACGAATGGAAATGGTTCTACTTTCTTGTATGACACTGGTAGATGGTCCAGGTTTCACATGTGTACAACAATAAAATCAGTACAATGACTCTGTAGGTCTTCAGTTTGGTAGGAAACCTAATACCTCTTTTCTTTCACACCTTCCCTCAGAGCCATATATATGTGGACATCCCTGGAAAGTATAAATATGCCAAGGTAAGTAAACTTATGCACAACATTCAAAATTTCTCCATTTAATGAAATCAATGGTTCCATATATGGATGATGGGGTGCTAGCTAGTGGAGAATCTCTGTTTTATTTGGTGTTAATTGCCAAGCCAAAGCTGACACAAGTGGCAGAGAAATCAATCCATGCTCTACTGCATCTCCGTCTCAGAGTCTGCATTAAATTAAAAATCATCTATGAATAAGAAAATCGTGTACCAACTCTTCCTCTACTTTAGTCTTAGCTTGTAGCCTTTTCAAGTTCAATAGTTTATGATAGGTGCTATAGCTGACCTCAATGCTATTTTCATCCTTGTTGAAGATGTATGACAACATCACTAGAAACATCATTCCGCTGCTGGCAGGGAAAGTACAAGAGTATTGTCCATTATCCGGAACCCAGGCAAGCATGCCATTATGGAGCATACAATATTTTTTAAACCCTTACCTTCTGTTTTAGAATCAATACTTTATTTGGTTCCAGTAAGAAGTAAGACCTAGGCAATGGAGATTAAGTACCCAAGGTCACAAAGCTAGGCAGTATATGTGGTTATATTTGAACCCAGGACCTACCAATTCTAGGCCTGGCTCTCAATCCATTGAGCCACCTAGATGTCCCCTACTGTCATACAATATTGATAAATTTCTCCAGACAATCAGATTTTGCTATGATCTTCCACAAACCCTCACAAATAGTATCAAAGGCCTTGATCAGGTCAACAAATGTTTATAGACCTATGTTCTGATCCAGGCATTTCTGCTGGAGTTGTCAGGCAGAAAACACCACATTGACCATTGACTGGCCCTTTTCTGATGGGTAGATGGCTCTCTTTCAGGTGAAAGGAAGCCTCTGGCAAATATCTTGCAAGCAATAACCAAGAGACTCCCCTGTGATTGTCACAAGATAACCTATTTCCTTTTCCTTTATATAAATGAACATGAAAGCATTTTTTAATAAGTTTATTTATTTTTATTATATACTTACACATGGAGGCATCTTACCCTCCTTGGTGATAACCTTCTCTTGCCTTATAACTCTGAAGATCTCAGTCAGCTTCCATATGTACAGTAGGAACAGTAGATTCCCTCCCTTGTAGATCTCTTCTGGGATGGAATCAGCACCAGGTACTTTGCCAAACAAGTGAGCCTAATGTCATTAAATACTCTTTTTTATATGGAATTTTGGCTAGAAAAGTACTGACTTCAACCTGAGAAATATGGGCATTAGCCGATGATAGTTTCTTGAGAATTATGGAAGTGTTCAGCCCATCTCTCCAAGATCATGTCCTATGGATCTATCAATGCTTACTAGTTGAGATGCATCAAAGGTCTTGACACATAAGTAGTTTCCAGAATACACTAGAGGCATTTTGAATTATTGCAATTAGCATAAAACAATCTCATCTACCTTCTTACTGAGCTAAGAATCCTACATCTCTCAAAGCTTTATTCGCATTTTACTTTTGATAGAGTTAAACACTTCCTACTTTAGAGTCAGATGAACTGTCCTGCTGGTAAACTCTGTGGAGTTCTCATTTTTTGTTTAGCAACTTTTGAATTTCCCCATCATTTTCATGAAATTTGTCCTGATATTTATGAGTGATCTGGCCCAGATGAGCAAATGTGGTGCTGTATAGAAAATCTCTGAAAGATACCCACCCTTTTTCTGCTCTACTGTCACTAAATGTGTATTTACTCAGCTTTCCCTCAGGATCAGCAACAAAGTGTTCACTCACAAAGAAGCACTGTCATCTATTGACAGTCATCTTGCCTTTGGACCAGTGCTTTTATTAAATGTGAATATTTATCTTGGTGAGGATAAGTCTGTTATCAGTCCAGCACTCTTTGAAACACATGGTCTTCATTACTCTTACATCCTGCCTGCCTTTTCTTACAATAAAGTAGTCTATTAAACAACAGTGTTTGCTGTAAGAGTGCGTCCCCCAAAAAAGGTAAGTAGAAGATAAAACTGATGATAAAAAGGCCATGCGAAACACAGGTTTTCCGTAGTAAGGGACCATTGCTGTTATTTCTGACTCCATTCCTCCAAAAGATTCTCTACTGTGTCTGATAGTCTACAACTACTCTACTATTTTAATCACCTAGAATTACAAACTTGTCCTCTTTCAGCACATATATAATGAAGGTTTCCAGGTCTTCATAAAATATTTCTTTGACCTCATCACAGTTCATCATGATCATCATCATGATCAGGGAACATACACACTGATGATGATGAAGTGTCATCCTTTCCTGCAAGTGGCAGGCACATTGTCCTAAGCCTCTCAATTACTCCTTTTGGGAGGCACATAAGTTTATTGACTAGATTAGATCTGATTGCAAAACCTACACAAGGTTTACAGTACTCCTCATCATGGTGACCACCCCAGAAAAACATGAATCCCACCCCAACTTCAGTAAGTTAAACTTCATTTGCCAGTCATGTTTCACTCAGGGCTGCTATTTGGATTGGGTGCCTACTAAGAATTTTTGTATATTTTTTTGTGTTTTGACCACAGGGTGGGATCCTCACCTATAGCAGTAAGCAGGCTAAGGTTGGATGAAACATACAATTTTATGGCACTTTTTATAGCACCTTCCGCACTCCAGAAGGTGAGTGGTGTTGCCTTTTAAAAAAAAGAGCTGCTCAGATACCCAGAAAGTTGTCAAATCCCACTGCTATTTTAGTCTAGTGAAAAAATTACCTTATGCTCTGAGCCACCTATGTGTAGAGTTGTGAGTACAGTTCCTAGTATATCCATACTTACTGCTTCATCACTCATTCATAGGACTTCAAGATAGGTAAAATAGTGAAATATTAACAAAGTAAACTTGTAAATGTTAGATGATGGGCAATGTCTTGATGTGCATATGAATTGGATTTAAGTGAGACATAATTGCAAAAAGTTACCAAGCCTCACTCTCTCTTCTAGAATCACTAAAGTCCAGTGGCAAGATAAAGTGCAGATGGCTAATGATGGTCCAGGATGCAGTAGATGGCTTTGATAATGTCTATGTCTGAGCAAGCTCTAAGCGCTCCACAAAATCTGCTTCAACCTCCTTCATGGCCATTGGAACAAATTTTTCTCATCTGCTCATTCCTCTGGGAGAAGTCTTCACATGCTTGGGTCCAGTGGTTCCTAAACTTTTTTGGCCTACCGCCCCCTTTCCAGAAAAAAATATAACAGCCCCCTGGAAATTAATTTTTTTAATTTTAATAGAAATTAATAGGAACAATAAATGCACCTGCGGCCATCAGTGCTCCCCTGGATCACTGCAGCACCCACCAGGGGGCAGTAGCACCCACTTTGGGAATCAATGGATTAGACTAATCCTAACTCACCAATTGGTTTAGGATCTATTAGTTACCTTCCCCTAACTGCTAAAACAGTTTTACCAGGGTGTGGCTACTGCACATCCTATAGCTTCTCGGAATCACAGGTGAGAGTTGGGTAAGAGGTAGACACCAAAGGTGGATAGGCAGCCCTGAAAAGAGCTTAGCAAGCCCTCACACCAGAGATGCCAATCCTTCCTGAACACTCCAAAGGGGTTTAGAAGATTATACACCTGGGGGCCTCTTGAGCGATCTCATCAATTTGAAAATATGATTAATAGAGTTTAGGGAATGAGGTGTAATTTTATAAATAATCTAATCAAAGAATTCTTAACCTGAGAACCATAAACTTGTTTCTTTAAAAATATTTTGATAACTATATTTTGCCATAATTGGTTTTCTTTGTAATCCTATGTATTATTTAATTTTATGTATTTAAGAACATTATTCTTTAATTAATCAAAGGGGTCCAGAGGCTCTACCAGATTGCCAAAAGGGGTCTTGAATACAAAAAAGGGTTAAGAATCTCTGATCTAATCTAACCCATTTATTTAATAGAAAAGGAAGTTGAAGCCCAGAAAAGCTATATCATTTGCCCAAAAATCACACAAATGAGTAATAGGTGATAGATCAGAATCATCACAGCTATCTTTATGTTCTTTCTTTCCATAAAGCTTGTTTATTCATTAAACTCAGCACATGGCCTTCATCTCTGCTATGAAAATGAGCCACGTGCCCTCAGATAACTAAGCCTTGAAAGACTTGAAGATCCCCCAACTCCTCATCAGAGTACTTAAGCCATTTCAATGGGCTACTTTATTGATGCTAGGAAAAGCTGGCCATCCAATAGCATCAAACCCAATTCTCTCCCCAAGCTCTTTGCCATCCATAGGAATTTTTGTGGGATAAATTAGACTATCAGTGAAGCAGATTTGAACTTGAGATAAGAAGATTGAGGCTTTTTTGCTAGCCAAAATACAACTGTAAGCAGCCAGGCTTGTATAATGACAGGTATACACACCAAAGGAAAGGGTGCAGGCTCAGTACTAGAGACAATGACCCCATAGCCAATTTTTTGTTCTGCCTCAAATTTATTTGCAAGTTAAACCAGAGACATTTGGAGGTTATTTAACACTGAATTAGACAGCTATTTCTAACAGAGGACAATGAGGTCAAAGAGAAGAGACTTAATCAGAGTATGAGTGACATACTGACTTGAGAAGACTCAGAACAAGAGAAGCTAAGGCTGGCTTGTCCTGGAGAAGGTTCTGGACATGAAGATGTCCTTGGCCTGGAAGAAGCCTGCAAAAGCTGATAGTTCAATAGTGAGGTCTAGGGAGTAGTCTGGGGATGATGGAAAAGGCAATGAGTCCTTACTCTACCATGGGCTAGATACCCATAATGAGAGAATTGGTCAGAGGTCCCTGTCAATCACAGGACATGAAATGACATATAGGAATTTCCATATAATTCCCAATGCTCAGAGAAGTCCTGGGTCCAATGTCCCTACAGAGTTTCAGTCTTCACCTGATGACCAGTCCTATTAGATTCATGAATCAAAATTCATTTTTCAAACTGTGCTATATCATCTTCATTCCTTTATCCCCTTAGAAGTCAAAATAACATGAGATCTAAAGAAAATTACATTTTGTGTACATTTCTGTACATTTCTAGGACTCATAGGTTTTCAGAGGTTTGTACATTATCTAGAAACTGCCAGGATCTTGAAGAGTCTAAAGAAGTATAACTAAATTATTAATTTTTATTGTTATTATGCATTTATTCTATGCCAAGCATGAAAGACTACACGCAGTTAAGTATATTGTCCATTCATTTGGGGGAAGTGTCTCCAATTCTACTCAGATCACAGTGTTATAGGGAACAGTGAAACACAGGTTTAAAGAAAGAGGAAGAGGCAGGGTTTGCCAGAGAGAAGGACTAGTAAACTAATTATGATAGGATAAATCCATGATAATCTCTACTATAGCTATGAAGCCACTTGGTTCTACCCCATGAAGAGCTGACAACCAGAGAGAAGGATTGTACTTCTTTACCCTTCTACCTAGTGGGATGTATGCGTGTCTTCCTTCCTATCATACAACTATAGCTAGAGGACGAATTCCAAACCAAAAAAGGAAGAGAAGAGCTCACAAGAGAGAAAATAGACAATTGTTACCACATAAAATGAAAAATCTTTTGCATTAACTTTTACATTAACAAAGTAAATGCAACTAGAACAAGACAGGAAGCTATCAATCTAAAATGAAATATTTAGATATCTGATATCCAATACATAAGGAGAAATAACAAATATATACAATCAACTGCCATCCCCCTCAGATAAATGATCAAAAGATATGACATTTTCAGAAGTAATGTAAGCTAATCAGAATATGAAAAATTTATCCAAATCACTAACAATAATGATAATTAAAACGAAAACAAGCCTAAAGTTGCATCAGACACCAAGAAGAATGGAAAATATGACAAAAAATTAATACAAACAGTATTGAAGGAACTACAGGAAGACAGACACACAAATATATTTTAGTGGAGCTGTAAGTTGGTCTAGTTATTCTAATTTACTCTGTTCTAGTTACTCTATTCTAGAGAATAATTTAGGAATTATTTTGCAGAAATCACTCAACTAATTATATCCTTTGATCTAGATGTCAAAAAATAGAAAGATGAGATATATGTCAAAATATTCATAGAAGCACATTTGTGATAGCAAAAATTACTGGACACAAAGTGGATGTCCATCATTTGGGGAATGGCTAAACAAATATGGCATTGAATGCAATGGAATATTATTGTACCATAAGAAATAATCATCATGAAGGATTCGGAGAAAGATGAGAACACATAAGATTAAGGCAGAGTGAAGTAAACAGACAAAGAAAACAATATACGCAATGATTCCAATAATGAAAACAAAGCCAGTAGAATTCAGATCAAATAAAGTGAGCATTGTTGGTCTCTGATGACTGATTACTTTCTTCTTCTCTATTAAGAAATGAGTGAAATGTTGCATACTCTGCTCGTCCTTATGGCAGAAGTTTGGCCTATTTAAAAAAAAGATACTAGAGTGGGAGTAAGGAGATGTCTGTTATGTGCAAATAAGTATATTAATAAAACAATTTTTACATGCCTAGAGAATGATTTTGATCTCACTTGAGGTCTTCAAACAACATCTAAATAGATATCTCCTTGCCAAGTATGTTATTAAAAAGGATTCTTTTTCAGCTACAAATTGGATGAACTAGCCACTACAGTCCCTTCCAAATCTGAAATTTTGATTCAATGACTCTGATACCTACCCTCCATCCGAGACATAATTCAAAACTAAGGCATCACAAACACACACAACCACTCACTTCAGCACACACCTGTAGCTCTGACACCATTTTCAATATTATCCAAATTACTTAGTTTTCTAAATAGTAGGTCATGCTCCTACACATAGTGCAAGACACGCTAAGGAAGTGTGCAAAGCAATACTCAAAATTATTGGGTATTTTAAATAAAATTCCCACATAAATACATTTATTTCATAAAAACCAAGTAAAAATTTAAGTTAATGGAAGTAAGAGTAATATTACAAATTTGTTACAGATGACAGTGAATACAGCACAGCAATTATTTAAGATTATATACACAAAGTCAACTCCAAGTCAGCACAATTGCTGAATTTTAACATGGGCACTCTTGCCACCAGGTGACATATAGGATCATGGCATAGATAAATGGCATTGTTCAACTACTTCCTATAATGGAATATTAAGTGTATATATTCAACATTAAATAATCTTTAGTTATTAAAAATTATTAGTGTAAAAATTAAAGGTACCACGATTTCCTATATATCTCATCATTTGTTTTAATAAGTCTAATATGATAAAATGATTTCCAAAAAAAAACTGTAGCTTTTAAAATCATAAGATCATAGATTTAAAGACAAATAAGACCTGAAAGTCCATCAAAGCCAACTCCCTCATTTTAAAGATGAGGAAACTTGGGCATATAGATCTCCAAGCATTTATTAAGCAACTACTGTGTTCCAGGTACTTTGCTAAGTACTGAGGATAGAAGAAAGGCAAAAATAGTCTTTGCTACAAGGATTCAAAATCTCAATGGAGAGATAACATGCAAATGACTATATATTGTACATATAAGATATTCACCAGGTACAGAATGTGATTTGTTCAGAGTCACAAAGCTAGTATCTGTGATAGAACTTAAACTTAGGTTTTCTTGCCTCTAAGTCCAGAATACCATACTTCTCAAAAATAGAGAAACTCAAAAGTGCTTACAAATAATTATTTTAAATATTCAGTAATTAAATTTAATGGTCTTGAATTTACCACTTTTAAAAGCCTTCTTTAAGGATGAATAAAAATATAAACAATCTAAACAGAAAATGCAGTAAAACCATCAAAACTAGTTAAGCCAACAAAAGATAATTTAAGTAGAAGAAATTCAGAAACATAAAGTAAAAGGGCCATTGCAGAAAACACAATATATTTACAATTGAAGCTTAAAATTGCTATTACTGATAGAGAAGGGGGAAAAAACAGTTTGCTTTGTTTGAAAGGCTTATTTGCAGAGAACATGAAACTTAAAAATTAAAACTACTTTTTGAAAGGGTTCATTAAAAAAAATTAGGTTGGCAAGATGAAATAATTTTGCCAGAGAAATTTAGAAACTTTTAATGAGCAAAATAATTTTTCCCAAAAAAAGCTATGTTTGTGACATGAGAAGTATTGCTTGCTTTGGTAAGGTTGTATATAGAATTGCTAAGTTCACAAAGCTTTATTTGAAAGGAAAACCACTGGGGCTACCTACAGGCACTGTTATTTATGGTTGAGATGACACTTGGTGAATCATATAGAAAACAGTTCTAGACAATATAGTGAGAAGTAAAATTTCCCATATTTTAAAGCTTTTTGCAATCAATTCATTGAAAAACTAAAATCTTCATATTTTGCACTATAAGTGGATGAATGGATCAATAATAAAAGCTTGGTGAATGTCAGGACAAAATACAAGTCTACAAGTACTGGTTAAAAATGTAACCTCCATATAATTTGAACACATTTAAGGCTTCACATACAATTATATTTATCAAGCAAGAAATATAAAGAAAGTGTCATAATAGTGTTTCAGGTAGTTACGAGAGCAATCAGCTTTGTTTTTTTTAAGTCTTTTATAAGGAAGCCTCTGTGCAAAATTATGATGATATAGAGGCAGAGAATAGGGCATTTCCACATTATTGCAAAGCATACTGGCTTTCTCATGCCAAAATACTTCAAAGGATATTCGTGTTAAGAAAAGAAATATTTCTTAGTAATCATAATAAAGATGAAGTAAGTTCATTTTATAACAAAAGTTTCTTCCTCAAACTTGTGTGTTTAATAGATATCTTTTAAAAACTGAGTAAGGGATTCAATGCAAGGTCCTCAAATTCATCTTTGCTCAGAAAGAGAAAATAAATATATTTATGAAAAAGAGATCGATGAACATTTTTTACAAATTTTTTTATTTTTTCCATCTTTAAAAATACCTGCCCAGGAAATGAAATAGAAAAAAAGGACTTGCTTATTAATTATTTAATTTATATGTAGAAAGAATTCTCATTTGATTTTAAAGACCAAGATATATCTAAATATGAATGAATAAGGAACTAATTTGTCATGGACAAATGTCACATTTGGTCCTGCCCTATATGAACAACAATGTAAGAGGAATGATTTTTATCCTTCTGGAAAATTCTACCTACAAGTTTTAATGCTTGATGGCAATGCATCAGTGGAACCGAATCTAGCATTTCTCTCTGAGGGCATCTGGCGGATTCAGTCAATCTGCAGTTCCTAAGGATAATCACAGAGTACTGGGTAGAGAGAAAGTCCATGAACCAAGTACTTGTCATTGAGGAAATTTATCTAGAGGTCAGTAGCTGACTTTAATAAAGATTGGGAGAGGACGGTATGAATAGATTGCATTAATTCTACCTGTCACTATACAAGCACCATGAGGAGTTAAGGTTAAATAATAGGAAAGAATTTCCCAACTGGGAGGATTTTGAGATATAGGAATGTATTACCAGGAAAACTGCTGAATCACTTCTAGAGATTGTTTAATGGTTTATTAACAACCTAATATTGCACATCAATATAGCTAATTAAGTTTGCTTATTAACTATTTACTTTTAAATTAATCTCAATGCACAAAAATATCATAACAATATTTTAGTCACTCTCTCTAAGCCTCTATCCAGATTCTTTGTCCATTCTCATTCACTTTCCCTTTTTAATGACCTTAGAATATATACTGGTTCTGTTTTCGTTTTGTTATGTTTTGTTTTATATTATTTCTTTAGGCTATTTCTAGATTACTTTATTTTCTTAATATTTGGCCATTTTAATTATAGGATTATACTTCTCATAGGATTCTATTAAATTAATGTATTTAATGATACACTTATTACATAGTATATTTAGTTATTACCCTTACTGTTGGATATTTAAATTACTTCCACATTTTTAACCATATAATTTTTTAATTACAACTAATGCTATTTTGAAAATCTTTGAGAAGATACCCCTTAATATTTTTTATAAAACATTTGAAATCTATTCCCAAAAATAGAATTACTAGGCCAAAGGGTATGATTGTTTTTCTAATTTTACTGCCAGATAACTCTCCAAAATTTGCAGTTTCACCAACAATGAATGAGCATTCCTGTTTCTACATCCCCATCACAATTTAAAACTTCATTGTCTTAATGTTTTTATCCAACAGATGTGAGGCAGAACTTTAAAGACACTTTAATTAGAGTTTTTTAATTAATAGTGAAGTTGAACATTTTTAATTAATGATTAAGTTTTAACAATGTAATACTACACATCAATGCAGCTAATTAAGTGTTCAGTATCTATTTGCTTTAAAATTTATTTCAATGTGCAAAATATATAACTTTTTCTTTGTAATACTTAAAATCAATACTATGTATTGGTTCTAAGATAATAGTAAGGGATAGGCAATGAGAGTTCAGTGACTTGACCAGGATCATTAGGAAGTATCTGAGGTCAGACTTGAACCCTGGACCTCCTGGCTCTAAACCTGGCTCTCTATGTACTTAAGCCACCTAGCTGCCCCTCTTAGTTCCTCTTTCTAGTCCTCCTTCCAGATTTTATCCATTCATTTTCATTTGCCTTCCCTTTTATATGACCTTAATACATATAAACACTGTTCTTCTGTTTCTGCTTTTTGATGTTATTGTTTATATTATACCATGAGCAGCAACAACCACTGACCAACTGCTACCAGTAGATAAACACAGGCGTCCTAAGAGTGGCAGTATTTCAACAGCAGCAGCAATCCTGTTTCTAGTCCAGACCACTTGTCAGGAAAGCAACTCCCATGGGGAAGGGGCCATCATCCCCATCAACTCACAAACAACCGCCACACTTAAAGCAGGAGGACCCACCTGGCTGAAGCATCAAAGCCCCCCTGAGGAAGAGACAAGAGACAGTACTTCCAGACAAGTCACACCAATACCACCACCACCTTGACCACCATCTCTCACTTGGACTCTGATTGAAACCCGAGAGCCCTTGGGAATGCAATGTTTCCAGGCCAGTGAGTCATCAGAAACAATCCCCATAGAGAAGCAACTCCTGGTAACTACTCCTGCAGGCATTATAGCCACAGCTACTGAATTCCTAGAAAAGAAAGTTCTTGCCTCTTCTTGGAGGCAGGCTTGGCATCAGAATGGTCTGAGTTCAAATCTGGATTCAAATACAAGTTGTGAAAGTCTCAAGAAGTCATTTAATCTCTGGTTGACTCAGTTTTCTCAATTATAAAATGAAGATAATAAATGTACCTACATTGAAGGATTTTTGTGAGGATCAAATGAAATGGCATTTGTAAAAAGTACTATATACTTTCCCCTCCTCCTACCACAGAAGTCCTTGGCATTGTCAACCTTGGAAATCGTTGACATTTTCAATAGAAATGGTATAAAAGAAGAATTCAAATATATAAGAATATGAGTCATTCCCGAATTGATAGTGGTCAAAAGATATGAACAAATGGTTTTTGGATGAAGAAATCAAAGCTATATATAATGATATAAGAAATACTCTATAGCATTATTGATTAGAGAAATGCAAATTAAAACAACTTGATATTATCTCACATCTTTCAAAAGGCTAAAATGAGAAAGGAGCAAAATGACAAATGTTGGAGAGGATGAGGAAAAATGGGGACACTACTACACTATTGGTGAAACTGAGCACTGATCCAATCATTTTGGAGAGCAATCTGGAATTATTCTCTAAGAGTTATAAAACTGTACATACCTGTTGACAAAGCAATACCACTCTTGGGTTTTATTTCCTCAGATAATCAAGGAAAAGGAAAAAGAAACTATATGTTCTAAAATATTTATAGCAGCTCTCTTTGTGATTGCAAAGAACTGGAAATTGAAGGTATGCCCATCAATTGGGGAATAGCTATACAATTGTGGTATATGATTGTGATGGAATACTACTGTGCCATAAGAAACGACAAACTGGTTTAATTTTAGAAAAAATGGAAACACCTACATGAAATTATGAAGAGTGAAATGAGCAGAACCAAGAGAAAAAAAGTGGTACCTTGGCACTTGTCATTAATTCATTCCAGAAGGCAGGTCAAGTACCAAAAAGTTTGAGTACCAAATGAATTTTTCTCATTAGGAATAATGTAAATTAAATTAATCCATTCCAGACACCTAGAAAACCCAGATTTTATATGGTATTATATGCATTAATGGGGTTGTATTTTACTAAATAAACATTAATAATACATAGATATAAATAAAAAATAATTAAATTTAATTAAATAGTTTTAACCTAACTTTACCTGTACTGAGAGGAGTGCACGACCTAAGGGAATGCTAGAGAAGAGAAATGTTATTGTCTAGAAGAGGAGCCCCCTTCTATAATATCCGAGAGCAACTGTACTTCTCGAGTTCTTTCTCTTTGTTGTCCCTTATCACCTTTGAACCCTACTTGAGATTCACCAGGTGTAAACTTCACAAGAAACCTCTCCAATGATGTTTATTTCTATCTGCATTTCAAAATTCCTTTAAAGTGAGAAATGGTCTGGTCTTTTAACAAATTTACAATTCTGCTTATTAAACCTTTATCGGGATGTTATTTTTTCAACAAAGTTTTGCACTTCTACCCATTTTGTACATATTTCCTTCATTAATGAAGAGGGGACATGCTCCTTTGCCTCTTCCTCACCTGAAGAAAATTCCCCTGCCATTAACTATTGCTGCTCCCTTTGAAGTTCCTGCAACTCCTCAGGGTTGAGCTCTTCTTTATGCTCCTGAACTAACCCATGATCCTTTGTTTCAGCTAGAGCAGGCACATGCTTCCCAAGATCACAGTGCCAACAAGTTCCAGCAAGCCTGTAGAGTGTCAAGCAAACATCAAATACCTACACAATTTTTTCTCATCAAAATGTGTCAGATGCCAAATTCGAGGAGTTCCAAAACTGTCAAGTACCAAGATTTGACTTATTATATGTAGCAGTAGGAATATTGTTTGAAGAATGACTTGTGTATATACACCTCCAGAGAAAGAACTGATAAATAGAACTAAGACATAGTTTTATATACAAATATATCTTTTTGTCAAATGAATGGGAGGAGGGAAAGAAAGGAGGAAGTTAACTGGATATTTAAATATAACAATGAAATAAATAATTCTTAAGAATAAATTATCAGAAAAAAAGAAGTATTCACATCTGCTTTGCTGCTATATCCTAAGAACCATGGAACCTTTCCATCACACTCGCATCAAACCTTCCATGGATATTGTCTCCTCCATTAGAATGTGAGCTTTTTGGAAGCAGGGACTGTTTGACTGTGCTATTTGTATCACTGGTGCTTTGTACATAGCAAATGCTGATATTCATTCACCTATTATAAACTGGGAGTTACTTTTGTGAATTTTAATGGGCATTATACATTTTAGATTTTAAGTTTTTATCTGTCATATTTGTAATTAATATTTCCCAATAAGTTATTCATTTAATTATGTAAAAACAGATATGTTTTATGTAGTTGAGCATATTTCTCTTATTTCAAATAACTTCTAATTGTTGAATAGGAAAAAAATATCTTCCCTTCACAATTTTTATTATTCTATTTTATTCTATCTTTTAAGATTTTTTTAAGTGTTTCCGTCAATTTCCTATCTGAAATCCATTGAAGTATGTGGTGGAAGTTTTGGGTCTAAATTTATTTCCTGCCAAACTGCTAACCTATTTTCCCAATTACATTGGTTAAATAATGAATTATTTCCCAAGTTTTTTATTTAATGTAGACTCATCAAATACTAATGTTTTGTATATATTTTGTCATTTTTATCTTTTTTTAAGCCAGGAAAAAGTCTTAATGTTTCTGTAAAATTTTAATAAAAGTAGGATTGAGATAGTAATATACTATTGGTGTTGTGAATTGGTCCAAACATTGTGGAGAGCAATTTGTGACTATGCCAAAAGAGCTATAATACTATGTATACTTTTTGATCCAGAAATACCACTACTCGATCTGTATCCCAAAGTGATTTTTTTAAACCCTTACTTTCCGTCTTGGAATTAATACTGTGTTTTGGCTCCAAGGCAGAAGAGTGATAAGGGTAGGCAATGGGGGTTAAGTGACTTGCCTAGGGTCACACAACTGGGAAGTGTCTAAGGCCAGATTTGAAGCTAGGACATCCTGTCTCTAGACCTGGCTCTCAATCCACTGAGCTACCCAGCTGCCCCCTACCAAAAAGATTTTTTAAGGGAAAAGGATCTCTCTATACAAAAGTATTTATGGCAGCTTTTTTTGTGGTGACAAAGAGTTAGAAATTGAGGAGACATCTATCAATTAGGGAATGTCTGAGCAAGTTGTAGTATATGATTGTAATGTAATACTATTGTGTTAAAAGAAATGATAAGCAGGATGGGTTTCAGAAAAACCTAGAAAGATTTATATGAATTGATACAAAGTGAAGTGAGCAAAAACAAGAGAACATTGTACACAGTAACAGCAATATTGCAAGATGATCAATTGTGAATAATTTAACTATTCTCAGCAATATAATCATCTAAGATAATTCCAAAAGACTCATGAAAAATGCTTCCTACTTCCAGAGAAAGAACTGATGGGAATACTAATGCAAATCATATCATACTATTTTTAACTTTTTTTCTTCAAATTTTTGTTTGTTTTACATGAATCTTCTTACACAACATGACCAATGTGGAAATATAGTTTAAATGATCTCACACATATAAATAACCTAGATAAAATTGCTTACCAATTCAGGAAAAGGGAAGATGGGAAGGAAAGAGTTTGGAACTCGGAATTTTGGAAAATAAGTGTTAATAATTATTATTATTATGTATGATTGCAAAAAATAAAATATAATTTTAAAAGAAGTAAAGAAACTTCAACTTAAGGGGTTTCTTGATGTCCCTCATAGCCCTGTGATTGATATAATGCAACATTATTATTTTGCCATACAAAAGTTATTAAAGTCTAAATTTTTAATGCTAGGGTTTTTTTATACTAGAGAAACTAAAAGGAAAATTTTTCTAAGAACCTGAAGCAAGATTCACACAATTCAACATTCGTTTCCTCATTCAAATTATTAAAGTGCACATCAGACATATAGCTTACTTCTAAGAAAACTGAATTTTAAACGTGATAAGCCTATGTGCAGCTCTAATGTAATCTACAAATGACCTTACTAAGCCTTCCTACCTTCCATAAATTTATATTAATTGTATCATTTTATTTAAGTTCCCAACTTGCTGTGATGTATTAGCATATTAAAATTAACTCTGCAGGCTCTAATCACTTCACCTTATAAACCAACTTAGCAGGACAAATTTGATAAAATTATAGTACCCCCTTGTGGTGTTACCTTCATACCCCAATAGGACATTTCTTAATATTATATTTTACAAAAATCTCCTTCCACCAAGCTCAGTGGATAACTAATTAACCTTTTCCAAAATCCAATAAAAGCAAGGGGAAATTAAAGGGCCCTTCACCAGATTGTGAGAACAGATGAGATAGGATGACATTTTGCCATAAACTGAGAAAGAAATCTTGAGAATCGATACAGAAATACTTCCTATGGACTGATCCACTCAGCCAAATTAAATTAAAAGGTTATGCAACTATCCAGTGAATTTGAGTCTGTTGCCAGCTAATTCAGATAACCTAAAAATACCTAAAAATGAATTTTCCTGTTTTATCAATGACAGTTGGGGTGGGGGGCTATTCAGAGACAAAGTAAAAATCAGTTAAACTTTTCAATCCAAGGTGTCCTTCCTCAAAATCACAGCCAATTTTCTTTTATCCATTCTTTAATAAATCTCCAATAAACTGTTATCTCTTTATTATCATGTGGAAACTGAGGTCAAATCATCCTCAGTTTTGTTTTGTTTTTTGAGAATTCCTGTAAAGTCAGTGATGTAGTAGAAGGAATAGAAACCTAGGTTCAGATCCCACCTGACTTTTAGTGAGTAACTAAGTAATCACTTACTCTCTCAACTTCAGTTTCCTCATATACAAGATCCCTATATCTATTGTAAGGCTCAAATGACAGAACAGATGTAGGGAATGGATCAGAAGTGGCTCTTGATGTTTGGTGAACATTCAGGGGAGTGAACCTTTGCTTGGGACTTTATATTTAACCAATGGGGGATGAATTGTGCATTGGTTGTAGATGATTTTATTTATTCTGACTATGGAATTTTGGAGTCACCCCTTAGTGATGGCTTATAAATAATCTTCCTGTTTTTTGCACTTCTTCAAAGGGATGAGAGACTCAGAGACAGCATAAGCCCCGTTGAAGGAAAAAAACCTGTGACTACTCACTATTGATGATCCTAGAGTGGGAGGGGAGGAGGTTGTACCTAATTTCTACCCTCTGAATCTGCTGTATCCCATATCTGTTGGAGATGCCAGGACCCTAGGATCTTTTGCCTCTGATCTTAGCATGCCAGTAAATTTGAACCCACAAAACAAACTATAGGTTTGCTCCAGAAAGAAGAATTTAATGGAAACTGTCAGAATATTAATAATAAAGTTTTCCATTTGACTCCACAGAGCAAAACCAATAGCAATATGTGGGAATTGCAGAGAGGTAAATTTAGGCTTGATATCAGGACAAACTTTCTAAAAACAGGAGCTGAACAAAAGTGGAAGTTACTACCTCGATGTGTGGCAAATTCCCTTTCCTTGCCAATATACAAACAGAGCCTCTGTAGTATAATTATGTGTTAGGTATGTTATAGGGGGAGATTCCTTATATGAAATGGATTGGGTTAGAGAGCCATAGAGGTCTATTTGAACTCTCAAAATTTCTGATTCTGTGGACTGTTTACTATGACACTGCAAGGGCAAGTTGAGATAGACACAACTCCATTTTTTTGTTATTGTTGTGTTGTTTTCAATCATGTCTGACTTCATGACCCTGTTTAGAGTTTTGGGGTTTTTTTGGCAAATGTACTGGAATAGCTTACCATTTCCTTCTCTAGCTTATTTTACAGATAACAAACTGAGGCAAACAGCATTAAGTTACTTGCCTAGGGCCACCCAACCAATAAATATCTGAGACTGGATTTGAAATCAGGAATATATCTTCCTGATCCTAGGCTTGACACTTTATTTACTGTGCCACCTTGCTGCCCATACCCCACCCCCACTAGTCACAGACAAGTCTAAAAGAAACTGTATTCTGGAAATACAATTTATCTTCTCAACTGCTCTTCAGCCTTTGATACCATCAATCACCCCTCATCTCCCCAATACACTCTTCCCTCCATATTTTCATGACACTACTTCTCCTGTTTATCCTCCTACTTATTTGACAGCACTTTCTCAGTCTCCTTTGCTATATATACACCCAGTAACCCTGAGTGTCTTCCAGAGCTCTATCTTGGACCCTCTTCCTCCTCCATATTATTTCATTTAGTAATTGAATAATTTCTAATTAATTTATCAACTATTTCAATAATTCCCTGATTTACTTAGCTAGTCTAATCTCTATTACAACCTCTACTCTTCCATCTCCAACCACCCATTGGATATCTCAAGCTGAATGTCCTTGTAAACATCTTAAACTCAACAAGTCTAAAACTGAACTCATCTTCCCCACTCCCATCCTTCCCTCTTCTGAATTTCTCTGTTGCCCAACAGTATCACAATTCTCCCTGTCATTCAAGCTTAAAACTAGGTGCTAATCTCAACTCCTCCCCTTCATAACCACATAACCATAATTTGTATGTATGTTGTTATTTGCATGTTATTGCTACTGTTAGAATGTGAATCCCTTGACAGCAGGGACTTCATTTTTGACTTTTTTATTATATCTCTAGCACTTAGCCAATGCCTGGCACTTAATAAATGCTTGTAGATTAACTCATAAACTATTGGCTGTAAGACAAAATACAAACTCTTCTGGCTTCCACCCTTTCCAGGTTGTCTCCACATTATACCATCTCAGGGTCAAACTAACTTCCTTATTGTTCCCTATACACAACATAGGATCTTCCACCTCAAGGGGCAACGGCACAGGCTGTCTCGAATGCCTGGAGTGTTCCTCCTCCTCTCTTCCAGCATAGAGCTTCCCAGTTCAAGTGCTACCTGAAGGTAGTTACTGTTTTATTTTTGTCTTTGTATGACACTTGACACATAGTATATGTCCAGTAACTGGTTATTAAATGTAATCAAATCAGTAGTTAAAAGTTGGTTACAAAAATCACAGGATTATTCATCTAGTCCAACCTTCTTATGAGGAAATTGCAGGTTTAATGGATTGTGCACATTCATACCAGCAACAAATGATAGAACTAGGTCTCTTTGTTACAACTATTTATTTACATTCATTAAACTTCCTTGGAAAGTGTTCTAATTGACACTGATGTCCTTTCCTTCATTCATTTCACATAGTTCAGCATCAGTATAATGTTCAAGTAAGTCAAACTGGAGTCATGTAAATTGCTTCAATATCTTTTTTTTTTCCTTTTTATACTTTCTTTTGGTTTTGCATTAATTTTGACCTTTGCTCTGACAAATCAGTGGTCCAAAGGTGCACAGGCAGCTGCTCTCAGAACCATTCCTTTATCAGTAATGAGTTATTTTCTCTCCACTATAATAAAATAAATTTCATTTTTGTGGTGTTGTTCATTAGTCTTCATATACAGCACCCACTAATTGACTTCAAGCTTCTTGAGGGCAGAGACTATGAAGTACTATGAAATAAGCTGGAAAGGTAAGTAAAAAACTAAAGATGAAGGGCTTTCAATTCAAGGCTGAGGGGTTTGTGTTTATCTCAAATGGCCAGTCATTTTCCATCTTTGTAACTCAAGTTCTACATTAACCTGATAAACTAGCCAATAAATGCTCAGATTTGAATTGTAAGATGCCAAAAAAAATAGTGACTTGCACAAGAGATTTGTGGTTACAGAATGAATCAAGGTTTATTGCCAGAAAACAAAGAATTAGGTATCAATCAACAGCCCCAATAGCAGAACGACTATCCAAATTAATAGCCTCAACATAAGGACAATTTCTGAGGGCCTTGAACTGTCAACCCCACTAGGCAGGCAGCTCACCTTGAACTTCAGTTTCCATCTTACTGGAGTATACAGCAGGCCAAATATAAACTGGAGTTGCCCAGTGGCAGTTAGATTTGTTGCTCCAATAATGAATGAGCATTCTTTCTCTGGGCAAGGAGAATCTATACCCCTCAGGAACTAGTGGAAAAGCTCTAAAACTGATGGAGATTTTCCACCAAGGCCAGTTCCCATGTGGTCAAGAATTACAGCCATACCTATGATCCTCTTTGGAGCTTCATCACTGTTTCAAAATGAAATCTTCCCAAGCTTAGTTAATTCTTGGGAAATAGCAATCTAAGTAGAACCATATATAGAAAGGACATAGCCATCTCATCTCTAGAAGGGACACAGGAACCCAGAACAAATGATAAGTTTGCTACAATGACATTAGTACTGTTAGTATTGGACTTGGCCTCTCGAACCGATTTATAGAATGATAATCCATTGATTACAGCACTTAACACAAATGCCCTTCATAGAGGAGGAGCTTAATAAGTGTGAGATGAATTAAATTGGGGTCTCCAATCCTGATTACTAAAAATAAACCAAATATCATGCACATTCATATAAAAATGATAATAATAATTTTATTTTTTATTTTTAATAATAACTAATAACAACTGCATAACATACAATGATAATATTATAAAGAAAAATAATTCTGGTAGATTTATAACTCATCAGTAAAAGGATAAACCATGACGCCAGAGGACCAAAGATGATGCATGCTAGCCACCTCCATAGAGAGGTGATGGGCTTAAAATTCAAAAGGTGACATACATTTTTTGGACATGGCCAATATGGGAATTATTCATTGTGAGGAAAGGAAGGGAGATGTAATATGTGCTTATAAAAATTAGTAATCATAATAAATACTAAGGTTACACTAGTGGGTGGTACAGTGGATAAAATGCTGGACCTGGAGTCAGGAGGACCTAAATTCTATTAGGCCTCAAACACTTATCAGCTGCGTGACCCTGAGCAAGTCACATAACTTCTGTCTGCCTCAATTTCTTCATCTATAAAATAAGGATAATAAAAGCACCTACTTCTAAGATGAAGATTTATGCGCTCCTTCAGAGTAAGGACTATTTGGTTTTTGCCTTCTTTGTTGTTTTGTTTTGTTTTTTAATAATCCTTACCTTCTGTCATAGAATTGATACTAAGTATTGGCTCCAACAAAAGAACAGTAAGGCCTAGGCAACTGGGGTAAGTGACTTGCCCAGGGTCAGACAGCTTGGACGTGTGTAAGGTCACACTTGAACCCAGGATCTCCCAACTCAACACCTAGCTCTCTTGTACACTTAATAAATGCTAATTGACTGACCATTTGTAAAGCATTTTGAGAACCTTAAAATGCTATGGAAATGCTAGCCATTATTATCAATAATGAATAATAAATTTAAAAATAAAATGTTTAATACCTGAGTTTGGCTGTATAATCTTAAGGCCAGGGCCAGGGGAGCAATGAAGAAGCCTCAAGAGATCATCTACCCTACTCCACTACTTTCAAGTGTTATCATACTTAAATGACCCAAAAGAAAATGATGGAAATGGAGCATCCAAAAAAAGGTAGGAGGTTAAAAAAACTTTTTCATGGCCAGGAGGAAACACACTCACTTGCCAAAAAAATGGCTCTCATACAACTTGAGCCCATATGTGGCATGACCCTGAATAAAGGCTTCTTTCTATACTCTCTCTCGCAACTAACGATGAAAATGTTTTGCTCGTCAAACAGGCACATTTAATTCAGCAGCAGCCCTTAAATCTGCCTTTCATTTTCCTACTGCCTTTCTGAAATTCCAGAGGAAGGCGTTATTGTTAAACAGCAGCAAGTGTTATTCTCACAGCAGTGCACATTAATAATAATTCAGTGTGGTGTCATGGAAGCCTGTGGGCTCTTAGTTGAATTTATTTGAAAAATAAAGTTTGTTTTTTTTCTCAGAGATCTTTACTTAAGTCAGCATGGAACTCTTGTAAAGATAACTACCAATAAGTCACAACTACCCAAGGATCGGCCTTTTTATTTTTTTTAATTCACTACTCACCATGACAACATAATAAATGAGCCCTCAGAGACTAAGAAGTGCATAACTATTTAAAATTTTATATTTTATCTTACATTGTGTGCTTCCAGTCATAACTTTCAACTATTTTTAAAAGAATTCTCTTAAATAGTAGCTTCTAGTAAGATGTTTTAATACTCAACCATAAGCTCCTAGATAATAGTACTTTAAATTAAAGTTAGAAGGAAAAAAACAAGCTTTATTTGGTAAGTCATCCATAATTCTACAGTTTCTGATTTTTAAAAAAATGAATGCAACATCTGTTTTCTTCATTTTTGTTTGGAGTTCTGTTCGATGTCCCTGTATCCTTTCATATATGACTAATAGGAAAGATACAAGACTAATAAGAAACATAACTGCGACTTCATTGACGGTTGGTTTTAGTTAACAGCTGGTCTTTAAACTATCCAACATAAAAGCACACATTTTTTTAAATGACCCCGAAACTGCTTCATAAAATAAAATATTTCATTTTTCAAAGCCTTGGGATTGTTCAAGAGATTATAGCACTAAAAGGTCTCTAGAGTTGTGGTTGTGTTGCTTTGTTTTGTTTTAACAGAGGAAGAAAGACAGAGAAGACAAGGAAAAAATAGAAAAGTTACACTTTCACACTTACGTATTAGAAAAAATTAAAGATTTTGCAATACTCTAAGTACCATAAATAAAACAAATCCCTTCAAAATCTGTTATGTAAAAAGTAGGCTTTTGATACAAAAGTTTTTCCTTCCAAATCTTCAGGACTGGTATAAAATGATTATGGACAACTCAAGCTCTTTCTCCCATGATTTGCAGCCACCCACATCTATGAGAACTTCCATATTTCCATCTTTGTCTAAGCTGGCAATATTGAGCTTTCTCTGATATCTCAGTAACTGATTCTTTCTGTTGAAGTAAATGCCAACATGGGGCATCATGAAGCCTAGCATTAAAATTCCCAGCATGATGCTTCCTCAAAAAACACTCAAAATAACCACAGGTTATATGGAATATGTGACATGTATATACAAAAGAATTCTTTATTAATTAAATTATTAAGTATTATTGTTTAAATGTTATTGATTAATTCATTTAAAATCAACCTCTTTTTTCATTTCTTCTCTTTCTCTCTCTGTCTTTCTCTCCTTTAATAAGATTATGAAAAATGGCAAGAATCTCTTTACACTAATAAAAAAAAAGAATTTAAAAATGTTTGTTTGGATGAGTCAAAAAGAAAGTCAAATGGTTAAAAATCACTCTAAAAGTGGCTCATTCATAATTACGTGATTGATCTGTGAGGTCTGCCTTGTTTTCACATGCCAAGGATAATATGTCTTCTCTAGAGCCCGGATAATGAACTTTCAAGCACTTTTGGCAAATCACTGGAAGAAGGTACCACCCCACTTCCTGTAAAAAGAAACTGAGTAGTGACGAGCATATGAGAAGAAAGTTAACCATTAGATTACAATTTTTTAAAGGATGAATAAGTAAATTTTCAAACATATAAATTCAAAACAACCAAAAAAAAAAGAAAGAAAGAAAGCTGGGCTCCAAATTTCTTCCCCACTAAAATTTTTATAAGAGTTGCTAATATGTCACAAAACTAATTTTAATTTTTCCTCCAGGGTTATCCTTGGCTCTTACTGCCTTACTTTGAAGGGAGACACCTTAACTTCTCATCAATAACTCCACCATTGGGCAGTTGGAGGTAGATACAAATTTGACAATCAGTCCTTAGATAATTAAAAATTGATAGTAGTTTATAATTCTAATGTGTCATGTCCTTTCCAAGGAGTCTAAATGGACCTACATTACCTCCACACATCAGGAATGACATGCACAATTTAGCAGTTGTACTCATTTTTCATTTTTCCCAGACTAGTGTGTACTGTTCCACAGCACTGAGATTGTTCCCAATAGCCTATGTGCCTCACACAGCTCCATGTGAAGGTGAGAGCTTAATAAATACTATTTGGTGATGAATGTGCTCAATTTGCGAACATTCAAAATGCTGCATTTTTGAGTGCCCTAAAAATAGCCAAGTAGTCACGTCCTTTATGTCCAGATTAACTCCAAGTCCAACTAATTCATTTTAAATGTGCAATCAATGCTTCATGACAGCTTCACTTTAAACAGTAGTTTTCACACCTGCCAACACCAGAGAGCAAATCTCACAACCAAAATCAAATACAAAGTCTTTGAAGAAGGTAGATGATGCACCTGGTTTTGGTTTTTTTAAGAATCAAAACTCTGGTGTGCCATTCTTTACACCAACAAGAAAACTCTAATTTATTATGAAATCAGAATTCTATGATCTTTACCAAAGAACAATTCCACTCATCCTCTACTCCCCATACTATAAAAATGTCAGGAAATCCCTGAATGTTAAGAATCAATGTGTATCACTCAGATGACTGGCTGCCATTCCAGATGTATCATCATTATTTGCATCTAATCCACTCACCATTAATAAGAAAAGTACTATGCAAAAATGGGACCAAAATGCTTACCAAGAAGTCTAACATGCTCAAGTTTAGAAAATAGGGAACAGAGAATGTGTCTTGGTTATAGAACAAAAGAACTCATTTTATCACTTGGCTTTACCGCTTGAGAAAATGGCTCCTGGTGTGCTGAACTCCATGATAAATGTGCCCCCTCTAGTTCTTTATTGCCTCTGTAAATCACAGGACTGACAGCAGTTAATAAGAAAAGCTTTTGAGTGGTTTTGAAGTTTTGCTTTGTACAAATAAAGTCTCATATTAAAGAATTTGCTAGTCCTCAAGGTGTGGAAAAATCAGCACAAGTAGGACTTCCACACTTTTAACTGTTTGTCTTCTTTTTTAATTGTTTTTTTAAAAAACACACAACCTTGGTTTCATTTGCAAATATTTTTTAAAATATCCATTTAAATGATTTAATATAGTTTTTGTTTAATATTTAGATTTCTCATAACCTAAATACTCAGAAAAGCAATACCAAACACCCGAAAAGGTATGTGGTGGAAAGAAGGGAGTTACTATAGATTTATTGTTGGGCTTCTACCCAAAATGGTATGCTCTACCTCTTTTAGCCAAAGCAAATTTTGGTGCCATGTCTAGAAATAAAAATCCCAAATTCCACTTGGATAGTGTAAGAGGTAAAAAGTCAATTAATCAACTGCCAACTAAGGTATGAAGATACTGAAATTCTTAAATCAGATATAACACTTTAGGGCATCTCCTATAAATAATATTTTCCATAATATATACTACATTAAAAAAAGAAATATTAAAGTGACCATAGTAAACCATATTTTTCTCTGATGATCTCAAAAATCTTAGAGAAATTATATCATTTATCATCACATCATTATTTTTCTCATGAAAAAGGCAGATATTATTTCACCTTTTCCAAGGAAGAAACTGAGTCACAGGAAATAGGAAAGTTTCCCAGATCATTTACCAAGTCAATGTTTTTCTCAGAAGACTTTAAATTCTTTCAAAGCTCAATACGAGCTCAATACAATCCTGTTTACGTGAAGTTTTTTCCTAATCCCACTCCAATAGATGTTGTTTTCCCCAGAAATGACTCTGTATTTTGTGCATACTTATATGTGTACGTATTTTGTCCCCTGATAGAATATAAGTTTCTTGAGGGTAGAGACTGCTTTACTTCTGCTTCGGTATCATCAGTGACTAGTGAAATACCAATCAGATAGCAAATTTCAAAAGGCTTGTTGGGTGATTGATTGGTTGGTTGACTTAATAAATAAGAAAACAATGATTCTGAATTTATATTTCCTTACTGACATTACTTCTGCTTAACAAAGAGGCACTTCTAATCTGGAAGGTTTGCCTCAATATGTTTCAACACACCACCAAAGGGATACTTGCTGATTAAATGAAAAATGAGCAAACTGGCTCATTTACAGCCATAGAGGAAAAATTCTAGTTGGCACTAAGCAATCAAATTTAGTAAAAATGAGACTTTCTAACAATTCACCTAGAGAAAGCAGTTCATCGTTTGCTCCGTATAGTACAACAGAGTTGGAGGAACAAGACAATAGCTCATTTAAAATGTATTCTTTTACACAGTTCTGATTATTAAGCACACATTTCATTGCCATATACATTCAGTACACAGCTTTTAACATTAGGGTTTCTTTGAACAGCATTTCAGTGAAACAAATTGGAACTAATGTTCTGATTATTTTGTTTTCTTTTCTGTGGCTTATGTCATTCTAGTTTAATTCTGACCAATTCTTACTAAAGCCGATTTTGTTAATTCACTCTTTCAAAATGAACAAGAATCCATATTCATTCAGACTTCACTGATTGACAAAAAGAAACAGATTTCCTATGTAAACAGGGAGCACTGGGATTGTATAACTTATCTTCTCTGGCAGTTTTTGACACAATTGTTAAAGGTTTCTTTGTAATTAATCTGAATGAAGCAAATGATGCTAAGGCACTATCCCATGGCTATCTCCCTCAGTCCCACTAAGCTCCAGATTCCACAGGCAACATGAAATTTAAAATTAATTTTTTTCCTAGAAACAAAACTCTGAATTGACTGAACATATTGCTTCCTTTTTCTCCTTTGTCTTTACAGCAGAAACTTAGCCAAATATAGGCTGAAAGGATACTAGACAATGATAGCTTTAAGGACATCCACCCAACATGCTCTAACCTGCTAAGGACCATCACATGAACCTCAGAACATACAAGGCTCTTCTATGACTGTTTCCTACCTGGAACATAGTGGACACTTAATAAATGTTTATTGACTGATTGACTAATGTACCATATGGTAAAGATGAACCTTTTGTTTTGCTGCTAAGCCAGAAATGAATATGCATACAAAAGATTGCAAACCTCCCTAAAATGAGCTCCTTTTCCATTGGTCATCAAGGGAAGACATGCCGAAGCTCTGGTCTGGGCAGAGGGAGAGGCTTCTTGGCCTTCCCAACTGGACCAACACATGGCCCAAGTACATATGGCGTGGCTCTATTGTATCTATTCTTTCTTACTCTTAGGTAAAGGAATATTTAAAACAGAATAGACTGGGCTGCAGCTGTGTGCGCATTTAAAAGGTTAGAAGAACTATCAACAATCCATGAACTAAAGATCCTACCACCCAGAGTTTGCCAAAAACCAAACTGGAGAGATGCACCAACAACCCCCAAGACCTAGGAGACAAGGAATTAACTCCAGCAGGCAAGTTGGCATTTTCTGCAAACAATGGAACCACTTCATTTATCAGTTATACTTCATTTAGAAGTGAACTTGTGGAACAAATGCTTTTTAGCAACTACTCTTAAATTCAAGCCTACTCTACCCAAGGTCCAAGGGGAAAGGAAAGAAGAGAATATATTTGGAATTATTCTGCTCTTGCTATAACTTCTCAGTAATATCCCTTCAAAAAAGGAAAGGACAACTCAGGGGTGTCTTAGGGAAACCCTGAGGCACTAGGAGAAGGAGAGGGAAGATAAAGCCCTCTGTCTTCGTGAATTATCAATGAGAGTGAGAGTTAGAATAAGGACCTTCAAAGTCTTTAGAAGCTATAATAGCACAACCAAGAGGGACAAAGATTCAGAGCTCATAGGAAAGTTAGGCTGAATCAAATATTGGGTAGGTCTTCTCCAGGTAAATATATTCAAGGGTTCACCTTGTAAGTTTTCAACAGACTTCAGAATTAAGAGCCAGGTAGGTAACATAATGGATGGACTGTGGGATTTGGAGTCAGGAAGACATGAATTCAAATTCCACTTTAGATGTTTCTGAGCTGTGTGACCCAGAGTCACCACCTCTCAATCTATTTCTTTATTGACAAAATGAAGGAAATAAAGCCCTATCAGGATTGTGGTGAGAATGGAATGAAATAATTTATGTAAAGAGCTTTGCAAATCTTAGAGTATCATGTAAATATTGATTATTATTATTAAAAGTTAATATTTTAAATTATTATAATAAATAATAACAATAATTTAATTAACATTTTATTGTTGGTTGTTATTAAAATAGACTCCAATGCCTTAGGAAGTTTAAATAGGTTTCCTAGGAATTGGAACAATGATATAAGTGATTCCATTATTATAGAGTTTGGGAACTAAAAGAGACTTTCAAAGATCTCTCTTCTGGCTTCTTTCCAAAACTAAACTAACACAATTTGAGAGAACAATTGCCTTCTTTTTCAAATTTAATTATTAATTAACCAAGTATTTGTTGAGCACCCTAGCATATACGAAGCACTGAACTAACTTAAGATAGTTTCTGCCTTCAGTCTAGTAGACCACATGATAGTTACGCGAATAATTACAATATGAGGCATTATGGGATAAGTTCTCTCAAAGGGATAGAATACTCTTTGTTATAACTCTCCTCAATCTATATCCTTGCTGTTCCTCACCCAAAACAGTCTATCTCCTATCTCCATGCTTTTTCTCTAGCTGTCCTTCTCATATCCACCTCCTGGTTTCCATGGTCTACTTTAAGATCCTCAATTAAGAATTAGAACCTTCTGCCCCAAGTGCTGGAGATACAAAGAAAGACAAAAAATAGTCCCTAATTTAAAAGAACTCAAAGTCCAGTGGGGAAAACAACATGAAAACAACTAAGTACAAACAAGATATATAAAGGATAAATTGTAGATAATTGATGGGGCAGAGCTCTAGCATTAAGAGGATCAAGAAAGACTAAGCTCAAATCTTACCTTCTACAGGAAGCGTTTCCTAGTTCTCCCTCATAACCAGGGCCTTCTCTCTCATATTATCACATAATGACATATATATATATACATATGTGTATATATACATATACAATGTCTAGCATGTAGTATGCCTCACATTTAGTAAATTCTTAAATGCTTGTTGACTTAGCTTATTGACAAATTTGATATTAAAGAAGTCATTAGAAAGATGCAAACTAAAACCTTTCTGTGTAGGATAGTTTTGATATCTCTTATTTTGCCAGGGCAAATAGAAACCAATTGCCTCAGAATTTGATAAAACTAAATGACAGACCTCATTCCTTTCTATATCTAGGAATTAACTAATTTTTTTTACTAAAAGTTTTACTAAAACTTCTTAGTAACCTAAACAAAGATTTCCTTCAATGTGAGTCCAGTTCAGTTTTGTGAAACTATGTACATTTATCTATCCTGGATAATCAAACTGCCAGACATACACAGACGATGTCAAAGAAAACAAGCAGCAAGTCTCTGCATCCTAAAAATTCTTACATAATTCTAATCTTAAAGGGTTATATAAAAGCTAGCAATATGATGATGATAACGATAATGAGTTGAATCTGACTATTTAAATAATCCCAGAGGAAAAAAATTAAAAGAAATAAGTGCTGCTTCTGTTAAGGAATCCATTTACTTCTACTACTGCTCTTCCAACCCACTATAATTCTTATATCACCCTCCCCACCAAAAGATCCTCCTTTCTATTGAGGAACAAAACAACTAAAGCACTGATATAACTGAATGTGTGGGACACTCTAAGTTTAATGAAAAGAAATGGAAATAAAAATTTTTTTCAAGTCAAATGGCTAATATTAGCTTCAGTATAAAATTCACTCTTCCCTTCCCAGAAATAATACAATTATATCAGTACTATAAGTGAAAATAATAAAGAGCATCAATTATGATTCATATAATGTCTCTAAACATGAGAATGGCACTTTTGTGATAGTCTCTTTTAGAGACTATTTCCATCTAGTTCTCAAAAGCACTCTCCATATAACTGTGAGGTAAACAGTTATGAAATGATAATCATCATATATTTAGAGATAGTAAGGGCCTCAGGGGTCATCTAGTTCAACTTTTTCATTTTATGGATGAGGAAACTGAGGCCAAAAAGGTCAGATGATTTTCCCAATCACCCAGTAGTGACAGTGAGGATTCAAAACCAGGTCCTCCTTTGAGTCTAAATCCTTTGTTCTTTCTGGGATAGTCTAATCCTTCATAAAAAAAATGTTTTTAAATAACAAAAGACAGGTCTACAAAGTACAGAGGGAGTAGAGAGTTTGACAGATGAATCTAGTTTGTGTGATTACTTCTTGAATACTTGTCTGGATAATCTGAATTCACTAATAGCTATCAGCTCTATTTTGCACTTTGTCCCCTATTTCTCCAACCCAAAAGTAAAGAAGGCAAAAGTTACAGATCTTAAGATATGGAAGGCAAATGGGTACATTACTCCTTAGGCAACCATAAGATTATTAAAGCAATAGGAGATACTGGCAGGGCTTAAGTTTAGTCGAATCCCATAGTCCCTGGCCTTGCCTAAAAGTCTCAGAAATAAAGAAAAGTTAAACAGAAAAAAGAGAAAAATGTTAAATACAAGGGACTTCTTTTTCATATTTCTTTTCAAATGAGACTTAAAATGCTCTTATGTAACCATTTTACTTACTGTTGACTATGTTTCTATTATTATTATTTGTAATTACCACATTTTTGTTACATATTCACTCATTCTTTCATTCATTTACCTCCAACTAGGCACTCCAAGCTCCCACCCTAAGACCTTGGCCTAATACCCCAACTATCCCCTATTCCCCAGTCACCTTGAGGCCATGAATTTGTATACTTACCTCTCTTCTCTTCCCCAGTCTTCCTCCTTACTTTCTAACAATGGCTCTGAACACTGTAATCAAATTAATACCATCAAAACTTTCCTACCTGGACCCAGTTATCCAAGATGGATTGGAATGCAAACTCCTTGAATTTACAGAAGCTATTTTACTTGCTTTTTATTCCCAGTGTTTAAAGTACATTGCCTGACATACAAACTTAATAAATACTTTTTTTTCTTTCCTTTAGTCATTCATTCATTCAACAAGTATTCATTAAATCTCTACTATTGTCTCAGTACTATAGCATGAGAGATACAAAGACTAAAATAAAAGTATCTTCCAGGAGTGTGCATTCTTCTGGATTGGTGATATTATGGTTTTATTTGGTTTTCATACAAACAGATTTCACAAAAAGCATTTTCAGGATCTCAGATATGTTTAAATTGATGCCTATCAGGAATTTTTGACAGGTTTTTTTACCTACTAGTCAATTGTTGCAATCATAAGCATGAACTTGTTTAAAGGAAAAAACTTGACTTTCCCTAAACTCATTTAATGGATGTAAGCATAAGTAGAAATTTCCCTGTGAAATTAATATTTAATTTAAAAAAAGAAAAAGAAAGGTTCTATTAATGATCAAAACACTTGACTTTATAAACCTAATCTTTTTAATGGGGAAAATGCAGACCTCTGTTCTTGGTTTACTGCCAGATCTTCTTTTTACTGAAGAATCATTCTAAACTTCTAATCACAGTTCAACAACCATCTGCCAAATCATATACAGATATTGATATTTGCCACTCTACAGCTAAATTGCATCAAATGTCAATCAATGCAATCAACTCATTAGCTGGCTGTTATTGAGCTTTAGTGCTCAGCTATATAGTTTTGCAATTCTTTGATTAAGCAATGACTATATTCCCTGTCTACATCCACTGACTGATTAGCTCAATGATACAGCTGATCTTCTGAAGTCAAATGACTAAAAGAATCATGGGAATTTTAGGGCTATTAGTGACTTTGGAAATCATCTCACACAAATCCCTCATTTTATAGTGAAGGAAACGATGGTCCAGACAGATTAAGCAACTTGCCCAAGGTTGAGAGTAGGCCAAAAAAAATTTAAAACCCAGTGATTATTCCCTATTTCTTTTAGTCAGAATATCAATATACAGCAAATAAGTAAATTTGCCTACGAAATTTCAGTTTTTCTGAGAGGAATTTTTAACAGAAGCTAGACTAAGATTTTCAAATATCTTTTGTCACCAGGTCATAATCTGTTTTCATTCTGTCTTCTTCCTAGCCACCTGAGATTTTAAATTTCTTCAAATGATGTCACAACCAAGAAAAGATTGTGTGATTGTCACATGCAGAATCTAAAAGCCAGAGGTCAATGCCGCTCACTGGTGTGCTAGCCCACTGCTCCAAATTTTATATCTTTTCTGTCCCTCAGTTATTGCCTGACATGATTTAACAACTGTAATTCCTTATTTAACGATGTCAAAGGTTTTTAGGAAATTGACTGTATTTCACTGACGATATATTTCTTCTTGATTACAGAGTGGTTAAAATGATTTTAAACCAAGACAGCAAAATAAAGCAGTAATAAAATCAATAAAAGGTGCTTAAAACATTCCTTCTATTAGGTAATGGCATTTAAAATATCCGTAGCTTGTAATGGCACTTAGGATATGCCCAAAAATCAATGAGCTAAATTACTTATTGAACTAGTTAATTTGAACATTGAGTTTTTTATGTATATTGATAAAATAGGTTACTGAATACTACTAGAAAGTAGCAATATCACTTTCATGGTCAAATGTCTCCCTCTGCTGGGAAAAAAAATTTTAATTCTCTCAGGAAGGGAACAAAAAGATATAAAAATTAAGAGCTGTAACCTCTAAAAACTCCACAAGAGGTCCCTGAATCTCTGCAGACTTCCTAAATTCATGCAGCTTGGTTAAAAAAAAATCTTTTAAAGTTTATTTGAGTATAAAGACTTCCTATAAAAATTTCTTTTACAGCTTTGTAATCTATTCACTTAAGGTCTGAATCATATCTAAGTCCCTGTAAGTAACTGACAAAAAGAAAAATAAGTTTATGCTCAAAAATCACCATAAGATAACCATAAGACTTTTCAGGCATTATAAGGAATCAACTTCTAATAGCTTTAGATCCTTTCTGTTATGTCAAAAGGTTTTGTTTTTTGTTTGCGTATGGGTTTTTTTCATTTTTGTTTTGTAGCTTGATTTTTTTTTTCGAAAGCTAAATCTATTCTCAAGAAAATGTTTGCATTTTTAGTGTACTGAATTAATATGAAATCTGGATGCAGCTATCTTTTTAAAATTAATGCTTTGAGAATTTTAAGGTTTGAATTCATTATTTCATAGTACAAGAGAGTCTTGGAATATAAATAATAAGTAGGTAGGCTATGTGAATTTCTGATAGTATTAATACCATAATTTTTAAAATATATAGGTGCTTCTGAAGAATCATTTGCCTTTCCAAAGTACCACCAGCCTCTATTCCTACTCTTAGCGCTGAATCAATCTCTATTCTATACCTTTCTGTGCCAGATAAATTCCAACATGATTCTGGAGTTCTGAAGAGTTTGGCTGGGGATTTTGAGCTATAATGGCAAAGGCAGCTTCAGAAATTATTTATAGAGCATGTTGAGAGGTCATCTGTAACTACTTTAAAATTGATACATAAAATCTTGAGGTAAACTTTATACTCTGCATGTTTGAATTATTTTTATTGGAATATTTTCATCAATAGTCTGTCACACAACTCTCCACACAGAAAAGTTCTCATTTCAATTTTTTTTAATTTTGTGTGTTTAAAACAAATGGACTACTACAGATAAGAAAGTAGTTTTTTAAAAAGCCATTGTGGTTGAGTTGGCTTTGGTGTTTCTTCACCAGCAAAAACACCACAGCCTGAAGAATAAAGCAATAATTTCTATATGAGATTACCAGTAGAATCCTTGCCAAAGACCAAGAAAATAAACAAAAAGTCTTTTTTTCATTATCTTCTTTTATTCAATGAAGCTTTTGCTCTATAAAGGGTAATTTGAGAAGACTAATAAATAAAATTTTATTTGGCTCATAGAAAACTGGATTTCACTATTAGAAACTAAAAGTCAAAGAATTTGCAAGTTGAAAGGGATCTTTAGTGGCCATCTATTCCAAACCCATATCCACTGTACAACACACCTGGAAGATTTTCAAGGCGGAAGAATATAATAACCATGAACCTAAATTAACCTTTCCTGCCNTTCAAGGCGGAAGAATATAATAACCATGAACCTAAATTAACCTTTCCTGCCATCCAGTCTCTAGCAGGCAACCATGGGCATAAAGTTCCAACCAGGAGTTTCTGACTCATTCCTTTTAACAAGGAGCCAGAGTATAACTACATTTCACCAAAAGTGGGTCAAGTGCATTTCTCAGTATCAACTCATCTATTACTCAAGCATGTGAATCTCCTTGCATTCACTTCCTTTTCTCAGCTGGGTTAAAATGGTTCTTTGTATTCAATCTTAGAAGAAAGGAATAATGTCTCTGGCCCTTAAAAAAAAGACGAAAAGTTTATGCTCTTTAATCTGTCTCCAAATCTCATATTTGCTTTGAAACAACTTGGTCCAAAGTAAATGAGCCAGGGTAATGACCAAAGCACTTTTTTAGAATACTGTGTTGCTGGTAAGTATAAAATATTTGTAGCATAGACAAGGGCAAAAAACATAATTTAATTCGTCTTAAAAGATTATGATGATGTTAAACTAGATTTCAATAATTCTCTTCATTACAATTGAAATTGTCTAATAGAAGAAAGGAACAGAAAGAGGAGAGGTAGCAGAAAAATAAGAGTCTGAGCAAGACTGGCTTGAGAGGAAGCAATTGCAAGAGCCAAATGCTTGTCTCCAGGGTTTCTTTGATTTTTATGTGTTCGTGTGCCAAACATACATGTTTTATTTTAATCATAGTAATCCCTAACTCTGATTCTACAAGAAAATTAACTATTCAGAGGGAAGACTCCCTGTAGTTTATGCACCAAAATCCATCTAAGCTGCATCCAAGACAGGTTCAACTAAATGCCACTGTATCCCAGGCTTTAAGGCTTCCAAATCCAGAATGGAAAAAATAATTTGTAATCCTCTTGTAGTGTGCCAGGTTTCCTCCATGGATTACTATTTCTGTGATGTAAGAAAGAAAATGCAATAGTATCATTTGGGGATTTTTATGTTTGGGTTTTTTTTTTCACTTTCAGGTAAATGGACAAGAGTAATAATGACTCTGCCAGCAGAAGAGGATAATACAATGCTATCACTTAGACAAAAAACATAACAAAAGAAATAAATGAATCAAATATTTCTGCAATAATTATTTATTTGGGAAAGCCAATACATTTGAGAAATGGAATAAAGAGTAAGAACAACTTTCATGTAGTTAAAAACTGAAGCATATATTTTAATTAAATAATTAGATAATAAAATTAAGATATTCTAATAGATTGACTAATACAGAAAAGCCTGGGAATAAAAAAAGTAAAAATCTTCATAACCAGTAACAATTATATTTCGATTTAACTAATATTCATTAAGCACCTACCTAGTAAGTGCTAAGTGTATACCTAGCCACATAAAGATATAAAGGCAAAAGTGAAATAGCTCCTTCCCTCAAGGAACTTGCATTCTACTTGACACTAGAACACTAATAATAATAATAATAATAATAATAATACCACTTCACATTTTTATAGCTGCTTGCAATTTTCAACATACTTTCATATATGTTAGCTCAATGGATTTTTGAGTGGAAGGGACTTCAGTGCTCATCTTGTCCAGCCTTCTTTTACAAATAAGGAATTCATGCCCAAGAGAAGTTAATGCTCTCCCTCCTCCAATCTGACTATTGGTCTCCTCCCTTCCTTGCTTCCTTTAAGTCCTAACTAAAATCCCACAACATAAAGGTGGAATTTTATTTATTTATCCTATATATAACTTACTTTGCATATATTTGTTTGCATGCTGTCTCTCCTATTAGATTGTAAACTCCATGAGGATAGAGACTTTCTTTTGCTTATTTTTACTAAAATCTTAGTACAGTGTCTGGCACATAGTAGATACTTAAGAAATGTGTATTAAATTTAGTTGAATTAAATTACTTGCTCACGTTCACATGCTAACATAGCAAGATAGAATTAAAACTACTGCCAATGCCCTGAGCACTGTAAAGTAGGTGGGCAGATCCTATCCTCATTCTACAGAAGAACAAGATAAGGCTTAGAGAAGAGGTAGGTAGTGTGATACAGTGGAATGAGTACTGGCTATAGAGTCAAGGGTGTAGATTCAAATCCTGCCTCTTACATTTACTGCCTATATGGCCTTAGACAAGTCATTTAGGATTCTCAGCCTTAGAGAATTAAATAATCAGATAATAAAATTAAGATATTCTAATAAATCAGCTAATACAGAAAGGCCTGAATAAAAAAATAAAAATCTTCATAACAGGTCATAATTACACCTCAATTTAACATCACCCTAGCCCTCACTGCTCTTCTGCCTTGGAACTGATACTATTGATTTTAAGACATAAGGTAAGGGTTGGGAAAAAAAAGAAATGACAAAATTTAGCTAATAATTTGGATATGGGGTGAGAGAAAGTAAAGATGTCTAAAATGATACTGAGCTTGTGAATCTAATTAATGGGAAGGATGGTAGTGCCCTCAACAGAAAAACAGTAGTTCAGAAGAAGAGTGGACTTGAAGGGCAACATAATAATGAATTCATTTTCTGGACATGTTGAGTTTAAGACAATCAAGGGACATCCAGTATGGAGTACCCAATAGGCAGAGAGAGATACACAAACTAATGTTAGGAGAGAGACTAGCATTGGATATACAGATTTAGTAGTCATATGAATGGGGATGATAATTCAACCCCTGGGGGTTAATAAGATCACTAAGAAAAAGAAGAAAAGAGAACAGTGAGATAGATCCTTGGGGTACAAAATAAGTAGGCTTAACATGAATGATGAGATAGTGAAATAGAATAAGAATGAATGCCAGATAGGTAGGAAGACAGTCAAGAGAGAACTATGTCATGAAAACTTAGAGATTCAGGAGAAGCAGGTCAACAGTGTCAAACAGGTCAACAGCATCAAATGCTGCAGGGAGGTCAAGAATGATGAAGATTGAAAAAAAAGTCATCAGATTTGTCAATGAAAAGTTCACTGGAAAATAGATTCCACATACATTAAAATATTTATAGCTGTACTTTTTGTAATAGCAAAGAACTAGAAATGAAATAAAAATTAAACAAAATGACTATCAGTTGGAGGCTAGCTAAAAAAATTGTGGTACATAAATGAAATGAATTATTATTGTTCTAAAAGAAACAATAAACCTGATGAATATACAAAAGTACAGAAAGATTTATATGAACTGATACAAAGTAAAGTGAACAGAAACAGGAATACAATATATACAATGACTATAACTATGTAAATGTAAAGAACAACCACCAAAAAAAATGGTAACTGAAAGGTGTGAAACTATAAGGAATAAGCTTATCTCCCACAAAAAAAAAAGAAATATGACACTGTTGAAATCTATTTATCATCTCTGATAAGGATGGCTTAGTTGATAAGAAAGTAACAGACACAGAAGATCTTTTAGCTTGAGCTTCCAGCTTTGTCTCTGGCAGCATGGAGTTTATTATATATACTTCAAGACTCACTTCACACAAAAGAACCCCACTGAAACTTTGCGTTTTCACAGAAACATAAATTATGTCATCAAAACACAAAGATTCTCAGTGGCTTCCAAATAGAACAAGGCCAAGGCTGAATTTTGACTGTGTTGTTATCAGAAAGCCAAGTCGGGAATATTTTCTCAGGGGCAAAATGCCCCTCCTAGAGGAATTTATGACCTTGATTGTCTAAACTACTTTTGAAACAAAAATAGTTGTATTTCTGACCAAAGGAGAGAATGTTAACCTCTTGACTGCTGATTTGCTAGGAGTTTAAAGCTTTTCATTAAGGCCACAATATTTTTCAACAAGAAAAGTTGTGGATCACAAAAGGGGTCAAAAGAGGAGTCTCAGATTTTTATCTATTTGAGGCTGTTTCTCTTATTGGCTTCCCACATGACACCTCCCCCCAAGCCTTTACAAAGATTAGGGACCACAGTTATGAAACACTGTGTATGTCAGCTTCTTCTTTAACTGTTAGTCAATTTTGTTGAATTTTTTATTCTCTTCCCCTTTAAGAAAAAACTCTTTGTTCTAAGGGATGATTTTCTGGGATGGGAAGGGGAAAAGATATAGAAGGAAACTGAGGCAATATAAATCAAAAGATAGGAATAAACATCTATTTTTTTAAAAGACATCATTGAGGGGGCAGCTGGGTAGCTCAGTGGATTGAGAACCAGGCCTAGAGACAGGAGGTCCTAGGTTCAAATCTGGCCTCAGACACTTCCCAGCTATGTGACCCTGGGCAAGTCACTTGACCCCCATTGCCCACCCTTAACACTCTTCCACCTATGAGCCAATACACAGAAGTTAAGGGTTTAAAAAAAAAAAGACATCATTGGCTTGGGAAGAGCAGTTTCAACTGAATGATAAAGTTGGAAGCCAAGCAAAGGACTGAAAAGAGGAGAAAAGAGGAAAATAGACATGGGGAGGAACAAAAGGGCCAAGAAATGGAGGAAGGTGAAGCAATAGGGAGAAGATAAACAGGCATAGGATAGAAGGATAGGAAAGGCTAATCTAGATGGAATCTGTCTAACAAATATCAGAGGGGGAGCATATCTCCAAACTCTGATAGATCTAATCTAAGTAATTAATAGGGAAGGGGAAAGGAAATAAGTACCTACTATGTTTTATTTTATATAGTACCTACTATGTTCCAGGCAGTGTGCTAGGTGCTTTGCAGATGTTAACACATCTGGTCCTCACAATAACCAGAGGAGGAGAATGTTGTTATTATTCCCATTTTATAGATAAGGAAACTGAGGGAGAAAGCGGTTAAATGAATTGTCCAAGGTCATGCAGCTAGTAAGTGTCTGAACCTGATTTAAACTCAGGTCCTCATGACTCCAGTCTGGCACTCTAGCTACTGGGCCACTAGCTGCCTAACAGCGAAAAGAAAGTGAGTAAAGTATTGAGACAAGCATCCTTCTGTACTGCAGAGAAAAAATGAAAAATTCCTAATCCTTGATGTTTTGATAGTTAACAAAACTATAATATTACAAACTTTGACATTTGGTAAGGAAAGAAGTAACACACTCATATTATTTGGGGGAGTTGTGTGGCACAGTAGATAGACTATCAGACCTGGTCTTAGAATGACTTAAGTTCAAATCCAACAATTACTAGTTCTGTGACTCTGAACAAATCATGTGATCACTATCTGCTTCAATTTCTTCAATTATAAAATGAAGATAATAATATTACCTACCTGTCAGGATTGTGAACATAAGAAATAACATTTATAAATGCCAGCTATTATTATTATTTCCATAATTACACAAATGCCTTTACTAAACTAAAGGACAGTATCCAAGCAATGTAAAAGAAGCCATTACTCTGAATCAACTAGTAAAAACAGCACACTACTCATTAAAAACTACTGAGGAAATGAAGTAGAGACAAGATGGCAGAGGAGTAAGGAATAATAGCCACACTCTCCAACACAATCCCTCCACAAAGATCTAGAAAATGAATCAGACTGATTCATAACCAGAAAATTCAAGGGGGAAAAATTACAGTGAATCATGTTTCAAGCCTAGTTTAGCAAAGAGAAATAGAAAGGGGGTCTGTCACTGTCAGACAATGAGGAAAATTAGAGTAGAGTAAATAAAGGACAAAAACTCCATAAGGCAATAAGAAATATTTGAATAGTTGAAAAATTTGAAAAAATGGGGGGGGGGATAGGTAGGGGATATAAGATACCTTATAACAAACAACAGAACTAGGAAAAAGATAAAGGAGAAAAAAAATTAAGAATTATTGAACTACCTAAAAATCATAACCAAAAAAAGATCCAAGACATCATATTTCAAGTAATACTAAAAGAAAACTGCCCAGATCTCTTAGAATCAGTGGACAAAATGGAAAAAGAAAGAATCAACCAGTTACCTCCTAAAAGAAACCCCAAAATGAAAACACCTAGTAATATTATAGCCCAAAATCAGAGCTTCACATCAAAGGGGCAAAAAAATGTAAGCAGCCAGGGAAAAAAAAAATTCAAGTACCAGGGAGCCACAGTCCAGATCACACAAGCTTTATCAACCATAACTATAAAGAAAGGAAGTTGGAAAGTTATATTCTAGAACATCATTGGCGAACCTTTTAGAGATCACATGCCCACCTGCACCTTCAAGCTGCTTGTGAGCCCCTCCACATTACTCTAAACCAACGGTCGGCAACCTTTTTGGCCGTGAGAGACATAAACGCCTGTGGAAGGAGGAGGATGGAGGCCGAACGCACTGGAATTTGGTGTGGGGGCTGAAAGGCCCCCTGGGGCACATCCTGGGGCTCTGCCCAGACTGGCCAGTTGGGAGGTGGAGCCAGATATGGCTCGAGAGCCATATGTTGCCAACCCATGCTCTAGACAGTGATGAGGGGAGTGCTAGCATTGGGTGGCTGGGCAGAGAGACAAAGCATGCAAAAAATGTCCTCAGGCTGGTAGAGAGAGGGAACAAAGCATCCCCCTTCAGGACACTAGGGTACATGTGCCATGTCTTCACCAACACAGCTTTAGAATATAATAGTCCAGAACATTATATTCCAAAAAATATAAACTTACAACCAAGAATAATACCCAAGAAAACAGTGTATAATCCCACAAAGGAAAAAAATTCATCTTTAATATAATAGATTTCTTTGGAGAATCTAGGTGGCTCAATGGATTGAGGGCCAAGCCTAGAGATGGAAAGTCCTAGGTTCAAATTTGACCTCAAACATTTCCTAGTGGCATGACCCAGGGCAAGTAACCCATTGCCTAGTCTTTACCACTCTTCTGCCTTGAAACCAATTCACAGTATTGATTCTAGGATAAAAGGCAGACTTCCAAGCATTCTTGATGAAAAGATTACAGCTACACAGAAATTTAAAAATGTAAACACAAGAACAAGATAAACATAAAAAAGTAAAATTGAATGAATGATCATACCAAAGAACAGTTCACATTCCAGTACTGGGAAATGATATAAATATCTTTTCAATCACCACCAGGGGTCATAATCAGAATCTAATTATATTCTATATTTCTTAATGATCTAAATATAAGAATGGAAAGGAAGGCATAAGGGAAGGCACAAAATGTGGGAGGAGAGGAGTAGGGCAGAAAATTATCTCACAAAGGTGCCCAAGTAGACATCTATGGAATTGAGAAGGAGGGAGTAGAGGGAGCTGATGAAATTTGAACCTCACTCTGATTTAATCAAACAATAGAATACATTCACATATACACACACAAAAACATGGAGTTGAAGAGAAATAAATTTCACTCAGTAAGTTGAAAAGAGAAAAGGGAGATAGAAAAGGGAAGGATAAAAGGGAGGGTAGATTAAAAGAGAGAAATAATCTGAAGAAAATTAAATTCCTACTAAAGAGGGTAGATTTTGAAGAGGAGCTTAAATGAAAGGAAAGAATAAGAACTTGTCATTTGGCTTTAGGTGAGGAAAACAGAAGAGATGCAGGGAAACAGAAACTGAATACACTAAACCTAGAGCACTGATGCTGAGGTCACTCCTCTAATCACTATCACTCTCATCTTCATAAAAAGGGAGAAGGAAACAAAGAAAAGAAAATAAATAAGAGAAAACGTATATACACAGTTAACTATTTGAATTGAATGTGAAAAGGATGAACTCACTCATAAAATGGAAGAGAACAACAAAATGAAATAAAAAGCAGAATCTGGCAATATATTGTTTACAAAGAAAAACACACTTGAAACTGAAAAATGTGCATAGTTAAAATAAGGAACTGTAGCAAAGTCTATTATTCTTCAGCTGAAGATTTTTTAAAAATACAGAAGTAGAAATTATAATCTCAGACAAAGCAATAGCAAAAATAAACTTAATTAAATAAGATAAACAAGGAGACCACATTTTTCTAAAAGACATGATAGACAATGAATGAATATCAATGCTAAACATATATACACCAAATAGTATAGCATCTAAATACTTAGAAGAAAGTTTAAATGAACTATGGGTAAAATAAAAAAAATAAAACTTACAGTGGGAGATTTCAAATGACTAATTCTCAAGGATAAATCAAAAGAAAAGATAAACAAAAGAGAAGTAAAGGACCTAAATTAACTTTTAGTAAAGTTAAATGTTAGATATTAAAGTTTAGTAAAGTTATATAATCCTCTGGAGATTATTAAAATGGAATGGAAATAGAATAGAATATTTCTCAACTATGTTGCCTTCACAAAAATTAACTATGTATTGGGACATAAAAATCTCACAATCAAATGCAGAAAAGTAGAAAAATTAAACACATTACACCAAACTACCATTACACAACCATTTTATGGACTACACTGCAATAAAAATTACATTAAATAAAAAGCCACTGATGAAATTATTAAAAATTAATTAAAGATTAAACAATACAATATTAAAGAATGGTTATGTAAAAGAACAAATCATAGAAGCAATCAATAATTTCATTAAAATAACAATGAAATGACATATCGTATTTTTAAGATACAGCCAAAGTAGTCCTTAGGGGAAAATATATCTCTAAACACTTTCATCAATAGAAGAGAGAATGGACAGATCAAGAAATGGTCATACAACTAAAAAGAAAAAAAAAAGCCTGGAAAACCAACAAATTAAAAATATCTAAGTAACTGCCAAAATAGAAATCCTAAAAAAAAATCGAAGTAACAAAAAAAGTTAACTCTTTGAATTAATGAATAAAACATTAGCTAATGAATTAAGAAGAAAACCAAATTACCAGCATCAAAAATGAATATGGTGAATTCACAACCAATAAAAAGGAAATTAAAAAATTATTAGGAACTATATCACCCAATTATAGGTCAATAAAGCTGACAATGTAAATGAAATGAATGAATAATTATAAAAATACAAAATGTTCAGTTTAACAGGACAAGATATAGAAATATAACAAAGACTTAGAAAAAAAGAAATTAACCTTACCAAAAATAAACTTCCAGAAGAGAAAAAAAAGGATGGATTTATCAGTAAATTATATCAGATATTTAAAGATAAATTCTAACATTACATTAACTATTGGAAAATATTGGAAAAGAAGAGGTTGTATTAATATCTTTCTATGATACAAATTTGGTCTTGATACCTATACGAGGGAGATTCAAAACAAAAAAAGAAAACTATGGGCCAATATCTCTAGTGAATATCAATTAACAGGTTGCAGTATTCTGTAACAAATATTATATAGTATGATCAAAATGGATATATACCAGGAAAGCAAGTCTAGTTCAAAATTAGAATATATGGTCTTGATCAAGGACACATGACAAAACTAGTGGAAATGCGCATCGGCCATGGGTGGGGGGAGTGCGGGGGGGGGGGGTGAAGGGGATAAGAGGAGTATGAATCAGGTAACCATGTTAAAAATGTATATTAATAAATGTTAAAAAAAATTAGAATATATATGTATATATATAACCATATTAGTAATAAGAACAAAAAACTCATGATTATATACCAATTTTGATGCAGAAAAAAGCTTTTGATAAGCCTCAGTGCACATTCATGTTAAAAAAACAACACTAGAAAGTATAAAAATAAATGGATCTTTCCTTAATATGACAAGCAGAGCTATCTAAAACCAAAAGCCAGCATTATCTATGAGAATCAATAATTAAACCTCCTATGTTCCAGGCCTTGTGCTGAATGCCAGAAATACAAAAAGAGGCAAAAGGAGTTCCTGCCCTCTAAGAACTCACAGTCTAATAGGTCCATAACTATTAAATGTAGTGCTAGGAATGCTAGCTATAGCAATAAGAGAAGAAAATGAAATTGAGAGAAAAGAATAAGTAAAGAAGAAACAAAATTGTCACTTTTGGAGATGATATGATGGCACATTTAGAGAACTCTAGTCAACTAATTGAAACAATTAACTTCAAAAAAGTTGAAAAATATAAAACAAATACAAATAAATCATCAGCATTTCTGTATATTACCAACAAAATCTAACAGGAAGAAATAAAGAAATTCCACTAAAATAACTAGAGAATATAAAATATTTGGAGTTTACTTACCTAGATACATAGAGGAACTATACAAATGCAACTAGACTACATGGAGAAATTGTCATTGTTAGCAGATAAGTACAACCAATATGATAAAAACCGGTAATACTATCTAATTGACTTATTCAGTGCCATACCAATCAAACTACCAAGCAATTATCTTATAGAGTTAGGAAAAAATAAAATTCATCTGGAGAAACAAAAGGCCAAGAATCATGGGAATTAATGGAAGAAGTAGGAAGGAATGGATCCTAGAAATGGCATATCTCAAAACTATTTTACAAATCTATAATCATCAAAATATTGTGTAACTGATTAAGAAATGCACTAATAGATAAATATAGACAAATGTAAATTTAAAACTCTGAATCTCCATGTCTTTCCTATAAAATTAGCAAGGCTGACCCAAAAAAAATGACAAAAGAAGTATGTGCTATTGAAAAAATAGATATATTATTGTGCCATTGATCCAGCTATGAACTGGTCCAGCCATTCTAAAAATTCATTTGGAATGGTGCCCAAAAAGCAGTTGATTTATACACAAAGAGATCAAAGAAAGAATAGAAAGCCCCATTATGGTGACAGAGAAGTGGAAATTGAAGGAATGCTTATCAACTGGGGTATGACTGGACAAGTTATGGTATATGAATGTGATAGAACACTACTGATGGTTCCAAAGAAATCCAAGAAGCCAAATAAATGATGCAGAGTAGATTAAGAAGAACCAGGAGAGGGGGCAGCTGGGTAGCTCAGTGGATTGAGAGCCAGGCCTAGAGATGGGAGGTCCTGGGTTCAAATCCGGCCTCAGACACTTCCCAGCTATGTGACCCTGGGCAGGTCACTTGACCCCCATTGCTTACCCTTACCACTCTTCCACCAAGGTGCCAATACACAGAAGTTAAGGGTTTTAAAAAAACTGGGGAAAAAAAAAAGAAGAAGAGCCAGGAGAACAAGTTATACAATAACAACAATATCACAAAGACAAATATTTTTGAAAGATTTAGGGACCAGATCTGATCAATACAATGACCAACCACAATTCCAGAAGGTTTATGAGGAAATATGCTATCCACATCCTGAAAGAGAGATGAAGGATTCAGAGTAAAGATTGAGACACATTATTTTGGACATGGCCAATGCAATAATTTGTTTTTCTTAACTATAATAGAACAAAAATAGACAAAAGAGAAATTTTGTTTTTCTTGATTTCTCAATGCAGTGGAAAGGAAAGGAGGGAGGAAATGTGGATTTTCACTTTAAAAATTAAAATTTAATTTCTTCAAAAAGATTGCCAAGGAAATTTTAAAATACTCTAAAAAGAAGGCTTGAGATTTTCTTACTAGAGAAAGCTTATTTTCTTAGGACATGAAAACAGTCATCTAATATCCATATCAAATATTTGGAAAAATTTATGTTCCAGAAAATGGGAAAAGAAATTAAGTGGTGAAAAATGATACCTAAACCAGGAAAGAAGATAAGGAATTTTCTAAGTGAACATGATTTACCAAATTTAGGATTTGGGAAGCAAAGAATTTAAATCCCTACTCTACCACTTACTTTCTATGAGACCTTGGGTATAAGTCAAAAAAAATTCTAAGCTTCAGCTTCTTTACTTGCAAAATGAGTCATTGAATAAGATGAATACCTCCATAATAATATAAACTATGGATAAAAGGTCTAATATTCCAAGAAAAATTCTCCAGGCACTAAAGTGCAGAAAGGAGGGACCTAATTTTAAGAATAGCAGAAGTAAAGAAGCCTAGGTACCTGAATAGCTATAAATGACTTCAAAAGAAACAGTTAAATCACCTCTGAAGGGAGGATTCAAATGAAAATGGCAATAGCAAGTGCCCACTGAATGCAACTATGGGAAACGTATCTTTATAAAAATAATGATCTGAACACATAATAGAACTTATTTTTTGCTTTTGTTGACTTTTTGATGTACATATTTATTTTGTATCATATAGTTAATTCAATACCCAACATTTTTAAAAGGATAAGCAAGAATGCCAAGTTCAGAAAATAGAAACCTAAAGCAAATGCCACTAGAAATAAGAGTTTCAGGGCTTTCTCACTGAAAGGACCTTTCTGGGGTCCCCAATTGTCATAACTATGAACACATTTCATCTTTGGAATCGATGAATTTCATAAATTAAAGCAATCCTAGCAATGATACACTCCAACATCCTACTCCATGTTGGAATCCTGATATATAGTCCGGCAATTATCACACAGCCTCTAATATTAGTAAGCGGCAGAATGGATATAGTGCTGAACTTGGAGTCAAAAGACCTAAGTTCAAATCCCACCCTACATACTTATCAGCTCTATAACCCTGAACAAATCACTTAACCTTTCCACCATAATTTTCTTATCTGTAAAATGTTTCTAATAGCACCTACCTCACAGAGTTATTATGAGAATCAATTGAGATAATATATGTAGAATGTTATATAAATATTAGCTGTTACTATTGTTAAAAAAGAAAAGCAATAACTATTCAAACTCACTCAACCTAAAATTAAAAAAATTGCTATATATATGGCCTGTTTGTTCCCAAAAAAAGCTTTATAATCTTTAAAGCAGAGATGAGGAACATGATTTATAGGAAAATTTAATCTGGAAGCTGGAAATGAGAAAAAAGAGATGATTGAGGAAAACCAGAGATTGATTCATCTTTCAGTTGTCCCTCTCCTTTATTCCTCATATTGAGTAAATAAAAAATCCTATCAATTTTCTTCCTTTTGTAGTAGAAACAAAAGCATACCTGTTTCAAAGGCTGTCATTATGTGGCTTGAAGAGAGGCAGAATGGACATCTCTAGCCTCTTCTGCCCCAACTCTTTTCCAAGGAAACGTTTCATTCCTGACGAGAGAAAACAGGAGGTTGAAACAAGTGGCCACTCTGCTCTCCTTAGAGAGAGTAGTAATAGTCTAGAGTATATTTGCTCCCTTAAATATTATTAATATAAGGGATATGACCTGGTTCAAGCTAACCTCTCATCACTATCATTTTTGGGGGGTAGGACACAAAGTTCTAAATCTAAGGTTTGACTCTTTCCCACTAAGTAATACCAGTTTCATAATAAAACACACTTAGTACATAGTCAAGAATCTCATTTATTCAAATCTTAGCAGAGCAGAAATGAGAGGAGGTATACATAGAAGAATTGGTTGTCCTTCATATTCAAAAAGGACCAAAATGTCATCGCTGGTGATGTCTTTTGACTGGCACATAAATTGTGTTTAAATGAGTCAAGTTCACAGAGTTGTTAGCTCACTCTCTTTTCCAGAGTCATCAAAGTCCAGTGACAAAAGAAAAGTCAAGATGACTGGTGATGGTTCAGGATGCAGTGTATGACCTGAGCTTCTTCATTGTCTGATCAAGCTCTAAGTGCTCCACAGTGCCTGCTTATGCCACATTTTATGGCCACTAGAACAAATTGTTCTCATCTGCCCCTCCTGCCCTTCACACACCTGGGCTAGACCTAACTCACCAACGGGCTTGAAGCCTGTCAGTTATCCCCAACCTGGTGTGATCTGCCTGCTGAGATGGTTTACTGGGCTGTGACTGCTGAACACACTACAGCTTTTTAGAGTCACAGGTAAGAATTGGGAGAGAGGTGAGCATCAAATGAGGAAAGCAGCCCTGAAAAGAACTTGGCAAGCCCTCCTACCAGAGGTACTAGTCTTCCCTAAACATGCTGTATACTCAAGGGCTGCTAGGTATTTCAGTAGATAGACTAGGCCTGGAGCCAGTAAGACATGAGTTCAAATCCATCCAGACAATTACTATTTCTGTGACCTGGACAAGTCACTTGACCATTTTTGCCTCAGTTTCCTCATCTGTAAAATAAGTTGGAGAAGAAAATGGCAAACTGTTCCAAAAGATTTGCCAACAAAAACCCAAATGGGATCATGAAGTCAGACACAACTGAAAAACAACTCAACAATAAAAATTACCTATATACTTACATAAGAAAGTATATACCAGACAATAGAGTGATAAAACTCTTCCACTGGAAGTGAGATAATTCAGCTCAACCAAGAGAGAAGATCCTGGTTCTCACACAAGGGGAAATGCCTAAAAGTCTTTAGTGTAGCAAGGTGGAAGTAGAGACATGAGGGAGATTTGCCAGCCATAATCATATTCTCCCAGTCTTTTTCTTTCAAAAGTTTAAAGTGGGTGCCTGCCCTTTGATCCAGCCATATCATTGTTGGGTTTGTACCCCAAAGAGATCATAGATAAACAGACTTGTACGAAAATATTTATAGCTGCACTTTTTGTGGTGGCAAAAAACTGGAAAATGAGGGGATGTCCTTCAATTGGGGAATGGCTGAACAAATTGTGGTATATGCTGGTGATGGAATACTATTGCGCTCAAAGGAATAATAAACTGGAGGAGTTCCAGGTGAACTGGAGAGACCTCCAGGAATTGATGCAGAGCGAAAGGAGCAGAGCCAGAAGAACACTGTACACAGAGACTGACATACTGTGGTAAAATAGAATGTAATGGACTTCTGTACCAGCAGCAATGCAATGACACAGGACAGCTCTGAGGGATGTATGGAAAGGAACGCTACCCACATTCAGAGGAAGGACTACAGGAGAGGAAACATATAAGAAAAACAACTGCTTGAACACATGGGTTGGGGTGGACATGATTGGGGATGTAGACTCGAAACTACCACACCAATGCAACTATCAACAATTTGGAAATAGGTTTTGATCAACGATACATGATAAAACCAGTGGAAATGTGCGTTGGCTTTGGGGGGCGGGTGCAGGGGGTGAAGGGGAAAGTAGGAGCATGAATCATGTAACTATGTTAAAAACGAATATTAATAAATGTTTTAAAAAAATGAAAAAAAAATTTAAAGTGGGATTGGCCTCTTTCATCATCTCTCTCAAAGTTGGAGATCTGAAGCACTACAGAAGAGTTCCAAAGAAGATCCAAGTTGATGAACATCCAAAGGGGACTAGCTCTGAAGAGTCTCAAAGGGGAATTGTCAGAGAACTGAAGCTCTCTCACTTCTCACCAACTCTACTCTGCCCTTCGCATAAGGCAGGGAATTCATCTCCTTTAATAAGGAAAGAGTCCCATACCAATGGGCTTTGGGACAGGGGTTACACTTTTAAATGTCTCTCAAATCTGTCTTTTCTCCATTACTACTCTTCTCATATAGTATAAGCTCTCAGTACCTTTCACATAGATAACTCTAGGATCCTTTTTCCTTCGCTCATCTTCTTAATTCCAGGGTCTACCACCTCCTATCCAACACTTTTTTTTAAACCCTTAACTTCTGTGTATTGGCTTCAAGGTGGAAGAGTGGTAAGGGTGGGCAATGGGAGTCAAGTGACTTGCCCAGGGTCACACAGCTGGGAAGTGTCTGAGGTCAGATTTGAACCTAGGACCTCCCCTCTCTAGGCCTGGCTCTCAATCCACTAAGCTACCCAGCTGCCCCCTATCCAACACTTTTTGACTAACCTTCCTAAAATTCTTTGTAAAATGTTTATGCTATTGCTCTACACAAACAACTATTGTTATTGTTGTTGGTCAGTCATGTCTGACTCTTCATAACTTCATTTGAGGTTTTCTTGACAAAGGTGTTGGTAGTGGTTTACCATTTCCTTCTATAACTCATTTTATAAATGCAGAAACTTAGGTGAACAGGATTAAAGAGCGGGGCACACAGTATGAGGCTGAATTTGAACTCGGGTCTTCTTGACTCCAGTCAGGTATTCTTCACTTTATCTACTGTAACACCTAGCTACCTAAAGTTCTATAGTGGCTCCCTATTGGACAAATCCAGCAACTCTGCCTGGGTACCATATTACTCTCAACTCTACCTTATTAATTCACTATCTCCTATTGATGATTATCCTAGGAGGGTTTTGATTTTTCAGTGTGGATTTCTCTGCCACTCTTCAAATGAAACTACCTCACTCTGATACAAAGATTGAACACATTTCCTGCCTCTCTAAGGAAGATTGATGGTTCAGTAGAATGGATAGAGCACTGGGACTGGAATCAAGAAGATCTGGAGTTCAATATGAACTTGGGCAATCACTAGTTATATGCCCCTGGGCAAGTTACTTAGCTTTTGCTGAAGTTTCCTGAACTGTAAAATGGGGATAATCATAGCACCTACCTCTGAACCTTGTTGTAAGGATCAAAGGAGATATTTATAAAGCACTTGGTATAGTGCCTAGCACATAGTAGGCACTTAATAAATTGTTTCCTTCCTACCACATCAAATAAATTCTGCTTAGTCTCCACCATACTACCTAACCACATCATTTATCACTACTTCCCTCAAGTTCAACCTCTCTTCTAGATACTATTGCATCTTTTTTAAAACCCTTACCTTCCATCTTAGAATCAATACTGAGTATTGGTTCCAAGGCAGAAGAGTGGTAAGGAATAGGCAAAGGGGGTTTAAGTGACTTGCAGAGTCACACAGCTAGGAAGTTTCTGGGACCAGTTTTTAACCTAGGACATCCCATCTCTAGGCCTGGCTCTCAACTTACTGAGACACTTGGCTGCCCCCAATTGCATTTTTTATTCAAAAAGTGTTTATTAAATATTTATGTGCAAGGCAGCTAGAGATAAAAAAAAAACGAAAAAAAGATATTCTGTCCTCAGAGTTTTGAGTCTAACAGGAGGATAGAACATGCATTAAAACCAAAATATGTTAGAATGTAATAAATGCATAGGAGAAGTCAATCAGAGAAATAGGAGAGAAGCCTGGAGGAAAAAAGGTGCTAGAAGAACAGAGAAATGAAAAGAGTAAAATTTTTAAAACTAATGAATAAGACTCTCCTTGTAGTGGAGAAGAAAATAGAGAATCTACATGACTACCTGAGAGAAAGAAGGATAAGGAGAATTGTATAACTGGATAAAAGTAGGAGAGAAAAAGGAATTAACAAGCAAAATTCCAATGGGAAAGGGGTAACAAACAAGAGAAGATCAGGAATGATAGGGAAATAGTGTCACTTTTTTAAAAATAATGTAGGTTAACTTGAAAAGAAATCAATATTAGAGAAAGATGGTCTGCTGGTGATGGAATACTATTGTGCTAAAAGGAATAATGAACTGGAGAATTTCATGTGAATTGGAACAACCTCCAGGAAGTGATGCAGAGTGAAAGGAGCAGAACCGGGAGAACCTTATACACAGAGACAGATACACTGTGGCACAATCCAATGTAATGGACTACTCTACTAGGAGCAATGCAATGATTCAGGACAATTCTGAGGGACTTATGAGAAAGACCACTATCCACATCCAGAGAAAGAACTGTGGGAGTAGAAACACAGAAAAAAAACAACTGCTTGATCACATGGGTCAATGGGGATATAATTGGGGATGTAGACTCTAAATGATCACCCTAGTGTAAATATCAATAATAAGGAAATAGTCTTGATCAATGACACATGTAAAACCCAGTGGAATTGCACATTGGCTATGGGAGGAGGGTGGAAGCAGGGCAGGGAAAGAACATGAATCATGTAACCATGGAAAATTTTTCTTAATCAATAAAAAAAAAATTAGAGACAGATGGAAGAAAATATGAACTTAATTCATAACTTTAAACATTAATGGGTTGAACAATCAAACAAAATGAAAAAGAGTAATAAATTGGATAAGAAAACAAAACCCCACAATCTGTTGCTTATAAGAAATACATTTTAAAAAAACAAAGATGAATATACAAAATAAAACTGAGATAGAAAATTTTATATACATGAGGAAGTAGGCATATAAGTCAATAGTTACTGATGTTTTCTCAGTGACTTCTTTTCAGTATTAGTAAGGTCCCAAATTTTTCCCCATAATTGTGGTATGGTCCCCTTCTTCATACATTACAAATTAATGTTTCAATATCATGATAATTGTTTTGCATCCAGCACAAATCACTTCCATATGCATCTGGTCCAATCTAGCTGCTTCTCCTACCTCTAGTGCCATTTCTACCTCCCTATAAGCACATCCAAAAACAATGATATTAGAGTCCAAGTGGAATAATTCTACTAACCTTGAAATAAAAATTTTATTGTAAAAAATTTGTACAAAAGATTAGTATAGTCAATATTTGAGGGGCTCAAAAAAAAGTCACACTATTAGTAGAATTGCAAACTGATTGAACAAGTTTGTAAAGCAATTTGGAACTGACAAAAATGCAGCCTTGAGCTTCTTGATAGCATGCTTGTGCTCTCTTGTTAACTTTAATGGTTCTGTGACAATGGACCTAGTAAGTTCAGTCAAAGATTTTGAAATTAAACTATATCCTGGGACCCACTGTTAACAGTATCTCATAATTCTTATCATAGCATGGAGTTGTTTCTTTGTCTTAGGCATGCTTAGCATCTGTATATCAGCTATTCTCTTCTGGGAGATTTTCCTTGAGCCTTTCTCTAGGATAAATCCCAAATACTCAACTTTATGTAGGACACATTGCAACTTTGATTTGGAAACTTTGTGGCCACCCTTGCATAGTTCTCTTAGCAAGTGTCCACTGTCTCTTTGACATATTTTGGCTGTTGGTGACATTAGGAGCAAATCATCCACATAGTGAATAAGTTTGCTGTTGGTGGAAGTGATAAATTCAAGGTCTCTCTGCAAGATCTAGCAGAAGATTGTCGTGCTTTCTGAGAATCCCTGTGGAAGACACCACCATAAGATTTGTTTTCCTTCCCAAGAAAAGGCGAACGGCTTCTGGCTGTCTCTGTGCAGCTGAATGGTAAAATATGCTGAACTGAGGTTGATCACTGTGAACTATGCTACTGTGCTCATTATCTCTGCAATGATGTTTGCTGGACTAGGCACCACAGTATGACTCTTTTTCACAAAGTTATTGACAATCCTCAGATCTTGGATCAGTCTCCACTGTATCTTCCCATTCGAATCAAGCCCTGATTTCTTGATAGACATTATGAGAGTGTTGTATTCTGAGAAACCATATGTCAGAATTCCCTGGCCCGGGAAACTTTAAATGATAGGTCTTACTCCTTCCATAGCTTCTTAACTCAGTTTAAATTGAGGGATTTTAGGTGGAATACCCTCCTTGACCTCGATCTTGACAGGTTCAACAGAAAGGATTTTCCCTACTTCCATGGAATTTTTTGACCAAATAGCTTCAGGGATGTTATCTGGGATGGTGTAAATAGCTCCCTTACACTGCTGATCTTCTCTCTCCTCTACCAGATCTAAAAATAGGATGGGATGGTGTTTGAGAGATCTTTTTGGAAGATGAAGGAAAAGTTGACCTGATGGGTCACACTGAATAGTTTCAGCTAATTTGCATAAATTGTCACATCTAACCAGGTTACTGGGGCATTCTGGCATTAATAAAAATGAATAATCGATGGTTAGGGGTCCAATTTTCACCAATTTTTATCTTAATTTGCATACATTTTCTTCATGGCCTATAGCCTCTTTTACAATCAAAAACCCAGTTCTTTTACAGCCCTTTGGTTCTGATGTAATCACAGATCTGCTGGTCCCAGTATTGATCTTGGCCTGATAAATTTGGTCCCCAATCTGTATATACAGCATGGGTTCTTTGCATCAGCCCCTTTGAGACAGTGGAATCAATGGAGAAGTGAATTCAGCAAAGCAGTGTGGGACAGCTGCCAACAGTCTGACTCGAGCTGACTGATTCAAAATGGCCACTTTTTTCCTTTGCATATGATTTCCTGTTTCCACTCCTTTAAAGTCTGTTTTCAGGTCAATGGATTTGTGTGCTGTTTGATTGGATGTGTCCAGCCCACGTCCCTGCATTAGATCTTTGATTAGACACTCTTGGTCTGAACTGCTACAGATTTGCTCTGCAGTTCTACACACTGACAAAGGTTTTCCTCCAGCTGACCTATAGAGCTACTGCTGCTGCTGATGGAATTCTATGGCTTCACTGGCTTAAAGGAGTAGTTGAAGTGTTAGAATCTTGGCTACAAAGAGATTCTTTGGCTCAGGGGAAGGGACTGCGAGTTTTATATGAACTCATATCCTCATTCAAGTAATCTATGTCTTTGTATCTTTTGATGTTACCAAACTTTATGGGATACTCAACACTGTTGTAACCAAGTGTTAGTAACTCCTTTCCAAACATGTAATTGTTTGATTGCTTGCTGATGAGACACGATTACTATTCCCAAGCTCAGCACAGTGTTCATTTGATGACTCAGCTAGTGTTTTAGGATGGAATTCTTTTGCTGTGGGGTTTAGATTTGATTTTTCTCCCCAGTTATAGCTGTGTTCTATGATGGTGTTTCCTTTCTCATCTTGAGAAACTACTATGCTATTCTTTGAGCATTCCATATCCTTGTCAGCTGTGTGTAATTTCACTGTGGTCTTACTCGATGTTTCATCTATGGGAAGCTGCTCCAAGCTTTGAGTTACATTTATTGACCCTATTAGGTTGCAGCTTGATTCTCTATCCAAGTCTTCTAATGAAATTAAGTTTGAAATAGATTCTTGGAACAATTATGGTAACTTGACTTCTAGATCTGGCTCATGCAAAGTAATGCAAGTACCAGCCTTCTCTCCTTTAAAATCTTGCAGCCACATGTATGTATGTAGGTATGTAGGTATGGACCTGTTTGTAATGGACATGAGCTCTGACTAACTTCACTACTCTTATTTGCTTTCCTGTAGATTTTTCTTCTCATTTCAAGAATATCCTTTTTCATTTGACTTTCTTCTGCAGTCTCATTCCCAGTAATTCCTAACAGTAAAATTTCATTGTCCTTAGTACCTTAGTACCATTATTTCCAATTTCACCCAGCAGTCTATTCTCAACATTCTTTCCTCCTTTCTGCAGTGACATTAATCTATCTGCAATTCATAACAATGCCTTTGGCCTTGCTCCCTGCAAAATGTAACATTCCATCTTTTGCAAGGCTTGGCGTTTCTACATTTGTGCTATGATGGTCACAGCACTTGTTGTGTTCATTAGAGCTGTTGTTATTTCTATTGTTTTGATTCAGTCTCTTGGACTCTTTGGACAGTCTCTTCTGATTGTGCATCCCATAAACCGAGCATGGTCTCAGCAGCTTCCACAAGGAAGGTAGTTGCTTAGATGTTCATCTACCCCTTGTGTGATTTTCTCTAATTTTCCCCATTGATTGGGCCTTTTTGCATGGAGTCTCGTTGCCTGTAAAAGATCATCTCTACAAGGATCAGATAATTCATGTTTGCTGGAAAACTAAGTTCCAAGTCCCTATATTCAATTGGCCATGATGTTAGATTAGAATTTGTCCTGGCTTCACTAATAAACTTGTCCTTCTCACTAGGAGAATAAAATTCTGTGAGAAGAAATGTGACATCCTCAAATGATGGATTATAAAGTTTGCAGGCTCTTTTTAGTTCTTTAATATTTTTATGGGGATTGAGGTAGAATTTTGGAAATCTTCTCCATAGAATTTCCAAGTCATTCCCTATGAAAGGCTTGTATCACTTCACATGGAGCACCCCTGCATCATTCTGATATAATGTCCAATCACAAACTGGCAATATGGTTACTGCTGCTTCAGCCCCTTTTTTCAGTATTCCCAGCCTCTGTATTGCCATCATCCATTGCTTTGCCTGATTTTACTTTAGATGGGTCCTTTTGTTGGCACTCAATTATCTCTAGCTGCATGCTCATGTTTGCATCTAGAGACTGACCCTCTCTAAGTTTCCTATTAATCTTAATGAGTTTATGCACTTGGTCTTTCAATGCTACAACAATATGTTGGGAGTCAGTAGGTGTTCCACAGAAATGACATAATTTTCTTTATAGCCCAGAGTCCCTGACATAACAACACAATCATAGCCCCTTTAAGTCAGGTATGCAATAACTTCTGCTATAGTTACAGCAAACCACTTGTAGTTACCATAGAATTCTACAAGACCCAATAAATAGTTAGGTATAATGTAGTACAGAGAGAGGGGGTCATGACAGTTTTTTCAAGCTTTGGCTGAGTTCTGTAATCAGTTAGGGGTTTGGAATCTTGAGAGAGAAGAGTCAGTTGGTTTGTGAATCTCGTGGAGAGAGTTTCAGACCTGCTGAGCTGCTTCCTTACCTATCTGTAGAAGTGAAATTTAGCCTAGCTTTGAAATATTTATTTAAGAATTGTTATTTTAGATAAACCCTTTGTATCTTCATTTCCTTTATTATTTCCTACCTTCCTTCCCTTACCTTATATGTCTGTGGAGTTAATAAGGAGAGTAAATTAGAGAGGAGTTCAAATCTATGAAGGGTTTAACTATAATTTGACAGTTATATATATATATACATATATATATATTTAAAGAAATTAGTCAGTCATCATTTATTCCCTTTAGATATCAAGAGCACCTTGTAAGCTGAGTTAAGGCAGGTCCTTGCTCAGACTCCATCTCTGCCTCCCTTCCCCCACCTGAGGTTCCTGAGACAACTGTTAGGGCTTCCTCAATCCACTTTCCTGACAAATCATCCTTTAAAAATAATAAAACCTTTGTGTTTCAACAGACCTATTAGTATAATTTTCAGTTAGTTATTAAGAGAGGGAAGAAGAGGGAAAGAACTAACATACTCTGGGCTTGAAGGGAAGCCAGGTATGTCCCTTCCTGTGAAATTAACTAAAGCCTGTAGTTAATTTCAGTTCAGTCTATTTCCTCTTCTTCCCTCTCTTAATAACTAACTGAAAATTGTCTCAGGAACCTCAGGTGGGGGAAGGGAGGCAGAGATGGAGTCTGAGCAAGGACCTGCCTTAACTCAGCTTACAAGGTGCTCTTGATATCTAAAGGGAATAAATGATGACTGCCTAATTTCTTTATATATATAACTGTCAAATTATAGTTGAACCCGTCACAGATTTGAACTCCTCTCTAATTTACTCTCCTTATTAACTCCACAGACATATAAGGTAAAGGAAGGAAGGTAGGAAATAATAAAGGAAATGAAGATACAAAGGGTTTATCTAAAATAACAATTCTTAAATAAATATTTCAAAGCTAGGCTAAATTTCACTTCTACAGATAGGTAAGGAAGCAGCTCAGCAGGTCTGAAACTCTCTCCACGAGATTCACAAACCAACTGACTCTTCTCTCTCAAGATTCCAAACCCCTAACTGATTACAGAACTCAGCCAAAGCTTGAAAAAACTATCATGACCCCCTCTCTCTGTACTACAATAATCACCAACCAAAGTCTAAATGCTGCAGGCCAAAACATGTAAAACAAAGTAAGACTGCTGAGAAAGATGAAAATCATCCTCCCAATTTCCATCTTGATGTTTAAATAATAGAAGAAGGTCCAAAACTAAACTGGCTATGCCAAAAACAGTAATGATCGTAGAGGGAAACAGTAGGGATGAAATATCAGTTCAGAGGAAATGAAGCGAAAAGCCCCAGATGTCAGAAGAGCTTTAAGCCTCTCTTTGGTGTTACCAGGACATCTGTGGATATAATCAGACTTCCTTCAGAATTCCCTCAACCAATCACAGTATGTTCTTCAGGAAAACTAGTTTCCTGGCAGTCAACTGCCGATCAACTGATGATAGATAAATTAGTATTATGAAAATTAATGATAAAGATTATAACTCATCAGACTGTGAATTATATGATTGGAAATCAGTCACAGCTTCTGAGGATGAAGCAGGATACCTCTCTGTCCCCTCAGACTTCCCTGAAACTTTCTTGAGGCTGCCTCTTTCACTATTGTTGTCAGGTCAGCCCACAAAAACCATCAGTAGATGGTTTAGTTTATAACAGATTTTATTTAAGATAGTCAAATAATCAGGGAAGCTAAGGGAAGGGAAGAGGGTATGGGAAATACTAAATTAAATCTAATCCTATTCAAAAACAGTAGATCCAACTGTATTCAGATTGTTGAGGCCAGGTTGGGCCAAGTCTTACAGGCCTGCTGGGGTTGGCACTGCTTGCCTGTAAATGGGTTGCAGCTTGATTGATGAGAAATTGGTTGGGTAAATCTTCTGTATATGATTTGAAGATAACAGTAGTTTGATGGATAATATCTGTTGACACTAAGACTAATAAATGATATTGTAATCCCTATGTATGCTGGTTGATCTCTAGCCTACTCAATAAGTCAAGGAGAGAAAGGATTCACCTATCCACCCTGATGGCTTGGGCTCTCTCTCCCTTATATAGGGCAAATCTCAACTGATGATTGGTCTCATGCCCTAGCATGGCATCAGGAATCTCCCAAGGTTCCAAGGTTCCACTGGCAGCCCTGCCCCCCCCCACCACCAGGCATGGCTACTTGCACCTTTTGCAAAAACTTAACTTACAGCTTTTAAAAGAAAAGTGACTAAAATGTCCATGCCCTTTAATCCAGAGATCCCACTATTGGGCATATACTTCAAGTAAATCAATAGTAAAAAGAAATAATCCATATATACCAAAATAGTAATAGTGCTACTTTTTTTCACTTGCATATACCCTACACATTCATCCTAGCTGTCAAATTTTGCCATTTCTACCTTGACAGCATCTCTCTTTTATGTCCCATTCTCTCCATTCCCATTGCTATACCACTGTAGTCAAGGCCTTCATCACTTCTCTCTCAAACTATAACAAAAGATTTCAAACTAGTTTCTTTGCTTTCAAGGCTCTCCTCATTTAAATCTATCTACTTCTACTCAGCTGCAAAATGATTTTCCTAAGGCACAGATCTCACCATGACATTCCATCTACTCCTTAAACTCCTATGGCCTCCAGGATCAAATATAAAGTCTTCTGTTTAGTATTTAAAGTCCTCCAAAACCTAATTGCCTCCTGTCTTTCCAGTCTTCTTACTCTTTACTCCTCTCTGCATATTGTAGAATCCAGATTGTTTCATCTCCTCTTTGGCACTGCCCTTTCACTTCCACCTCTTAAATCCTAAATTTGATCTCAGACATTTACAAGCTTTGTGACCATGGGTCCCAGGGTTGTTGAGGGGATAAAATGAGACATTTGTAAAGCATTTAGTACAGTGCCTCGCACATAATAGGTGTTATATAAATGTTAGCTATTATTATTATAAGTTCCTTGTACCAATGAAATAGTATACTAATTATCAAGATATATATTCCTTTAATTTAAAGAGTCTCATAGTGTGCATTACAAAATTTTTCTATCTCCTCATCTATACAATTGATGTTGATATATAAACTACAGTTATTTTCATGGTGGACTTTTTACAAATACTTATAAACACAGTAATATAAAATTATCAAATGTACCATGAAATATTTCTTGTTGCCTTTGGTCAAACAATAAAATCGACTCTGCTATCTCTTTTCTTTGCTTCTCCAAAAAGTACCTGAGAGGCATCCTTTATCTTCAACTTCCTTTTTTTTTTTAATTTGTTTATAGTGAAGTCAAGTTCAGTAGGATTCACTTCCTCCTGTAGTATGTCTGCTCTACAGTCACTGAACAAGAGCTTCACTTTTAGAGAAACAATAACTATGTTAATATTTATCGATGGATTAAAAATCATGAGATTCTTAGCACTCTTTTTCCCCTTTCCAGTCATATAACTTTCATCAACCTAAGAGGGAAGGGAAAAGCACAAGATTAAAGGATGTTTTATATTTTGTTGTTGTTTTATGGGTTGTTGTGGACAAAGAATTAATTACCAAATGGCCAGATCACTGGTTATGATCCTCTCAATACTTAGCTAGCCTGTTCATAGGAAAATGGATTCTGTCTGTTGCCAGAACTCAAAAACTTTTTAACTCAAAACCTTTCAGATGGTAGAACCTTGCCAGAGCTTATACTCCACTAGGAGCCTTCATACCATAAACAACAGTAAGACTTTGTATCTAAGAAGAGGCTGCATTATTCTGGGCTGAACTTCATCCCACAGTTAGAAATAGTAAAGCCAAACAGGTTTCTGTGGAGCACATTTAGTCTTCAGTTGTAATTCACATCATAATACTGAGCTCCACTGAAATCAAACTGAAAACATTTCTAAATTTCTAAAATTCAGCATCTTAAAGAAATTGCTCTCAAAAAACATGACATTTATACATGAAAATTAATGTTCTATTTATAAATCAGGATTATGACATTGCCTTTTACTTGTTATGAATAATGGTGAATCTTACCCTTTCACTGACATGGCAGAAATTGGAACCAAAAGCCTATTGTATCTAATCAATTATCTATGTTCAGAAAAGGAATGTGGAAATTGTGCCAATTATAAAATGCTAGAGAGCAGACAAGAACCCTGCTGACTTTAGTGTTGAAATTAAAATCAGTGGCTTATTTAGTTTGAATTCTGGCTTGGGCAAGTCACTTAACCTTTAAGGACCTGTTTCCTTTTCTGTAATATGAAGGAATTGCAATAGACATCTTCCAGAACCAGATTTCGGCAACAAATACATTCCTTCTAAGTCTTCAGTGTCTGGTCTAATTCCCTGAAAATGGTTCTAGCTTCCACTACATGAAAGCCTGTTGATAATTTGGAGTAGTTGTCACCACTATCAGCCGTGGATTTTTTTTAACTTAAATGGGTGTTTTAGGGAAATAATTGCTTTATGATTGGGATAAATCATAAGAAATAGAAGTATATGAGTCAGACTAGATGACCGCTTTACTTAAATAGTTGTTTTAGGTTTTATCAGTGGAGCTCCAAAATCTGATATAACTAAAAGTCTTAAGTATTTATTATGCTCTTAGTATATGCCAAGTTGGAGAGGCAAAGCAAGGTCACAGGGATCCTGGATTTGAAGACAAACATCCCCACTAAAAATATTCAAGACCCTTGGAGGCAGCTCCATGTCCAGTCTTGGAGTCTGGAGTGTCTGCACTATATCTTGCCTCGGATGCTTATTAACTGCGGATCTTGACCAGTCACGTCACGCCTCCGTGCCTCAGTTTCTCTGAACTGTACGACGAGAAGGTTGGCCCTCCCAGCCTAAATGCAGGCTCTTGTCTAAAGAATCAAGTCTTGACATGCCTGGGTCGAGAACAAGTGTGAAAGGACTGCACCAGCCCCTCCACGCCCCGAACTCGGCAGGATGGGGGCCAGTATGGACCTTTTCGGGGCCAAGGAACTCTCTGGTCCGCAATGTCCCCCATCTGACAAACTGGAGCTTCTCAAGGCTGGGAATCCCAAGCTCACGTAGCCCTAGTCTTTACCCCACTCCGCTTCCCCTAGGGTGACGGCGCGCGGTGCAGGCCGGGAACGGAAGCGGAAGTAGAATAAGGGCGTCTTCCTGACGCGACGGAAGGGGCCGAGTCGGAGCGGGGTGTTTGCAGACACCGAGGGGAGTCGCTACGGCTTCCTACGTTCGGGAAGAGACGGGCTTGGCGGGCGGGCGCGATGCCGGAGCTGGCGGTGCAGAAGGTCGTGGTTCACCCCCTGGTACTCCTCAGTGTGGTGGATCACTTCAACCGGTGAGCGCGGCTCTGGCCAGCCGACTGGTGGGCGGGCGGACGCAGGGACGGAGGGACTGAAAGACTGAGGCCTAAGCTGAAGGCGGCGGCTGAGTCACGGGGCGGCTCAGCGAAAGGGAGGCCTTGGGAGCTGCCGCGGGACCCCTTGCCTCCTACCTAAATCGCCTCCTCTTTCCCGCAGCCTTCTGCCCCTCTCTCCTCCACCACCCCCCGCCAGTCCCTGCCCAGAGGGAGGGGATGTTGGGTTCAAATCCCGACTGCCAAACTTGTTGGTTGTGTGACTCTGGGGCAGTCCTTCATTTATAAGGGCGCTCACGCTTGTAACAGGCACCTCACAAGGTTATTATTACGCGCCAGTGTCTCGTGTGTAAATTCTGCATTGTTTTTATATATCTATAGATACGGACTCGAAGTGGGCCATTGCACAGAGTTATAGGCCCGGAGTTAAAATTCGTCCTCAGACCCTACCTAGCTGTATGATCCTGGGCAAGTCATGTCACCTCCCTTTGTAAAATGGAGATAATAATGGTCCCCACCTCCCAGGGTTATGTGAGGATTAAATGTGGTAATAATTGAAAAGGGCTTTGTAAAACAATGTTCTGGGGAAATGTTATTGGTACCTAGGTAGACAGACATGTGATAATGCACAAAATGTATTCAAAATGCTTTGCAAGTGAAAGAGCACTATAAAAATAACTTATGATGCTGGACAGAAGGGAATTTTAAAATTCATTTAGGCCAACTCATTTTCCAGATGGAGAAACTCAGGGAGAAAGAGGGAGTGGGTTTTCTCCAGTGCGTTGAGTCAAACACCTGAATTTCTGACTTCTCAGAAGGAAATTTCTCTCAAAAAGTATGACATTTATACATGAAAATTAACTCTCTGCTTATAAATCAGGATAATAGCATTGTTCTTTCTATTTCTACATGAAAGTGTTAAACTCTAGGGTTTTCTCAAGAGGCTGGAAGTAGACTTGAAGTATTCTGCTGCCTGCCTGTCATATCCCTTCCCCTGCTCTCAGCTTCTGTAAGGAAAGCAAAGCAAGGGGAGGGGGTATTATCAAATCAGCTCTCAGTTTATTATTCTCCTGTGTGCAGAGCACCATGCTAAGAACTGGGGCAGGTTCAAAGTTTGGTTAAAAACGTCTCTCCCTACCTACATGGAGCTTATAGTCTAGTAGGGGGATGCCATCAGGAAAATAGCTACATTAAAAAAAAGCTACAATATTCAGTATTAGAGGAAACTGAATGAGGATGTTAAAAATGCTATGTGAGAACTAAAGAATTAAGGCATCTTTCTCCAACCAACTTTGCCTCTTGACAGCAATACTGAAAGCCAGCCCTGCACCAGCACTCTGTCAGAGGAATTTCCCCTTTGGAAAAGGAACGTACTAGACCAAAAAAAAAAAATCTACTTAAATCCAGCTTATTAGTATTGTAAAATTCTGGTATCATGCAGGGTCTACAAAGTGATTCATTTATAAAAATGAGACCAATTTGGAGTTGGTGATAAATCAGTTGTCTCTATTTTAGAGGCAGAGAAATATTCAGCAAAGTAATTGTGCTGACTTTTGGGGGGATTTGCATTCTTCCAGCTCCTGATTATGTTTGGACTGCTTAGGCTATTCCACTTAAGCTAGTTTTTAATTTTTCAGGTATAAACATTCATTGGACATGCTTTCTCTGAACCTTAAATTCACATTGTTCCAAGAAGGTACAATCTGCTTCTGTTTGAACTTGGCTGTATATAATAGAGTTCAACCTAAAAAACAAAAACAAACACACAAACAAAACAAACCTATGTGGTGGGTGAAGAATACCTAGGTTGTGATATATATGCTTTTTAAGCTGCTCATCTTTACTTTATTTTTCTCATGGATTAAAAACTACTCCAGAGGCCTGCTTCCACTTTTTGTGTTTGTGTGAAAGAGCATCATTATTTTTTAAGAGTTGATTTATATGAAGCATGATATGTGCTCATTTCAGCAGGTGTAGGAAGTCAACTTTAATAAAGTAAAATAATTTGTCTAAGATGAATAAACAAATCAGTAAGATTTTATAGTCAAGAGTCTCAGAATTTGGTTGTTCTATATTCCTCTAGTTTGTTCTGGCTTAGAATGAATATCAATAGTAATTTATTAAAAGAAAAATTTCAGTTACATTGAAAAACAGTATGGCCACTGGAGTTTTTCAGTGGTCTTTGATAGATAGTGGTGGAGAGCCCTGGAGGTGTCAAGAGGGTTCAGACCCTGAGCAGTTTACTTAACTTCTCTTAACAATGACATCTGTATCTAATTCACAGGTTGGCTTTAGAATCAAATGAAATAATGTATGCAAAGTGCTTTGTAGCCTTAAGACTAATGTAAAACAATGATTACTATGATTGCCAGCAAATCACTTTATCTGTGTACTTCAAGATTCCTGTCTGTAAAATGAGCTTGCCACCACTGATGCCTCTTTCCCAGGAAAAATCTGATACAAATTGAATGCTGTCTTAAGAGTAAAAATATTTGGAACACATTAGGAAAGCATACACTAGAAATTTCAAATGATGGTGGGAATATATAAGTTCATAATTTTCCCATTTTCTGCTCAAATAGGGTCACCAGATTATCTCTGGTAATTGCATGTTTCACTAGCACAGAAGCTAAGTAGCAAACATTATGTAGCACCTACTATGTGCCAGTCACTGTTCAGCACTTTTACAGTTGTTACCTTATTTGGTCATCACAACACAATCCTGGGAGGCATGTGCTATTATGATCCCCATTTTACATATGAAGAAACAGATGCAGACAGAGGTGAAATTAGTTGCCCAGAGTCATAGACCTAGTCAGTAACCGAGCCCAAATTTGATCTCAGGTCTTCCCAACTCCAAGCCCAACTTTCTTAACCATTGTGCCATCTAACTGTCCCTAATTTTTGAATGTAAATATCTAAATCAGGGATTCCTTAACTTCAGGTCCATTAACTTAAAATTGAAAAAAAATATATATATATATGTATATATATATCTTTATTTTCACTAAACTCTAACTGAAATTGAGCATTTTCTTCAATTATGAGTGTAGGAAACATTCAGAGAAAGGGTCCAAAGGTTTACCAAACTGCCAAAGACATCCATGGCACAAAAAAGTCCATGGTCTAAATGTTCTTGAACTAAGATCATTCCATACCTGCCAAATATGGCACTTGGTAAGTACCAGGTACATAGTATTATTAACTCCAGTCAGCCTTATGGAAAATGAATTTCTCCTAGAAAAGCATAGCAGTATTAAGATTCTCTTAGCATCAATAAAATCCAGGTGCAGAAAAGAGTACCTTTCTTTCATAGTAACATTTATTAAACTTGAAAAGATTTGGGGCTAAGATAAAATCACACTTGGAACTGCAAATTGTTCTAACCATTATTGATATCATATTTTAATTATTCAAGTGACTAAACTATCAATGCCCTCTGACCCAGCAAAGCCATTTGTAGACTTACATCCCAAGGAAGTCAGAAGCAAGTATAGATCTTGTATATGCCAAAACATTCATGGCAGTTTCTATAGTAGCAGAAAAACTGGAAACAAAGTAAGTGCCTATAATTTAAAGAATGGTTGAATAAACCATGGAATATAAATATAATAGGCTATAATTGTGCAGGAAGAGTGAGGAATATGAGTAATTCAGAAAACTGCAGGAATAGGATTTTAGATTTAGAGCTAGACAGAATCTTAGAGGCCAGTATGTCCAACACCTTCATTTTACAGATGCTGAATAAATGATGCAAAACACTGTATAGACATAGAGTCCTAGTGGAAGAGGGATTCTCAATAGATGATATGATCAAGTCCTCCAAATGCCTTTGTTTGCCAGTACAAGTCTCAGAGCATTGTTATCCTCCTGAAGGAGATCAATACTCATTCAAAGGCATTTAACGTTAACTTGCTATAGCAGAAAAATCAAGGGGATAAAGAATGCCATGCCTGTTGTTCAAACTCAGAGACTCAGCTTTCATAGTTAGTCTATCTGTATGTTTATCTTGCAGATGGTTAGTAAACTGTGCCATAATTGAATAGCAGAAAAAGAATAGGCTGTCTTGCATTTAGGAAATTTTGTAGTGTTTTTAAACAACCCTGACCTTTTCCCTAAAACAAAAATCCCTCTTTTTAAATACCAATATTCTTCCCATGCTGCAACATGACTTCCAGTTCATGAAGTGCCACAGTCTCTATAGAATTAAATTGAGAGTCACCCACATAGAGATGGAGAGGTGTGAACAATAGGTATAAATCAGTTATTACCAAGAAAGAATTGTACAACAAAAATTATGCAAAAGACCTCAAAGAGATTATACAGCCAGGGGGAAAAAGTGGGCCAATTAAATTGTGAGAATGAGGAGTAAAGTCAGTATGCCCCCATTCATGCCCATATAATGTCAAAATCTAGGGCAAGAGTTCTTAACCTGGGGTCCATGGATAGATTTCAGGGGGGACTTGGATGGGGAAATAAATTATATCTTTATTTTTATTAATTTAAGGTTTCCTGAAGGCAACAAATTGCCAAAATATTTGGCTTCATTAGACTTCCAAAGGGATTTATGACACAAAAATTTAGGATCTGTAATTTCAAGAAAGACCTCCTCCTGGGTTCAAATCTGGCCTCAGACATTTCCCAGCTGTGTGACCCTGGACAAGTTACTTAACTCCCATTGCTTAGCCTTTAACACTCTTCTGCCTTAAAACCAGTACACATTGGTTTTAAGACAGAAGATAAGGCTTTAAAAAAAATTATTTTTCCTAAGAAAGACATCCATTACATTGTGTAAACCTTTCAAGAATTTATAAAAAGACATAACCAAGAGTTACACAGATTGGGTGGTGTGTGGATGAGTTACATATAAAAATGCCCTCTTTAAAGACCACAGATCCCTCACAGTACCAATATTCCTGGATTCAGTGATGGCTACTGAGTCCACAGATTTTTCAATGATGCATCAGTACCAGATTCTAGTTAATGACTTGTTTTTCTAACCTTTCTAATAGCAAATGGTTATTTTTGGTTTGGTTTTGTTTTTGTTTTTTTTTTTAAACCCTTACCTTCTGCCGTAGAATCAATACTGTGTATTGGTTCCAAGGCAGAAGGGTGGTAAGAGCTAGGCAATGGTAGTTAAGTGTCTTGCCCCGTGTCACATAGCTATGATGTATCTGAGGTCAGATTTGAACCCAGGAACTCCCATCTCTAGACTTGGTTCTCAATCCACTGAGCTACCCAACTGCTAGCAAATGTTTAAAAAAAAAAAAACTGAAAATATTTCTATTGCCTTTTAATTTATAACAACTGTCAAATAGAATGAGCTATAGATATATATGTAATTCACTTTTGCAGGGATAGGGGAAAGGAGGATGGTTCAATTTGCATTGGTGTAGTCATTGTGCATATTGTTCTCTAGGCTCTTCACTCTGTATCATTTCTTGTAGATCTCATTTTAGCCTTCTTTGTGTCCATCATATTTGTCATTTCTTACAGCATAGTAATGTTACATTACGTTAATGCTCCAAAATTTGTTTGACTATTACTCAGTCATTAGGCTTTGTTCCAATGCCATGCTATCACAGAAAGTACTGCTATAAATATTTGGTATATATAGGGACTTTCTTCTTACTAATGGCCTCCTTGGGTTAGGAGGCCTACTTGTAGTATGGGCATTTTAGTTACTTCATTGACTTAATTCCAAATTGGTTGTACTGAGTCATAGCTCTACCAACAATGCACTAGTGTTCCCATTTTCCTACACTCCTCCAACATTTACTACGCTGCTTGTCTTTTGTCATCTCTGCCATTTGCAGGGTTTGTTATTTTGTGATAAGTATTTTCTGTAGGATACTGAATATTTCCTGCTGGGTTCATATATTTGCATGTGTTTATCCAAACTGAACATCTTCCGTTTTACTCTTTCAGAATAGGAAAAGTTGGAAATCAAAAACGTGTGGTTGGTGTGCTCTTAGGGTCATGGCAGAAAAAAGTACTTGATGTTTCCAACAGTTTTGCAGGTAAGAAATAATGCTACATCTTTCTGGCCAAAATAAGACTTGTTATCAAACTGTCCACCTTTGAAGTTTTTAATGTTTTTTGTTAACCATTTCTCAAACATTCCAGCTACTTAACTAATTTAACAATAACTAAAGTTATCCACACAGACAGTATTATTCATTTTTAACTGACTTATATGAATTGATTCCAAAACAAGCTATAAATTCAGATTTTATCTTTACTGATTCTCTTCTCAGTATAGATTATTAGCTGATAAAGTTGAGGACCATTTGTGTTTTTTATATTTCTATGCTTTTCATTAACAACATAATAAACTACTATTTATTTTCTTTTTAGTCCCTTTTGATGAAGATGACAAAGATGACTCGGTCTGGTTTCTTGATCATGACTATTTGGAAAATATGTATGGAATGTTTAAGAAAGTCAACGGTATGTATTTCATTAGAGGGAGGTGTGACATTTTATAATTATGCATAAAGAGCTAGCTATATATAAATCTGAGTTAGTATCTAATCCCATCCCTTAATTTTACAGATTAAAAAAATTAGACTTGGAGAGGTTAAATGAATTACCTTTGATCACATTTCAAAAGGGTCAATACCAGGACCAGAAACCAAGACATTTCTTTTTTTTTAACCCTTACTTTCTCTCTTAGAATCACTAGGACATGTCTGGGACCAGATTTGAACCCAGTTCCTCCCAACTCCAAGCCTGGTACTCTGTCCACTGTGCTACTTAGCTCTCCCTCTTCAGAAGCCAAGATTTAACTCCTGACTCAATATTCTTTCATTGTGCTATATTATGCTACAGCTCCCAGACCAGTGATGTTTTTTTTTTTCCAAGAAGAATTATTTTGACAGCAAACAGAATGTATTCCTTCAGATCCTTATATATCCTGCATTTTAAAATTACTTTAAATTCTCTAGTTTTTCTGTTTTTGTTTGCATCATTTCAGATTATATTCTTAACTTATAGAGAAAGCACAAACTAAATTGTCTTTTATTGGAGAAGTCAATAAATAAAATGAATTTAAGCATCTCTCTTTAAAGTTCATATTTTCTAGAAATATAAACAAAAATGTTGCCAATTTTATATTATAGAAACTAAGAACTATATATATTCAGGCACAGTAATGAGAGTATGTATTAGTAATATAGATTATAGGCAAATTCTGTCTATGAAAATGTAAAATTTGCCTTTTTGCCCTGTTCCCCATATTACTCACTCCAGAGAAGGTGTTTAATAATTACTTGTTGAAATTTGTTCCCTTTCCCCGCTTGGTAGAGAGTTGGGATCAAGTGTTCCATGCTCCATCAAACTTCATTTGGTTAGAACTTCAGAAAACCAAACATAAATCTTTCCAAACAATTTGGATTCAGTATCTTAATGAGTGACCTTTTCAAAATCATACTTATTAGAATTAATTTTTTTTCCCTTTCCAGCCAGAGAAAGAATAGTTGGGTGGTACCATACAGGCCCAAAGCTTCACAAGAATGACATTGCTATCAATGAGCTCATGAAGAGATACTGTCCTAACTCAGTAAGTACTCTCCAAATAATAACTATTGAAGCATTTGTTACTTATATTGCCAACCAGCTCAAATTGAGAGATTCAGGAAAAGGACTGATATTGAATTAGAGTAAATTATTTAAGATCAAAAAGAAGTAATTCCACATATCGTAATAAATAATTTATTCCTTCCTTGAGTTAAGAACATTTAGCAGGTTCTGCAGTTTGGACTTAAATGAAAGATTTGGCTCATTGCTCACAAATAACCATATGTTACAACTTGGAGACCTATTATTTAAGGAAACTAAAATTGTCTTGTGCATTCTTTTCCCTTCCACGCATGAAATGGTTTGCTAAAATGTTTTCTCCTCCAGGTACTGGTAATAATTGATGTGAAACCAAAGGACCTAGGACTGCCCACAGAAGCATATATTTCAGTTGAAGAAGTTCATGATGTGAGTCATTATTTCAGCATTTATTGGTTTTTTAAAAACAGCTTTTTTTATACTTCCATTTGCTCCAAGGGGAAACAGCTTTGGTTCTGTTTGGCATTTATATTTTCAAGACAGAAACCCCTATCATACTGCAAAAAAGCAAAAAAACTTCATTAGTTCCTGTTCACACTTTAATTTTTTAAAATGCTCTTTCTTTATGTCTTAATTCTTGAATAATAGAATATTAGAATTGGAAAGCACATTAAAGGTCTAGTTCATCCCCTTCTTTTTATAAAAAAGGAAACAGAGGCCTAGAAAGTTAAGTGAAAAGTTAGCAACCAAACTGGACTCAGGTCCTGTTCCGAGTCCTTGCCTTCCATCTCCCTGAGCCTGGCACCTTATGTGGTTTTGGTATCAGGAGATATTTTCAAATGATAGGGTTGTTCATCCATTTAAATCATCAGGCCTCTGGTTGGCTGGCTGATAGAACACCCAGAGGGAATATTCAACATGCAGGCATTGGCCCCTGCCTTGTCCTTTGTTGCCCGGTGCCTCTCAGATATAGTTGGGGCACGGTGTTGCTGCAGATCTGATCCCTGGCTTGACAGGAACTCCTGACCTCTGTAGATATCCTCATTACAGCCATAAGAGTGATGCAGGAATAGAGAGGAAGCAAGTCAGAGTCAGTGCTTTTATTTTATTTTCAAGACCTTTTGGTAAACCATTAGGCAGCACTGCTTATGAAAGTATTTAAAGTTACTGCCAAAAAAAATTAAATTTCATTTATTTCAACTCTATTGATGTTCAGTCATATAAACAGTATATGGGGATACATGTATGGGCAGCTAGGCAAGAGATAGCTATAGATTTGCTTGAGTGTTTGCATGAATTTGTTCCCTGAGCAACATGGACATATCCTCCGCTAATGTAGATGCAGACCATCCACTTCCTTTTCTGGTGTGATTCTTACCCTTATCTTTTGTGTCTGTTCTCAATAGAGTATCCATCCCTCCAGTGTCTTGGTATGTTTCCTCTGGTTTATTTTACATTTTCATGAATTTGTAGAGGAATGACAGGCCTTCTCTCTTCCAGGATGGAACTCCAACCTCCAAGACATTTGAACATGTGACTAGTGAAATCGGAGCAGAGGAAGCAGAAGAGGTTGGAGTGGAACATCTACTTCGGTGAGACTTTGTCCTTAGTGAATTGACTTTTTAAATAGTGACCACTACAGGGCAGAGCAAGGCAGAAATTGTCATAAAATCACAGACTGGATGTTGAAAGGGAAGTGGTTTGGGAGCCAGAGAGAGAGAGAGACACCAGTGCTTTCCAGAGGGGAAACTGAGGCTCAGGGGTGAAGGGATTTGCTCAAGATCAGAAAACAAGATTTGAACTCCATCTTCTTTCCACTAATTTTTCTGCCTCCTACAGTTTGCCTAAAACAATGTAACCATGTTTCTATATACACTATTTTCTAGAAGTCATTTACTTATTTTGCATCCTAGTGAATGTGATTCTTATATCACAAGTTAAGACTCCTTTCAGTTGTGATTCTATTACCTAATTAAGCTTCAGCATCCCATTGATGTAGCACTTTTTGGAAGTGGGATATCTGGGGTACTGAGCTTGACTTGCCTATAGTCAGATAAGTCTGAGGATCTTTAGATAACAGATCGCTTTTACATATATTATTTTTAACTTTGCAAAACACCTTCACAATAGCACTTTGAAGTGGGTGGTTCAAGTATTATTAGGATCCTAGGGTTTCGGGCTGAAAGGAGCCTTGGAAATAAACGATCTAGTTGAATCATATTTTATGAATGGAGAAACTGAGATTCAGGGAAGTTAATGGACTTGCCCAGGTATTATAGGTATAATAAGAGGCAGAGCTAGAACTCAAAGCCGAACCCTTTGCCTTCAGCTCCAGTACCCTCCTCCCATACCGTTCTATGTGCCTTGGCTTCCAAATGTCCATGACCAGGAATGTAGTCATTAAAGTTTTTCACATGTCAGTAATGATCATCCTGCTAGAAATAACCCTTTTCCAGTGTGGTACTTGAAGGGTCTTTGAGTTCATAATTTGAGTGATCCCTCCACTGTCCCATCCCAGCTTTTCTGCTGTTTTAACAGAACTCTCTGTGGCCAAGTTCATGAGGAGCTTCTCCACCCTGGGCTAACGGAATAGTTGGAGTTGATTTCAGCTTTTTCTTTTTTTTACAAAGGAAATATTTTTGTTAGTAAAACAGTTTTATTAAAGTCCTTTGTTTTCATATTGTCTAGATTTCCTTCCTCCTCCCAAAGACCCATCCCTTTTTACAAAGAATTTTAATTTTCTTTTATGCCTTGAATTCCTTTTTTTTTTCCCTTTAAAATGATGGCATTGGATCATATAATCTTTGAATTCGCTTCCAGGTCAAAATCTATGATCCTAAAAACTCGTCAATATTAAACATGTCTATAACAGTTAATACTTCCTTAAATCTTTAACTTACCTAATACTTTAAACACAAGATTCTTTGTTTCACTCTACTTGCATTCTCTGACAAAGGTAGATGTTTTCTTAAAAATGGAGCCTATAGAGGATCATGGGTGTCTAATGTATTTTCCCATCTTGTTCTCGGCCATTGCAGAGACATCAAAGACACCACAGTTGGCACCCTTTCTCAGCGTATCACGAATCAGGTCCATGGCTTAAAGGGACTGAACTCCAAGCTTCTGGACATCAGGGGCTACCTGGAGAAAGTAGCAATGGGCAAGTTACCCATCAACCACCAAATAATCTACCAGCTACAGGATGTCTTCAATTTGTTGCCTGATGTCAACCTGCAAGAATTTGTCAAGGCATTTTACCTGAAGACCAATGACCAAATGGTGGTGGTATACCTGGCCTCACTGATCCGTTCAGTAGTTGCCTTGCACAACCTCATCAACAACAAGATTGCCAACAGGGATGCAGAGAAGAAAGAGGGGCAGGAAAAGGAGGAGAGCAAAAAGGAGAGGAAAGACGACAAGGAGAAAGATAAGGATAAAGAAAAAGGAGATGCTAAGAAGGAAGAGAAAAAGGAGAAAAAATAAAACTTGGTGTGTTTTTTGGAAAATTAAAATATTGCAGGCTAAATGAGTATGCTGCTAGAGGGTTCTTTTCACTTTTAAGTGCTTGTTATAACATTGTTTTGATAGTTCTCTGCCTTAGCCCAGAAAGAGAAGTCCCTTGCTGTGGGATCATTCAAGTAAGTAGGAAGGTGAAGGGGACTGAGTTCACCTAAAGTGGCAGCTACAACACAGGCATGTGGTATTGGGGTTTTGTGGTCCAGGTCTCAAGCACTGGTTGAAAATGAGGAGGAGCAAAGATTTAGCATAGCTTAATTTTTCCCCAGTAAAACCATGTTTTAAAAACCCATTATCTGCCCTTTTCTTATCCTTAAGACTATTTGGGTCTGTCCCCGGCTGGGTGAAAACTGCCAGACTGCATCAGTGCATGCACACTGCCTTTACCTGCCTGCATTCTGTCCTTCCTCCTGAACTCTTTGTGGAGGATCCCACACCAAGGGACTTGGATTTCTGAGCCTAGATTGCCTCAGCGGTCTCGGAATTTGAGATTCAGCTTCATATATTGTTTACCTTTAAAGAAATGATTAAATGGTTTGGTTTGTAAANCCTTGCTGTGGGATCATTCAAGTAAGTAGGAAGGTGAAGGGGCCTGAGTTCACCTAAAGTGGCAGCTACAACACAGGCATGTGGTATTGGGGTTTTGTGGTCCAGGTCTCAAGCACTGGTTGAAAATGAGGAGGAGCAAAGATTTAGCATAGCTTAATTTTTCCCCAGTAAAACCATGTTTTAAAAACCCATTATCTGCCCTTTTCTTATCCTTAAGACTATTTGGGTCTGTCCCCGGCTGGGTGAAAACTGCCAGACTGCATCAGTGCATGCACACTGCCTTTACCTGCCTGCATTCTGTCCTTCCTCCTGAACTCTTTGTGGAGGATCCCACACCAAGGGACTTGGATTTCTGAGCCTAGATTGCCTCAGCGGTCTCGGAATTTGAGATTCAGCTTCATATATTGTTTACCTTTAAAGAAATGATTAAATGGTTTGGTTTGTAAATTTGTGTTCTAGTCATTTTTGACTGAAGCTGGTGATCTGTGGGTCTAGAGCAGGGGTCGGCAACGTATGGCTCTTTCTGCAGGAGCCATAAAGTCCATTTTTTTCAGGCGCTGTTACAGGAGCTGCACTGTGAGCACTGTACAGCTCTCACGAAATTACATTTTAAAAAATGTGGCATTTATGGCTCTCACAGCCAAAAAGGTTGCCAACCCCTGGGCTAGAGTAAGTGTAGATGATGAGATGACTCAGCTGAAGCTATTAAAAGCAGGAGCCTGAATGAAGCTCCTTTAGAGAAATCATTACACGTGACCCTTGAAAGGTGTGGCTCTCAGCTTATTAAATAGCCGAGCTAAGGAGGCACCTTGTAGTGAAGATAACACTAACCCAGGAGTCTAGAGACACGGACAGGGCTTTCACCTTTGTTGGACCCATGTTGGCATCTGTAAAATGAAGAACCGAGGATCTCTTGGGGCCCTTTTAGCTCAAGAAAAGCAATTCCAAGTTACCTCTCAAAGGAAAAAGCAGAAAAATGAGTTTTCCCCTTAAGTCTATAGCTACAATTCTCATTGTCATTAACAAGATTCACACCCCCATAGGCAAACCTGGATAAGCAGTTTCTAGCCACTTCCTTAATCTTATTAGCACTGAAACTGGTCATCTGTGCTGTCTGCTTCTTGGGCAGATGTTGAGACCCATCGCGAAACAAGTATGGAACCAGAACATAAAGGTTACTAGTAAATTAGGTGGCAGCCTAGTCAGTTCTAGGGTCCCTTCCAACTCTAACATTCTACCATTCTTTGAAAAAAGTTCCTTGTACAATTGCATTACTGTAATACTGGCTGTAACAGTTACCCCATTTCATGGGAAAGGATGATTTTGTACTATAAGAAATTGGTCACCAGTGCTCCCCAAAAAGCAGTGAAATACCTTAATAAAAGATACCAATCAGCAGTGCCTACTTGGATAAGTTCAGTGGAATAATTCAAATGAGTTTATGATGTGTAAGGTATATGAATTTCTGCCCTAAAGCTGGTTGCCATTTTGGAAAGACATTGGGCAGATGATTGTATCTGTAATTTGACTAGTAATTATTAAGTACCTGCAAAGTTCCAGTCAATGTGCCAATAAAGTCCTCAGGATTCCAAAGAAGCATTTTTCATGGAGTCTGAAAAAATAGCAAAGTAATACAGGGTTGGACTTGTTTTTTTAATACTGCACATTTCTAGAAGTGACCATTGAGCAATAGAGTTAGAGGATGCTTGTAAACGGATCATACACTGAGAGCATTTCTATCCATAAAACTTCTGTTGTTTTAGGTGGATTCTCTACAGAAGATTTGGAGAAAAAAGTGGGCAAGAATGGTACGGAAAAAGAGCAAATTGTTTAACTTGCCCTTCAAACCTAAAACAGAAGTATCTGTTGATATCAGTGATGTGGGAGAAACACACCCAAGTTTGTAGCAGGGTCTTGCCCCAAGAATGGAAGACTCAAACTCCATTCAGACCAGAAGAAAAGAATTTTATTTGAAGAAGTGGTAGCTTCCACACCCTGTGGGAACAGGGTTGGCATATTTATTGAGGTCTGGTAACTTAGCATCTCCCTTTCCAAACTCAGACGGAGGTATATTTTGGGGGTAGTTGCCATGAGGAATAAGGAGTATGGGTAAGATTGGGGGATTCTTCTGGAATGCCAGAGTCCCCTGTACACAGGTTCTATGTCCCTCCATTGTCCACCTTGTCATCTTTTGTCAATTCGGGAAAGTTCTTACTGCCCTTCCAGAGTGGGAACATGGGATTGAGGTGGGGTACATTGGAGGACCACTAAAGGTAATTATTTCTAAGAACCCAAAGCTGATGCCTAGTATAGAATGTTATAGACCCAGGACACAAGAGTATATAATTGAACAATCTACAATTCATGCTTGTCTAATGCTGAAACTGCAAGATTCAGAGTATGAGGGTCCTGTTCCTATTACTGTTCCTATTACCCCTTACTGCCCACTGTCAGCCCACATCAATAGACCCATCAAAGTGTGGAGCAACTAAAAATACTGGACCTGTCTAGTCCTTGGTGCCATTAACATCAGTGTGCCCCACATATTAGTAAAAACAGCCTGGCTTTCTCCTTCCTCCTACTGTTGAAAACTGGCACATAGAGTCACTCTTGGAGCAAATGCTGCCTTCCATAAGAGGATGGAGGACTCTACTTGCTGGTAATACCATTGGAGTTATTTTGATCTAACTAATAGCAGCTGGTCCACTATAGCTCATAACCTATCATCTATCATGTAGGCATGGTTGACTAAGAGATTTGAAAAGTTGTTTTAAAAATGAAAAACCCATGGGGGCAGCTGGGTAGCTCAGTGGAGTGAGAGCCAGGCCTAGAGACAGGAGGTCCTAGGTTCAAACCCGGCCTCAGCCACTTCCCAGCTGTGTGACCCTGGGCAAGTCACTTGACCCCCATTGCCCACCCTTACCAATCTTCCACCTATGAGACAATACACCGAAGTACAAGGGTTTAAAAAAAAAAAAATGAAAAACCCAGTAAATAACTAACCCAATCCTACTTCTAGCTTCTACAACTTGTGGGCTGCACTATATTTTCACTTCTTAAAGTCCTCAGAATGACCAGAACAAATTTCTGCAATCCAGTTGGCTGCTATATATATTAAGGAAAGTGTATTTATCTACATTTAATTGATTTCCCATTTTGAAAAGCAGCAGCAGCATAAGATCATTCCAAAAATCACAAGTAGATGACCTAAATTACAGATAGTTTGAGCAAATAAAATACCAAAGAATATGGGAAAGAATTTAAGACCAAGCAAGAGACAGAGAATATTATAAAATGTAAAATGAATAATTTTGATTACATTTAATTAAAAAGGGTTTGTACAAACAAAACCAATGCAACCAAAATTAGAAAGGAAGCAACAATTTGGAAAAAATATAACAAAGACTTCTGACAAAAGTCTTAATTTCCCAAATGTATAAGGAGCTAAGTCAATTGTACAAAAAATCAAGCCATTCCTGACAAATGGTCAGGGGACGTGAATAGGCAATTTTCAGATAAAGATATCAAAACTATCAATAAGCACATGAAAAAGTGTTCTAAATATCTCATAATTAGAGAAATGCAAATCAAAACAACTCTGAGGTACCACCTCACACCTGGCAAATCGACCAATATGACAGCAAAGAAAAATAGTAAATGTTGGAGGGGGTGTGGCAAAATTGGGACACTAATACACTGCTGGTGGAGTTGTGAATTGATCCAACCATTCTGGAGGGCAATTTGGAACTATGCCCAAAGAGCTTTAAAAGATTGCCTGCCCTTTGATCCAGGTATACCACTGCTAGGTTTGTACCCCAAAGAGATAAGGAAAAAGACTTGTACGAAAATATAGCCGTGCTCTTTATGGTGGCAAGAAATTGGAAAAAGGGGGGGGGGTCCATTGATTGGGGAATGACTGAACAAATTGTGGTATCTGATGGTGATGGAATGTAATTGTGCTATAAGGAATAATGAACTGGAGGAATTCCATGTGAACTGGAATGACCTCCAGGAATTGATGTGTAGCAAAGTGAGCAGAGCCAGAACATTGTACACAGAAAGTGAAATATTGTAGGATGATCAAATTCTACTACCAGCAGCAATGCAATGATCCAGGACAACTCTGAGGAACCTGTGAGAAAGAATGCTATCCATATTCAGAGGAAGAACTGTGGGAGCAGAAAGACCGAAGAAAAACATATGATTGATCACATGGCTCAATGGGCATATGATTGAGGATTTTGACTTAAAAGATCACACTATTGCAAATATTAATAATATGGAAATAGGTTTTGAACAATAATACATGTAAAACGCAGTGGAACTGTTTGTCAGCTCCAGGAGCAGGGAGGAAAGAGGGGAGGGAAAAATCATGTAACCATAGAAAAATAATCTAAATAAATAAATATTTTTTAAAAGAAAAATCAGAAAAAGAAGGTGGAAAATAAAATAAGGCATCTCAGGATCTTTCCATGTTTCCAACATGACCTTTCATTCATGTTCTACAATAGATGTCCCGAAGTGCCTATTGATAGTTTAACTGTACAAAATACTATGTAACCAAGGTTGCTGTTTTACTCCTTTTAACAAAGTCTTTTAGTAATTTAAAAACATAAGTAAATAAAATACCAAAGGATAATGACCTTCAACCAACCAAAACTTAGTATTTGGCAAGCTTTCTCTTTTCCCTTCCCATTTTGACAATTAATTGTCTGCTATACAGACACTCAATGTCTAAATACATTGAGTAAAAAAATGAGGCCCCTTACTGTAATCTTTTTCCTACCTTTTCTATATAAGGGTCATCCCCATTTTCTCCTTTACTATAGTCTCTGATTAAAAGATGACCCTTCTCACCCAGGCCATTTCCTCTCTATATATACTTTTCATCCAGCTCTTCTGTCTTCTCCAGCATATTCCCCCTACAGCCACCCTTCCCTAATCTTTAATCTCTCCCTTATTTCTTGGTTCCTTCCCAGCTGCCTACAAGCTAAGCTGCCCAGGTCTTCTCTTATAAAATCCTCACTAGATGCCAACATCTCAAGCTATCATTCTAGATATTTTTCTTCTTCATCACAGCCACAGAAAAAGTTTCTCTTGACCTCTGCTTCCTTGCCTCTCACTTTTCAACCCTTTGCAGCCTGACTTCTGGCTTCTGTCTAGTTACCAACAATCTTGGCAAAAGCTCAGTCTTCATCCCTCCTTCCTTAATCAACCTATGACACTTTTGACAATTTTCTCCTGGATCCCTAACCAGCCTCTCTTCTCTAGGTTTTCCTAATGCTACTCTTTCCTACCCTAGATTGTTCCTTTCTCTCCTTTGCAACATCATCACAGCCCCTAATCACAAAATAGAATTTGAGAATTAGAAGAAATCTCAGCAACCATCTAGTCCAATCCATAAACAAATATGAGTAATTCAGAGAAGTACAGGAATAGGATTCTAGATTTAGAGCTAGACAGAATCTTAGAGGCCAGTATGTCCAACCCCTTCATTTTACAGATGAGGAAACTAAGGCACAAAAAGATTAAGTGATTTGCTCAGGGTTCTTCCCCAAACCTCTGTTGCTGTTCCTTCTTGTCTCTAACCCAATATGCCTTCTATAAATATTGCATATACCTTAATAATAATAATAATAGAATAATAGCATTTACACAATACTTTAAAGTTTACAAAGCACTTTACAAATATCTCATTTGGTATTTATAGCTGCATTTTTTGTGGTGGCAAAAAACTGGAAAACCAGGGCATGCCCTTCAATTGGGGAATGGCTGAACAAATTGTGGTATCTGCTGGTGATGGAATACTATTGTGCTCAAAGGAATAATAAACTGGAGGAATTCCATGTGACCTGGAATGACCTCCAGAAATTGATGCAGAGTGAAAGGAACAGAACCAGAAGAACATTGTACACAGAGACTGATACACTGTGGTAAAATCGAATGTAATGGTCTAGCAGCAATGCAATGACCCAGGAGGATCTGGAGGGATTTATGGAAAAGAACGCTACCCACATTCAGAGGAAGAACTACAGGAGTGGAAACACAGAAGAAAAACAACTGCTTGAACACATGGGTTGATGTGGACATGATTGGGGATGTAGACTTGAAACGACCACACCAATGCAACTATCAATAATATGGAAATAAGTATTGGTAGATGACACATGTTAAAACCAGTGGAAATGCACGTTGGATATGGGGAGTGATGGGGGGTGAAGGGGAAAGTAAAAACATGAATCATGTAACCATGGAAAATTTTTCTAAGAAAATAAAATATTTAAATAAAAAAACACAAATATCTCATTTCACAACAACCTGCGAGGTAGGTGCTATTATTATTATTTCTGATGAGGAAACTGAGGCAAACAAGGGAAATGACTTGCCTAGAATCCCACAGCTAGTAAGTGCCTGAACTTGGGTCTTCCTCACTTCAGGCCCAGTACCCTATCTGTTGCTCTATCTAATTTCTAGCTATACCCCTGTAACAGAACCAGTCTCATGGACTAATGGTTCCTTGACACTAGATGGCAGTGTTGAAATATGAAAAATTCAGGGCTTCACAAATAGGGTTTTTAGGATAGGAACTAGAAATCACTAAAAAGTATCCTTTAAAATCCCATCCACATTACCCTCCTGGCTTTGGCTCTAGTCAACCAGGAAAGGCTCAAGGAGGATAGTGGAAGCATGTCCTACAAAAACTATAGTCACTCTTTTGTCCTACCTAACTAAACCAAACCACCTTGGCCAACCTAAAGTAGATTAATGATATAGTAGATTCTCTCTCTGCCGGCTAGATTTCTTATGCCCAAGATTTCCCACTTGGATGATTCAACAGGAAATCTCTTTAAAGCCATACAGCTTCCCAGTCCTCCTGGACCGATTCCACTGTATCATCATGTCCTTACTATCACCGATGCCCTTATAGTTGTTGCCCACCATTTTCAAAGAGCCCCTCCAGTGATTTCAGTTTTTTCTGGTTTTCTATCCTCAGCAAGTTTCCTGATATTTCTCTCTTTTTTTTTTTTTTTTGATAAAGGAAATGTTTTAGGAACTCACTCTTTTTTTTAAAGTCAACCTATTTCAGAGAACCACAAACACTGTAGATGAAGAACAAGTCCTGAGTAGCGGTAAAAACTGGATTTTAGTTTTGTTTTTCTTAAATTGTAGAAACATCTCAACTTAGTATTTCTAGATATTTTCACGTAAATAGTCCACACAGCTGGTTTTTAAATGTAGCTGTAGAAAATGAGTTTTAGACTTGGAGCCCAGGAGATGCTGATCTGAAACCTATGATGCTTGCTAGCTGTGGGAACTTGGATAAGCCACAAAAGTGTCTGGACTTTGAGTTTATTCATCTGAGAAATGAGAATGATCATTCTTTCCCTACTGACTTCATCTCTACATGAGAAAACTTTAAAGCACTAGATGAATGTTAGTTGTTATTTCTTCTTCCCTCCAAGATGGTAGGCACGCTCAATCTCCTCTCATTTGTGTTACAGCCAACATCTGGGACCAGCAACTGTCAATGTTAATTGGCTAATCTCTTGACCAAAATAGCCAGTTAAAAACCTAAACAATATGGAGAAAAATCTGCTCTAACTTTTGTCGACTGGTGTTAACATTTGTCAAATGGCGGATCTTGTTGTGACTGGACCAAACCAAAAATTTCCCAAATATGCGCTGGACAGTAGCCAACCGGTGTAACTTTTGTTGATATTAGCCAGCTTAAGATAATATCTGAAATTGAAGAGATTTTTGAACTGATGATGAAAAAAAAGTGGGTGAGTTGCAGGAAAAACAAAACAATAAAAGAGAATTCAGGAAGAAAACGGGAGAGGGCACTAATGAGTCATGATCAGAATAAAAGGCAGTCCTAGACTGCAAAGACTTTTCAGCATGGAAATAGGGTCCTTAAGGTAGGGCTTGGAGCTGAAAGGGACTTTACAAGTCATCTAGGACAAGATTCTTAACCTGGTAATTGTGGATAAACTTAAAGTGGGCTGTGACTTCTATGGGGGGGGGGGGGAGGGGGCGAGAATATTGCATTTTTGTCTTCACTAATGCCTAAATGGAATTTAGTATTTCTTTCCACTTTTCTGAGAGGGGGATCCATCCATCCCTGATGGCCAAATAAATCCAGGACACATACACACACACACACACACACACACACACACACACGCACACACGCACACATGCACATGCACACACACAAATAGTTAAGAGCCCCTCTTCTGGAAGAATTTCATTTTACAAATGAGCAAACTGAAGGAGAAGGATAATGAGAAATAAGTAACAGCTAGAATTCAAACTCAGATTCTGACTCTTGACCAATGTTCTTTCGATTAGACCATTTTTATTTTGTGTGCCAATCCAGATATGTATTAGATTTTAAATGGTCACAGCAAACAAACATTTCTCTCAAATGAAAGAAAAATCCAATGTTATGGCAGGCTAGTGAAATTCATTCTCTCCCAGAAGAAGCAACATTTCCATTTCTTCTCTCTAAAGTTGTCATCTAACGTTTGAGAAGGGGGGAGTGGAGGGTCTCTGATTTATACTATCCTTCAAACTAATTGATAATCATAATGGCACCATTAACCCCTGCCTCTCTGCCCTATAATTACCAAGAAAATTGCACTGAAATTATCCTTGACTGATTAAATATGGCTTATGCCAAGTTGGATTGGCTCAAAGCCCAGTGAAACACTAATGACATTCAGAGATTGGGCACCGAAGGCATGTAGCATGGCAGACCAAAGGTGGCCTGTAACAACTGCTGCTCTATGCAAGGGATGTCAGATCTTTGGTGGGAAGCAAAGAGGAAAACTACCTCAGATTCCCCCAGTTCTTTTCATCTTCCCTAAGACATTTGATAAGAGTGGGCTAGGAACTAAGCTTTAAACTTTATTTGCTATTATCGACTTTTGATTGCATTTCTGAACCATGTGAGCTGGTATCTCTACAAAATGCCCATTTTTGTTTCGTTATTTTTCAGTCATGTCCAACTCTTTGTGACCCCATTTGGGATTTACCTGGCAAAGACACTGAATAGTTTATATGTTTGTCAAATAGTGAATTCTTGTGCCTAACGCTGAAATCTTTGGGTTTACCAAGCACTAAATTATTATAGTCACTACTGTGTATTACATACTTAATCAGGTTCCACTGATTTAACATTTTGTTTCTAAACCAGTACTAGATCATTTTTATGATTCCCACTTTGTAATCTAGTTTCAAATCTGGCACTGCTAGGCTGCCCTCCTTCACTTTTTAAAAATTTATTCTCTTGATTTTTTTTTTACCTTTTGTTCTTCCAGATTCATTTTTTTTAAATCCTTAAAGCACCATGTATTTGGTTCCAAGGCCTAAGCAATGGGGATTAAGTGACTTTCTCAGACATATCCAGGACCTCCCATCTCTAGGTCTGACTCTCAATCCACTGAGCCACCTAGCTGTGCCCCCCAGATGAAATTTATTATTTTTTCTAGGTCTATAAAGCCATTATTTAGAAGTTTGATTGCTGTGGTACCAAAGTAAATTTAGGCAGAATTATAATTTTTATTATATTGGCTCAGCCTACCCATGAGCAATTAAAATTTCTTCACTCGTTTAGATCTGTCTTTATGTGGAAAGTGTTTTTATAATTGTGTTCATATGGTCCCTGGGTTTGTTTTGGCAGGTAGACTCTCAAGTATTTTATGTTGTCTGAAGCTATTTTAAATGGAATTTCTCTATCTCTTCCTGCCAGACTTTGTTGGTAATATATAGAAATGCTGATGATTTATGTGGGTTTATTTTATATCTCACAACTTGCTAAAGTTGTTAATTATTTTAACTATTTTTAGTTGATTCTCCAGGATTCTCTAAGTATACCATCATATCATTTGTAAAGAGTGAGTTTTGTTTCCTCATTTACTATTCTAATTCCTTAAATTTCCTTTTCTTATTTTTTGCTATAGTTACCAATTCTAGTACAAAAAATAATAATGGTTATAGTGGAACCTTTGCTTCCCCCAATCTTACGTGGAAAGCTTCTAACTTATCATCACAGAAAATGCTTGCTGGTAATTTTAGATAGAGATTGCTTATCATTTTAAGGAAAGTCCACTTATTCCCAGTGTTTGTTTTTTTTTTTTTTTTAAAGAAATGAGTGTGGTATTTTGTCCAAAGCTTTTCCTGCATCTTTATGACCTGCAATAGCCTCCTGATAGGTTCCTCTCCCTCAAGTCTCTGCCTCCTCCATTCCATCCTCCACTCAACAGTGAATGATCTTTCAAAAACACAGGTCTGACCATGTCATCCTTAAGAGGATGATTAAATTATTAAATTAAATAAAACATTAAATACATTCCAATGGCTCCCTATTCTCTCCAGGATTAAATATAAAATTCTCTGTTTGGCATTCAAAGCCCTTTATAACTCAAATCCTTCCTACCTCTCCTGTTCTCTTACACCTTATACTCCACAGGCTTCCTTGCTATTCCTCATAGAAGATATTCCATGTCCTGACTTCAATCCTCACTGACCACCCTCCATACCTGGAGTACTCACCCTCCTCAGCTACACCTCCTGGCTTCCCAGGTTTCCTTCCAGTCCCAGATAAAATCCCACCCTCTATATGAAGCCTTTACTGGTCTCCCTTAATCTCGTTTCCCCCCCCAATTGCTCCCTCCAATTTACTCACTAGATGTCTTGTTTGCACACATTTTTTTGCATCCCTGACTATGATCTCCTTGAGAGAGTGAATTCTAGTTTCCCGTTCTGTGTAGCCCCAGTTGCTCAGCACAGTGCCTGGCATGTAAAAGGTATGTAAATGTTTGATAATTTATCTAACCACAAAATCTCACATTTTGTGAGACTTTTTTTTACCCTAAATGTTATGCTTTTGCATCTCTCCCTTTCGATCTTTATATTCTTAGATTTAGCCCAACTTTTTGGTCTATTAGGAAATTTTGAAATCAAACTGGGAACCTTTCAAAATCCAATACCCAGTCTGGAATGTTTGCTCTCCCTCCTAGCTCTAAGCTGGAAATTTGATAAGTATGCCTTTATATAAAGCACTGATAAAATGTTAAATGATATGAAACCAAGGGTAGATCTTGGGCTACTTCACAATAATTACTTTTTTTCTAGTCTTTCAACCAATTTCAAAGCAACCTATAAACTATGCTCTCACCTACACCTCTACAAAAGAACAATATGAATGACCTCATCCAACTCTTTGCTAAAATCTAGGTAAAATATATCTGGATCACAATCATAGGTTTAGAGTTAGAAGGGAAAGAAGAGACCTTTTATCTAGTCTAGAACCCTCATTTTATAACTTGCCCACAGTCACACAAGTAGTATTCGTTAGAAGCAAGATTTGAACTCAGTTTCTCTGGCTTTTGAGGCAGCACTCTTTCCATTGTCCCATTGTCTTCCATTCCCCTTTCAGAAAAGGAAATTATGTTAGTTTGGCATGGCCTGTTCTGAATGACACCATGCTGGCTCTTGGTGACCAATGTTCTGATATTTATTAACTCTGATGTTATCTAGAAACAAAGTCAGACACACAGGCCTATATTTTATAGACTCTACTCTCACTTAAAAAATTTAAAAATCAGAATATTTGTCCTTCTCTAACCTTATGGATGGGGCAATGAGGTGGCATAAAATGGATAAAGCAATGAGTTTATCTGTCCCCCAGATATTTTATAGTTGGGTGGTCACTTGGGCAAGTCACCTAACCTTGTTTGCCTCTGTTTCCTCATCTTTAAATGAGCTGCAGGAGGAAATGGCAAACTACAATATCTTTGCCAAGAAACTCCTCCAAACCTGGGGCCATGACTGAACAACAACAGTTCTATAGGCACCTCTCCCATTTTCCATAATCTTTGGCTTAGCTATCTCATTTACCAATATTTTTAGTATTCTGGCTTGTATTTTGCCTTGGCCTGATGGCCTGAATTCATGATGGGCAGCTAGGTGCCTTCTTATTGTCTCCCTATATATCTTGAGCTTCAATTCCTCGTGGTTCTCTGATCTGTCTTTTCCAGATTATTTTCCTTCTCAGAAGAGAGGAGGAGGAGGAACAAGATAAAGAATTGAGTAGTTTCACCTTCTCTGGCACCCATCACTATGGTCCTGGCCAACCAAAGCAGTGAGCCTAATGCTGCTTTGATCCTCTCTTTTGGCCAGTATTGCTTAGGCATAACTTTTATCATCTTTGACTTTCCTCTTGTGGCCAGGTTATTCTGAGCTTTATCACTTCTGTTCTGGGTTTAAATAGCTTCTGGGAAATTCCTTTCTCTTTGTTTCTGAAGAAATTGATTTTCCCAAGAAAAGGAACTGGACTTCTGAATGGTACTTCATGTATTTGGGGTGATTTGCAATTGTGTGATGGTTCTAACAGACAGGATTAGAAACAGAGAGGGTAACCCATTACAGCTACCAACCCTTCTCCTACAGAACCATAAGACCCTTTCATATTCTTCCTCTGTTACCTGCCCTTGACTTATCTTTTGTTTGTAGCTTTTAAAAATCTACATTATTCATTGAGTCTCATTAGACAACAACTTTCTCTTTTCTTCTTCATGGAAAGCTTCTCTCTGTGCATTTGTAATTTAATGCTTGAGAGCTTCCTATTCTACTTGGACTAATTCCCTTATAGCATTTCAGCCCATGGGAACCATTTCATTCTCTATGAATCCTCTGAAATCTATTTTCCCCAAAGTCATGGAAGATATCAACCAACATAGGCTCAGATTTTCTCTTCTTCCTTCTCACAGATCTGAAGATGCAGTGCTCATTTCTTCGTCATTCCTACCCCAAGACCTAGTTCCTCTTTGAGAAGGCTGTTCATGAGGACAATTCCCATTTTTCCTTCTGCAGGAAGAAATAACAGACTAATCAGACCATAGTTTTAGAGCTGGAAAACACAACAAAGGCCTTACTTTACAGAGGAAGAAATCTGAGGCCTAGACAAGTGACCTGCCCAAAATCACATAGGAAGTATGAGACAGAGGCAGGACTTTAACACAGAACTTCCAAATCTAGCGTTCTTTCTACTCTACTATTAGGCGCTCAATCATTAAATTATCCTCATGTCTTAATATTACAATATAGTATCTTGAGTCTTTCAAGGAACACATTCAATGCAATAATGTTGGTTTTAGTGGAGAGTTTTTTCCCTCTTCTTTCTCTTTTCAAGGACCAAGTTTGAAACTGATTTATGTTCCACTCTGAGACCTTGAATCTAATTAATCTCTTGATGAGATGGTGAAACTATACCTAAATTATCTTTCGCAAGGAAGATACCTGCATTGCCTAAACAAATTACCATTTTGCCACCCTGTTTCTAAAAACTACCTTTAGGGAAAGTCTACGCACTTTCTGCTAGTCTCATTCTGGGATCTATCGCTCCACTCCCTGGGTACGGTTGGCAAGCGGAGCTCAAGGAAAATGTGAATGATGTTCTACATTGAGTATCACGTCAGATATGACCTTTTTCAACACGGTTCCTATTAATCCATGGAAGCCAATGCCTCATTTTATCCCTTTACCCAGAGGATAAACAGGACTACTCAGCTGAAAGCCTTGCATGAAGGACCCATGCTTTCTGGGCCAAAGTCCTGGATGGGCATGCTTACATTGGCAGGCACAAGTCCAGGGCTTGACTCTGGACAATCCATATGAGACAAGTCTTTCCCAACATCTTTAAGGCACTGTTTGGAGGCGCCCCCTTGCAAGTGGGCGTTCACCGTTTTCTTTAGCGGCACCTGGACAGTCCCAAGAACTAACACCTCTGCTAGACTGGCAAGGAAAGAAATTGCTGTCAGCACCTTCCATCAAGACACAAAGAAAGTCAACAGCTGGAAAGGCTGACAGAATGAGCAGTGCTTGTCTCCTTCCCAATTCAGGGATGGAGACTTGTGGGCCTCAGGTTTTCCACTCTGCCCCAGTGGACGCTGGCCTTGTATAAATAGATTGTAGGTGGAGGGATGGTTTTGAAAATGTCTCAAAAACCTTCAATCTGATGAAGTTAAAGGAGGCCCCCCCACCCAGGTAGATTTTTGTTTCATTGTAGGCCTAATGAGAGCTTTCCTGGACTTAAAAGGAGAAGAGAAGCACTTGCTTATTTCAGGACAGAGATGGAAGGACTACGCTCGTATCCAGTTATCCAGAAACAGCACAATTCTTTATAATATAAATAGCCGCTTGCAAAAAGACAGGAGAATAAGGAGCACAGGACTAGGATTTTTTTCTAGCCACCTTGAAAAGCAGCAACATCACAGCTCATGACCAATAAAGAAAATCAAGGTTACAGCTGAAAACAAACCAAGAAACTCTTTGACAATTCAAGCTCAACTGGTTGTATGATTTATGGTGTCACTGAAAAGCTCTAGCGGCCTCCCCAGGCTCTCACAAAATCCCACTGCTCTGGGGTTAACGTTCTTGAGTTAAACCAGGCTAATAATGCTCGTGGATGTTTAAGATCATAGTGAATCCTCTACAAAATATTGGGTATTATTATTGCAATGTCATACCTGGTAGTAACTAGAAAACGCAATGTTCCAATAATTGCACAGGATGCAATATGATGTTTTCCACTGGTATCCTGGAGAGGTTGAGAGATAAGAGAAAGAGCCTTGGCACACTGGATGGAACTGTACCCCACTGCTCCTTTGTGAAGAAGACATGGGTTCAAATGTAGCCCCAGATACTTACTAGTGTGCAGGTGGAAAATTTGCCACACCTGAGCTACATTCCCAGCATCCTTTTAAGTATGTCCTCATTTGACGTATGGGGGCGTGGGAGATAAATTTGTCTGAGACCCACGCTGCGGGGCTCTTCTTGGGCTCTGCTTTGGTTAAAGTGTGGGTCTCTGGCTCTGTGCTCTGCTCACTTTTTCTCTCATTTATCTCATAAAAAAATTATTATTAGGGGGCAGCTGGGTAGCTCAGTGGATTGAGAGCCAGGCCTAGAGACGGGAGGTCCTAGGTTCAAATCCGGCCTCAGACACTTCCCAGCTGAGTGACCCTGGGCAAGTCACTTGACCCCCATTGCCTACCCTTACCACTCTTCCACCTATGTCAATACACAGAAGTTAAGGGTTTAAAAAAAATTATTAAATCCTTTAATTAAAAAAAAAAAGTCAAATGAGGATGTACTTAAAAGGATGGTGGGAATGTAGCTCAGGTGTGGCAAATTTTCCACCTGCACACTAGCTATGTGACTCTGGGTGTCATTTAGCTCTCTGCCTATTTTTTCATCTGTAAAGTAGGGATGAAAAACATACAAGTTCAGATGTAGCTTCAGACCCTCTCTAGCTAGGTGACTCCCAGTCATTTAATCTCTTTGCCTCGGTTTCTTCATCTGTAAAATGGGGATTCTAATAGACATACCCTTCAGTTTTGTTGTGAGGATAATATATTTGTAAAGTACTAGCACACCTCACAATAACTTATGAAGGCAGGTAATCAATAGCCAATCACTTGCTGCTTATTAGCTTTAGCAGACTGCCTTGTAGGGGATCCAGTGACACTGGCCTTGCTGTTCCACGATGACGCTCCAGCTCAGCTCGAGAGGCCCTTCCTCTGGTCGGCCCCCACGCATAGAGCAAGTCCCTCTGGATTCCATGGCCGAACACCTCTCCTTCCTCATCCCGCCTCCCTCCAGAAAAGGTCAGAGCTCAGAGGGAGCATCTTGGGAGAAAAGCATCTTCTCCGTCAGACGCCCCAGGCTGCCAACCCTCTGAGGGCCCGACGTTCACACAGCCAGGCTTTGAACCCTCCCCGAGCCTTTCAGAGAAAGGCTTGGCACGTTTGCTGTGGATACCCCAGAGCCATTATGCCAGTTCCAAGGCCCTCCTTGCCCACCCAATCTTGGTCTCTTCCTTTAAAACAAAGGAATAGTGGTATGTATGGCAACGACGTGAGGCTGGAGATGTTGGAAGAGGGGCATTGGGGTGGCTGGACCCAAGCCGGACACAAGCCGGACACAGCTCAAGGAACCCAAGAAAGTGCCTCAGGCCAGCTTCCCAGAATGGCCAGAGGAGGTGAGTGGCCCCCCTCCCCTTCCCAGCAGGGGCTGGGAATGATTTCACTGACTTCCACAACAACACCACCGGCAGCTGCTGACTGTTTATTGCACAAGAGATCAGCTTTACTGAGGCAGGAGGGAGAGTACAAAATGGGCTGGTGACCAGCCCGCTGCTACAGAAGGAGATTTTATACAGACACTTCATTTATATACACTTATGTACACACATACGAGCACACACACACACACACACACACACACACACACACACACACACACACACAGAGTTGTGACACCTCAGAGCCGAGGCAGGCGGCTTCCAGCCCCCGCAGCTTGCATGACCTAAAGGGTGGTAGGGCCACGTGGCAAACCACTGAAGAAACAAAGGTTGCCCCCCCCCACCCTGAGCGAGGCATCATCCAAAGGGGGACGCACGACACACATCAATGTGGCGCTGCCAGGCTCAGGTCCGAAGAACTGGACCAGCCAGGGAGCAGCCGCCAAGAAGCCTACTTTAAAGCTAGAACCCTATGGCACAGGTCGGGTCGGGCTGGGCAGGGAGGAGGGGACGCAGGCATTTGGGGGCTCCTTGAGTAAAGGCCGCCTTCAAAGGAACACATTTCAGAAAGGAGGAAGGAAATAAAAAGGCGTCGGGAGCCTGCCAGAATCAAGAAGGCAAGAGGGGAAAAGCAAACACGGAGGCCCAGACACTGCGGGCAGAAAGTGCCGCTTCCCGTCTTCCTTTCCTGCCAGCTAAAGGAGCTAATTCAGCGGGGGCAGAATGAAGCCTGTCTTCACCAGCCAACTATGGCACTTCCCATCTCATTCCAAAACAGGAGATAATGGGGCGCACTGAGCAGGGAGGAAGGACCCTGGCCCAGAGAACCAGAAGCCTATGCGCAGGGCTCACCGACTGAAGCCCCCTCACTGGCAGGGACCCGAGGACTCCAGAGGAAGGGACAGGGAACCAGGCTGCTCGGTTCTCCCAAGTCTCCAGCTGCTGCCAAGCTGGGCCCTGTTCCAGGGAAGCTTTCAGGAGAAGATGTTTCTGCATCGAGCCCCTGCCTTTAGGGAAATGGCCATTGCAAGCCTAGGCAGTCCTCTTAAGGCCACTAGACTCAGAGGACCTTCGACTGTGTTTGGGGGGAGGTTCAGTTGGGGGGTGGGGCTGAGTTTAGTGGAGAACTTGAGTCTTCGGAGCCTGGTTCCCCCAAGGTCCCAGCCGAACTCCATGGAGAGGCAGTAGCATCACCCCAAAGGCCCTCCATGATCTGCTTCAGGTTTAAAGGATGCAAAGGACCTGGAATGACCACTGCCATGGCCTCACCCTCCTCCTCTACCCAGTGACTTGTAGTGCCTCTGCTGGGCTTCCACAGAGGAGGTGTGACGGGCTCAGCCCGGCCTTCAGGCTGCCCCTAAAATCCCTCACACTCACATTCAATTTCAATGAATCACTAAAAATAATTTTAAACTTCTATTTCAAACATCAAAATTTCTGCTATTGGGAAAGGCCAGGAAACCCTCCACCAAGATTATCTAACCTGTATCTCTCACCACCCCTTCTTCTGGGCATTTGCTTGGTCCAATGAAAATAGGGGTGTCTTCCCCATCACATTCTCAAATGTGATCCTCCAGCACTGGAAGAAGGAAGGAAGGAACACCTTCACGGAGATTCTGGACCTCTGCTTTCCGATCCAGGATGCTCACACATACAGACACACGCAGAGACACACATACACACTCTCACACATGCACGCACACGCACATGCACGCACAGTGAGGAGAGGACTGATGGATTATTCCAGGCTCCATTCCAGGTTCCCACCAGCTGGCCGCCAAGAGTGGGAACAGGAGCTCATGGGCACGAGGGCCTGGGAAAATCTGCCAATGCAAGGGGAGCTAGAGACCCCCACCCCACCACCTTCTGGGGACCTCGAGAATCAAATGTCCTGCTGCCACACGGACAGGACTTAGTTACTGCCCAGCCACTGGGGGCAATTCAAGAGAGGGCTGCTCTTCATTACTCTTGTCCGAAACCTTCTGTCTCTTCAATGGCATATAGTAGCTTTTCTTTCAGCTGTTCATAACTCTTGTAGGGGGGAAGATCCAGACGGTTGAAACTGGTAAGAAAGAATAAACAAAGCTATCACCCTGAGTTCACTGGCCTTAGACTCCCCCACCCAGCATCTCTCACTCAAAACAGAGGAAAAACTCCAAGAGACAGGCCAAACAGCCTGTTCTCCTGAGCTCTCTAGGCATTTCTTTCTTAGCCAATCCATATGCCATTACTTGTTTGGGGAAAAGAGTAAATATCAGGTGCCCAGAACAGATGTCACCAACCAAGCACCCGTATCACCTCCCCCTTTGTAGGAGTGCTCTGTGGTCAGCAGCCTCTGGGACCCTGAGGCCTAAGGTCAAGCACCCCCCCCCCCCAAGAATGGGCTTTACTTACCAGGTGTGGCTCCGAGGGAGCCAGGTTTCCTTGCCAACCTTGTCAATGCAGAACTTTTGGGGTCCATTGCTACCTATTGGCCATGATAAAAAATGCAGTGTTTAGGGAAGTAGAGAATTGCCCCATAGCTACTTCTCCCTTTCCCTCTATTCCTGCCAGTTCGAGGATCTATAAGTGACTGAAGCCAAGACTATCCCCAGCAAACCCTGTTCCTGGGCCACTCTGGAATTCCACAGCTTTAGACTGTATTCATCTCAGCATACATGTCTCTCCGCCTGACAACAATGGATCCCCTCTCCTTATCTATTCCCCCAGATTTCAGAAGGAAAAATACCAACCAATGAGTTCTGCAAATCCTCCCACAGGCAGGCGGCAGGTGCCTGTGACAAACTGCAGCAGGCGGATCCTTTTTTCATTATCCATCTCCTTTACCACCTGAAACCCAAAGAATGGAGCTCGGCTCAGACAAGATGCTGGGCCCCAGAAAGTGTACTAACCAACGACCTGATGAAACAGAGCTCAAGAGCAGAGAGAGCTGTCCCTGCCGCTGCCCTATGCTACGACGATATCCTCTGCCGTTTCTCAGCTGAGATCCCAAAGCCCACTTCAGGTATGACAGTGTTCCCTCAATCTCACCATCTCCCAAAAGACAGAACTACAGGACATTAGCAGCAGCCCACAAGGTAGCTCTGGGTCCCTGGGACCTTTGATTCAGCCTACAGAGCCTCCCTTCAGTCTCTGAATATCATCCCATCCCAGCACCCATCAGTCCATGGAACCTGGGAAATAAACTTGGCCTTTGATTTTTAAAGGAATCACCTAAGAAGACCAGGTTTAAAAGTTCATGCCTCTTCTCTGTAGACAAGTGTGTGCCCACCCTTCCTGTTCCTGTCTGACTACTAGATGCTTCGTTTCCAGGTCCTGCTCATCTTACAGTGCCCTGCCTGCCTCCTGCACACCAGTGATTAGCGCTGGGAGGAGAGAGACCACAAACTTCCACTTATCACTCAGCATTCACCATGCCAGAGCCTTTCCCAGGCCAGGAGAGCCTCAGGCTTTCTTTTCAAGCCACTTACAGAATGTGTGTATGTGTCTGTGGCAGGGAAAAGTGTGTGTGTGTGTGCATGCATGTGTGTGTGTGGGGGGATGTGTGGGGGGGTGTGGTTGTGTGCGTAGGTGTGTCTACACTAGCAGCAGGAACACAGGCTGAGAGGGGCGCAAGGACTGGAGGGGGGAATAAAGGGCAGCAAGAGGTTCCAGACTGTTCCCACTTAGGCAGCTTCCTGGGGCCAAGGCACCCACCCTTTCCTCCCTAAAAAGAGCAGGGGCCTGTCCCCAAGACTCACCTGCCAGAACCACTGGATGGGTCTGCTGTTCTTGGTGTAGTGACGGTAGATGGTATTCTTTTGCCAGTCAGCCATATCGATCTCCTGCATGCCACACAGCATCAACTAGGGGACAAATGAGGAGACCATCAACACCATGACTAGTTCCCATCCCAATTTAGGGGACAACAACTAACCCTGGGAGAGACTAGCTGAGGTGGGGATGGGAGTGGGCACTTCTCTCTGTACCCTCAGCAGACACAGATCCCTACAGGATACGTCATATAACATATCTGTATTCCTTAATTTCCCAGTTAAATGTCTACTGGTTTTAAGGAGCAAGGTTTTAGTTTTAACCATCTGTTATGGTAATCCTTCTAAAATGAACCCAATACCTTTGTGCGTTCTTTAAAAAAAAAAAATTCTGATCATAACTTAACCTCTTTTCACTAACTCAGGGCCAACATTATAAATCTCAACTATATGTTGTAATTGTACTATATACCTCTCTTAGGACCTATACACCCACGTGTGGAGAGACTATGGGTGTCTATCCAAAGCCAAAGTACCTCAAATCTTCATGAATTCCATTTCAAGTGTTTAATACTTTCCAAATTTTCATGTATTTTCATAGCTTTTCTGCCTTATATTTGACGAGAGGCTATAAGTTGTAATTTTCTGCTATTGTTACTGTGGAAGGCCCAAGCCTCTCTACTCCCTAAAATATCTAATTTGCTGTTCTGATGCTAACAGGCTAGAAAATCAAATAATAAATCAAATTTGTTTAATTATATAAAAAAGAAGGGAAGTAGGAGCTGACTAAGAGTCTAAAAGCCCCCTCATGAGTATAGCAAACATAGTTTACTGAGTGGATGGCCTTTTTTTTGTTTTGACTATTCAGAATCCTCCTCCTTTGCCAACTTTTAGAAGATTAAGTTCTAAAAGACATAAAGGAACCTCTGAGTATGAAAGAGACACTCCCCTTACTGGACACTTCCCCATTAACAAAAGGATGTCTTTACAAATAAGTAGCCTAGGAAAGGTCACCAGCTACTCTGAAACTCACCTGACTCCAGAAACACTTGACCATGTTAACCAGGGGCCTTGCTTGCTATAGGTCTGGCCCACAAGTCATAATTGTGGAGCCCAAGAAGCCCATTCGAACCCCTTTGTTTTACAGGTGAGTAAACTGAAGCCATAGAGGTTGGGGGGAGTCTCAGATCACTTGGATAACAGATGTGGGACCCTCCGTTCTTTTCCAAAGTACTATGTGGCCTCGATTACCAGGAAAGGACTTCCCCAGAAGCAGGTTCTGACCTCTCAGCTACTTCAAAGGAAGCAGTAGCTGGAACATAGTCTACAGGCCCACCAGGACCTGAGAGCCACAAGAAGCTTGAGGATCTCACCTCCAGTTCCTTCTCATCGAAATAGCGGAGCCATTCCAAAGGAGCCACTTCATTGAAGCCGTCCAAGAAAGCTTTGGTCTGCTCTTCTACACCGCGGGTAAACCTCCAATCTGTCAGCAACCTAAAATAAAAAACCAGTCTATCATTTCCAAACCAAGTCGAGCCTCCAACCCTCTTTCTCAGATTGTCTGCCATCCATGGAGCCACCTTATATGTGTCAACCCATACAGGCCAGGGAGCAAGCCTGAATTCAAGTTTAGGCTTCAGGGGCACAACTTTTATTCATTCATTAATTCAGGAATTTACTAAGTGTCTATTGGGTGTAGGGTGCTGTAGAGGCTAAGATACAAAGATGAATAGGATACAATCCCTGTCCTCGAGAAGCTTAACATCTAAGAAGAGAAATAAGGCAACTACCCAAATATGTACAAAGTGTTGTACATAATAAAGATATATGACCAATAAAAGTGTTATAAAAGAGCCCAAAGATGAGATGAGAAGATATATTCCCCTCACTGCTTTGCAGAGATGAGGTCCATGGATATGACACTATGTTGCCAGATTTATTTTTTTTTTACATACTGATCAGCTTTGTTGATTTTGTAATTTTTTTCTTTTTCTTCTAAAAAAATCTATTATAAGGAGTGACTGAAAGGGAGTCAGGGGAAAATACACAGCAGGAAATTTTGGCTATGTGTATATATATTTATGTATACACACACACACACACACACACACACACACACACACACACAGAAACTTTTTTTGTGAGTGCTTGGTGAGATCAAATGGTGGATGACCAGATTACATGGAAGAGAGAGAATTGAATCTTAGCCTTCTTCAAGGATGAGTGGGTAGGCTTTTCAGAAGCAGAGATGATGGAGAGAACATCCCAGGCAAGAAGGCTATGAGAATGCAGAGTCTATTTTGAAAGGTAAAAAGTACACAAAGGAGAATAGTATTATGAACCAGGGCTAGAAAGATGAAGGGCCATGAAGCTAAGAATTCTAAACTTTATTCAGGAGGAATTAAACATTTTTTGAAAAAGGAAAGTGATATGACTAAAAGCATGCATTAGGAAAATTAATCTGATAGTATGTCGCATTTTGGAAGATTAGAAATGAGAGAGACTAGAGGCAGAAAAGCTAGCTAGGAGACTAATGAAATAGTTCAGAGGAGATATAATAAAGGCCTGGATGACGGCAGTCAGGTAGTGCCAGTGAAAGGAGGGAAATTCAGAAGACAATAAGCAAGTAGCTTCCATAGAACTTAATGATAATACTGATCAAAAGAAAGCAAGAAAAATAAAGGAATTTAAAATAAATATAAAGTTTCAATCTCAAATGACTGAGAGAATAATGATGTTATTCAAGAAGTCAGAAGGAATTGGTTAGAGTCACAAGATGATGAGTTCAGTTTTCAAATGGCAAGTTTAAAGTATGCCAGCAAGACATGCAAGGGAGGTGTCTAGTAGATAATTGGAAATACAAACCTAGTGCCTGGCAGAAGTCAAAGATGGAAATATAGATTTGGATATCATCTGTATAATGATAAAATAACTGAAACTGTGAGAACAGATGAAGTCACCAAGGGAGAGGAGTGACGGACAAAAAATTAATTATTTTAAAATCACAATTTCTAGAATAATTGTATTTTTTAGAGACTTCTTTTTGTTATTATTTTTACAAACCCTTACCTTCCATCTTAGAATCAAAACTGTGTGTCGGTCTCAAGGCAGAAGAATGGTAAGGGCTAGGGATTAGGGATTAAGTGACTTGTTCAGAGTCATATAGCTAAGAAGTATCTGAGGTCACATTTGAACCCAGGACTTTCCATTGCGAGGCCTGGCCCTCAATCCATTGAGCCACTTAGCTTCCCCCAAAACTCCCTCTTTGACAGACAGAAGATCTTAGGTTCAAATCTGGCCTCAGATACTTCCTAGCTGTGTGACCCTGCGCAAGTCAATTAATCCCCATTGCCTAGCCCTTACCACTCTTCTGCCTTGGAATACACTATCAATTATTAGATAGAAGGTAAATGTTATTTACAAAGGAAAAAGAAAAGAAAAAAGAAAATGGAGTCAGAGAGACAGATAGGCAAAGGCAAAAAAAGTTAAGGGCAGGGTCTTGAGGAATAATTAACTTCAGTGGGTAAGAGGAAGAAAGTAAAGAACCTATTTCTGTCACAGAAGCCCAAGAAAGAATAAAGGTCAAAAAAGACAAGGCAGTCAACGATGTGAAAATGCTGTGGGAACATCGAGGAGGATGAGGAATGAAAAAAAGGTAATGGCATTTAGCAATAGAGAGTGCCTGGTGGTCCTTGCGATCAGTTTCAGCAGAAAGGAGGAAAATCAGACAATAAAGGTTTGAAGAGCCAATGGGAGTGAGACAGCGATCAGTGATTACTAGCTTGGCAGTGGAAATACGACAGCTTGAAGGGGACAGTGATGTCTTTTTAGGTCAGGAGATACCTGAGCCTGTTTGGTGAGGGGAGGAGGAAAAGCCAGTGGAGCAGACCGGAAATGCCAATATTTATTAAGTTAATATAAGAAGTAAAATAAAAACTATTATATGCTTGTTAGGAGTTCTAAAGCATATAGGAAGTGGTGAGAGAGCTTGTGTTGGATATCACCTTTCCTGGAAACCAGGCTAGATCACTTCCTGCAGGTGAAGTGAGAATGGAGATGGGGTTTGTAAGGACAACAGAATTCAATAGGGAGATGATAAAATGTGACTAAGCCAAGGGCCATGCAATAATAGGGTCCCACATTATAAATGCTCAATGGCGCCTTTCTCTCTCTACAAGTGGGAATTAACAAGGTGGGTACAGTAGAGCTCAGCAGAAACTCCCTCCAGGCCTTCCAATAGTAGGTAGCCCAACAAAGGCAAATCAAATGGTCTTGGGGCAAAGGATTTGGGGGTGGTTATGTTGTTGAAATGGCTATAGCCATGGTGTCACCTGAGCAGGGAGGTGAGCAAACCAAAAAGAGATTGCTGGATTGGGAGAATAAAGACAAGGTAAGGGACTAGAATTTCTGATACCCAAGAAGGGCAGATTCAGTCAAAGTGAGGTAGGAAAAGGGCAGGAAGGCTATGATCAGAGAGAGAGGAATTACATGTGGTTCAAGTACTTAAGAGAAAGGCTGAGAACTCAAGCCTACATTACCACCAGATCAAGCAGACCAAACAAAAGCCTGAAAAAAAAAAAAAAAGAGTAGAGGGGAGATAGGGGGATTTGGAGGCATGAATGAAAAGGCTAGAACATGGAAGCCAGGAGAAGGTGATGGACATTATCAGAAGAAAGGAATTCACTCAAGAGCACATACTGAGCAAAATGAAAACAGGACACAGAACTCAGAGGTTCTTTTGGGAAGGAGAGTGAGAATTCTAGATTTTATTATTTGAGGCATTTTCTTCTCACTCATTGGAAATCCAGGCATGGGGCCATCATTATTCCAGAGAGCTAAAACTTTTTCAATTTATTTTTTGAAGTGACAGAAATTATTAAAAGGAGATAACAAGTAAATCAATTAAATTAAGTCTGAAAAAGACTTGGGATTCTGTAGCAAAAATGCCACTTGACCAGCAGCCAGATCTTGCTATTCCTTGGCCTGATGTTAACTAGCTGTGCCACTGCAGACCAAAACCTAATCCTTGGATATCTCCTGAATATCAGTTTTCTCATCTGTAAAACAAGAATAATACTGAATTCCTGTTTATCTCTCAGCCTTATGCTGAGGAAAGCACTTCATAAACTTTAGGGTGCTATGTAATGGGGTCATCAAAGTTTTAGTAAAGAAGAAAAGGCTCTGAGATGACCTGTCAACTTGGTCTCTGTCTTCTCTGTACAGTTTTCCATATGTTGTCTCCCCCAATAGAATGTAAGCTCCTTAAGGGCAGGGGTGGTGCTTTTGTCTTTCTCTGTAGCCCCAGTGCTAAGCAGAATGCCTGGCACATGGTAAGCACTAATGCTTGTGACTGTATTTACCATAGTAGACAGGTGGTATTATTATCAACTGGTTCTCCACACTCCAGAAGTGAGTGTGTTTTCACAGTAGGTAGAGGGCAGGGTGGTGGGGCAGACGTAGCACTTGGGGTCAGCAGTCCCTTGTTTGAATCTGTGTTCACATTTACTTGTCCTGTGATCTTGCCCATGTTACTTAATTTCACTGAGCCTCAGTTCCTTAGCCTACAAAATTGGGATGACAATATTTGCCCTGCTTTCCTGTCATCATTCTGTGAGGAAATACTTTGTGAGTCTTAAAATGCTTCATCAAAGTGATTATTGGGAGTTACTGGGACCCTTGCTGAGGGTCCTACCCTAGTTTGTGGCTGGCACCTAGCCACCCAGCAGGGTCAGTGATCCCAAAGACCCCAGGCATGGGGAAAACCATCTATCCTGCCTTGGGGACAACGAAGCTGTGGCTTACTGTGTCTACCTCAAACAGGTATTCCTTCATTTTAGTGCACAAGCACTGGTGCCAGGGAGCATGAGGGGAAGCCAAGGGATGGGCCAGCTAAAGGGAGTCAGCTCCACCCTGGCAAAGTGGAGCAGTGATAGTAGAGGGAAATGCATAGCCACCCTACGAAAACAGCCTCAGCCCTGCACCTCTGTCCAGGTCCTCATGGCCTCCCAGAGGTAGGACCAGCACAACTCTCCTCTGGGCTCTCTGTTTGCCCCAGCTCAGCTCAGATTGCTGGGCTTCCCGCCCCCTCATGCTGTCCTTTGAGATTTACATGATGTATTCTTCTTTGTTCTCCTCAGTGACACGGATGCTCTCGCCTCCTTCCTTCAGTTCATGGCTTGTCACTTTACCCAGGATCTCCATGTCCTGGATGAAATATAACTCTAGCCCACACTCCTCCAGGTTGTTTTCTCTGAGTGGGAAAGTGACCAGAAAAAGAAAGATTTCATTGCAGGAAGTTATCTCTCTGACCCTACTTCCTCCTTCATCCTCACTTTAGCCCAAGGTGGGGACTCCAGAGAGTCCATAGGCTCCTAATTACTGGCCACAAGATCCCCTGCTAGAAACAACAGACTCCTAGAATCATTCACCTGCTGCTAAGCTTTGATCCAGCTGCCCAAAGGGGACATCATGCAACGTGTACTTTCCAAGGCTCAAAGGTCATGAAATGTTTTCATTTCAACCTTTCTGAATTCTAACTCCTTAGAGAAGAAACAAAACCAGTTGGATGACCAAGATAAGTCCTTTATATCTAGGGCTGGGCCCAGGTAAGGGGGCTTGAGGAACACTAGACACCCTCCACCCCCATAAAAGGCCACATTCCTGCGGGCAGCAAGAACCACTCACTTGATCCAAACAATGGAGTTGTAGAATTCAGGATCGATGGATTCCAGGTCCTTCAGCGTTGGTCTCTTGTTTAGCATGCGCTTGTAGAAGGGGAGAGTGAAGCCAGTGTCGATGAACTTACCATGATAAAGTGCCTAGGGAAGGAAGGAACAGGTCAAATTGCCTCTGTCGCTAGTCATTCCTGAGCACTTATAACAAAGGCATAAAGCAAAGGCAAACTCCACCAAGCCAGACCCTGGCTTCTGTAGGGACCTGGAGGGTCTGGGACAAAAGGAAAGCTGCTTCTGGCAAGCCAAGAGCCCCCATAGCCCCATTCCAATGACAAAGGAGTAACCCCCCAAGTCACAAGTGGGAACAGGTCACATTCCTCTGACCACTGCTGCCATTCCTGGGCAGTACCCACAGGAGAACTGGGTGGTTAGTTCCTCCTTGGCTCAGCAGGCATCTGACCCTGGGCTTATTGAGAGCACTTGTCTAAACAGCTCCAGGGGGCTGCCTGACTCATGGGCTACAAGATCTGGGAGGCAGAGGCAGCCAAAAATAATGCAGACACTGGAGAGGGCTGGCGGGCCAGTCATGAGTAATAGTCTGGGGTTTTACTGGTTTGTTCTGTCGGCTCTCAGGGCAGGCAGCCTTTGGGAGACCTGGAAGGAATGTACCCACTTTCTGAGCCCAGTACCTTGGCCAAAAACTTCCAGAGTCTTAGGCACAGGCCCTGAGGTCCCTGGAGTCCTCCAAGGGGAGAAGGAGAAGAAAGAACTGGGGAAACCAAGGAAGCAGCTAATCAACACCCAAGTAAGAACATGTTGCTTCCCTCAATCTGTCTTTGGTCTCCTGACTTACTATAACAACCTAAGCCACAATATGGTTCTGTCTTACCATAACCACCCTTCCACAATCAGACACACTTTACCATATTCAGACAAGCTCCTTGCTTGGGACTTCCATCCCACAGTCACCATACATATAAACCACCTCCCAAGAAGCCTTTTGATACCCCCTAACTCTCATTTGATATGCGTTCTGAACCTTCTTCCTAATACATATAACATTTTGAGTTCTTTATATTTCCAAATTATGTTTCAATAGCGCCTTCCATTTACAAACTGGATATTTAAACTGGATAAAAAAAAACTCCAACAAATGGCCTCCAAAAAGGACCGAAGTTCCAGTGTAATCAAATTAATGGTTCTGTATTACCTACTACTCTCTCTCCAAACTTCTACTTACAGATGTTTAAGTGCCTTAAATTGCCGCTTACTTCTGAAGGACCAGGGGCCCTTGAATCCCTGACTCCTGTCTGAAGTGGGTTCTCTAAAGCTCTTTGAATGAGTTTGAAATACCCAAGGACCCGGCCCAGGCAGGAATGGCAAGGAAGCCATAGGTCAGTGGAAACATGTGCATGGGTTGTGGGGTAGTCTTAGATGAGTTGCTAGGAAAGGACTCTGTTACTAGGATTAGATATATGTCTTTATCATGTCCATTTGAGGACAGAGTCCGAGAGTTTTTGGTACCAAAAAGCTTATAAACTCTTAGAGGACAGGGATAAGACTCTGGAAAGGACTAAGCAGCCATCTGGCCATTTCTCTTATTCACAGAGTGACCCCACTCAGTGTACGATATTCAGCCTATTTAATTACAACCTTCCCTTCAGTTGGGAGGGATCAGTTGGTCAAACCCAGTCCTTCCCTCTAAGGAAAGCTGGCCCTGACTGTATCTCTCCTCTTCTCTCCTCACTACTCTGATTCAAGTCTTGGGCATCAGGAAGCAGGAAAGGGATGGGCAGAGGCCAGGCATCTGGAGTCCTCACCATTGCTATAAACCTGCCGATGAAGCGGAAGTAGGTGAGGTGGTCCGGGTTGATGGAGGAGGCCGGGTTGATCTGCAGACAGTAGTTATTTTTCCCAGCATATTCAAACAAACAATACATGGGGTTGAGCACCTCGTGAGACAGGAGGAAGAACCATTCTCTGTGAGAATAGAAAAGACAGAACCAAGGATAAAATATCCTGAAGATGTTGGACTACACTTGGGTTTCTGCTACAGTCTCTGGAGCCAAGAACAAGGCCTCAACTGTCCTCCTTGGGGTCTGCCCTCAGCTCACAGTGTCCAGCAGTGTTACAGATTTAGTCAATAAACAGGTGTCAGGAGAACATATAAGGGCTGGTGCGGGGGGAACAGCTTACCAGCCCCACACAGAGGGACAGCCCAGGGAGGCGTGCATGAGCAGAGGCTTTCCTCTAACAAGTCTGAGGACAGTTCGACCCTGCCAGACCTCCTGCTACCTCAGCTCAGGACAGTAGAATAACAACGGTAAAAACAGTAACGACAGTAACAACAACAGTAACAACAACATCAACCACTAGCATACATCTGGCACTTTATGGTTTGCAAAGCTCTTTACAAAATTCTCTGGCTCCTGTTTCTCCTTTCATTGCCCCCTACACCTCAGTGATTCCAGACGTGGGCCTAGTTCTGATAGCTCCAGTACACAACCTGTGCCCTACAACACAGGGTGGGGGGGCACCTTCAGCACCCACATGGAGAGTGAGATGAGACTTTCCATGCATGTATGTGCTGATACTGACCTACTAAATTCAGTTACCCCTTAACACGCTTCCTAGTCTTGCTCTAATTTCTGGGGTATCGAGGCTACCTTTCAGTGATCTGTTTTCCCTCAAGTATTGGGTGGATACTGTACCAGACTGTGGATATTCCCCAAGGAGCCTGTCCTATGCCACCTCCCCACCATGATGCCCTCTCTCATCCTCTTGGGCATGCACCTGAACCAACATCCCACTCCTTGGTATAGGCTCATGCCAGGCTTGCTGAGCCCTTGGCACTTGAGCTAAACCCAAAGGGAGCTATGGTAAGTAATCCAGGTTCCTTCAGTCCCTCCTCCCTGGCTTCTCAGCTGTTTGTGGCCAGAGAGACGAGGATTCCTCCGATGCAGAGAGCGCCCCAGTATCCTGTCCGTGGTTCTACCCTGTGGTAGAACAGCATGACGTAACCTACCATAGGGTAAAACCACTGGCAGGACACAGAGAGAGACACACACACAAAAGGGCAGGAGCCACACCGGAAGCCCACAAACCAAAGCCTGGAGGAGGAAGAGGAGGGTCACCACGGAGAAGGAACAAAAAATCTAGAGTGGGACAAACACAAGTGCAAAAAGAAAAGGACATGGTGGGCCAGAAGAGAAGTTAACCCAGAGCCAAGCAAAAAGAAATCCCCACAGCAGCAGCAGCAGCAGAGGACGGCATCCAGGAGGGAGGGCAGGCCCTCAGCTGGAAGAGGAGCCTCCTTTCTCTGCCCATTTACCTGTTTTAGAATAAAGGGCAGCTTTTCCCCAGAGACTCTGTCTACTTTATTAAGTGGACAAAAAAGGAAGAAGGGCAGTAGTTCTGGCCTTCCAGTGGTTCAAGGCATCACTTACTCTCTCCACTTGAAGCCTCTTCTCTGCAGACCATTGTCCTACAAATCATGACCCAAATTATAGAAAATGCATGTAATGGTGCTTCAGACTCTTTAAGAAAAACCTAGAGGTGATCCAGGAATTGAGGGAGATGCCTACAGACCTGGGGAAATGGATGTGATGTGTAGAACTTCTGTCTTGCTTAAATTTAAAACATCAAACTATAAAATGTATATTGCCATCTTAAAAATAGAAAGACAGCTCTGGCTTCTTTTTGGGTGCACACTTCATGATAATTCAAGATAGAGGCAAAAGGTGGTTTAATCCTGAACCCAGAAGAAAGGAATCCACCTCAGTTGGTACTACCTGAAACCTGTCTGGTTATGGGTCATGTTCCCCAAGGAGAGATAGGGAAAAAAAAAAAAGGAACAGTCATCTTGTGAGAGCAATTAAGCTTCCATTACTAGGCTCACCTGGCAATGCCACCATAGTCCAGGCCCTCCTCACCACGCATGATGATGTACAGCCGGCGACGTAGGTCATATGGCTTCATGTTCATGATCTGAGGATAAGAAAATACAGAGACACCACCCACAAAGCATCAGCGCCTCTCTCTCCCGGATCACAGTATAGAGCAAGATCAGGGAGGAGACTTAGGACCCCATTTCCCAAGCCCTCAGCATGAAAAGAACAAGCATCTTTCCAGGCTGTCTTTTGGACTACTTCATGTTCTACCCGGACAGCCAACAAATAGGAAGGACATGTGGGTGGCTTCTCCATGTCCCTGGTCTCAAGTGGAAGGGCAGAACTCTAACTCCTTGATGCTCTCCTACCTGTTGAAAAGAATCCTCAAAAAGTGTCTGCCTGGACACACTGATCTTCACGTGACTGGGAAGGGCATTTGACTGGAAAGAGAAAAAAATCTCTTAGCAAGGAATCGAATGGTCTTCATTTCTTCTGCTCCCTGCTCTACAGAGTCATTCCAACCCAGTGGGCCTACAAAAGCAGTCAGTCTTAGCCAAGAAAGCCAACCTGACCCCACCTAGAAATACCTCAACAGTTCCTAAACCACTCCCAGCACAAAAGTCAATCATAGACAATCTATTTACCCAGAACTAGAGAAGTCAGCTTTCCTTAGCCCTTTAAGGCTCTACGGGAAAAATCCTCATCCACGTTAGGCTGAAAACAACTAGGTAATCCTAATTAATATGGTGGAACTGCCCCCAAATTGGGTAACACATAATCACTTACATGGCAGAGAAAACGGAACTGGTGATACTTCCAGCGGAAGCTTCGATCATAGGCTCCTGGAGAACCTCCTTGCTTGCTCCTATGAGAAGCAAACAGATCATGTTCGGAGTTCATCAAATTTCCCCAAGCATTAGCAATTTCCCTTTCTGTGACCTGAAGTGCTTTATTTTAAGAAAGTTGATTAGTTTAACAATGAAGAAACCAAGACAAAGAGAAAGTGACTTTCATTAAGTTATTAAGATGACTGGTCCAACCTCAAAGATGTTCTAGGTTTGGAGGACCTCTAAGGGCCTGCACTCTGGCAAGTTCTGCACTCAGAGAAGTCAGAGTCACCCCCAAACTACGATGAAGGACCAGAAGAGGACTTTAGTGGAAGACAGACAAATGTAGCACTGAAGCTCAGGTTTCCTGCTTCCCAGAACCCTAACCAAGTGCCTCAGATCAAGTTAATTCTGGAGACATACCAGGACCATCCTGGAAACCACTTGGAAATGAAATGAATTCCTAGTTCATCACCACTACCATCCAACAAGTCTTACAGTAAGTATTTTCTAGGGTAGTGATGGCTAACCTTTTAGAGACCAAGTGCCCAAACTACAACCCTCATGTTACATGGGAGCCCCCAGTCTTACCATAGACAGGGAAGTTCCCACTGGGCTGCAGGGCAGATGATGAGAGAAATGCCCTCAGGCACACGTGGAGAGGGGGAGGAGAGCAGTCCCCTCTGACACGTGTGCCATAGGTTCACCAACATGGTTCTAGGAAATGATTCAAGGGTTTTCCAAAAGTGATAATGAACTAAGGACAAATCCATTTGTACTATTCTTACTGTTTGGTAAAGAATGATGAATCTGCAAAGCACTTGGAAAAGCTAGCTCTTTCCTCCTCTGCTTCCAGGGATCTCAGACAGCTGTTTTCCTCATCTTTTTAAGGCCAGGGTTTTTAAACCTGAGAAGACGTCTACAGGCTTCACCAGAATGCCCATGGGGTACAAGACACGAAAGAGGTGAAGAGCTCTTATTTCAGAGAACCCCAAAGATGCAGAAATGAGTTACTAGACCAATATAAATATAGACCCTTCTTCTTTCAGAGTAATGTACCTTTCTTTTGGGGGTACTGGAAAGCCAAACTACACTTCACACCTAACCACCAGGGGGTGCTACAGAGCAGTACAAACCCAGGCCTGGGTTTCACCAGAGGGACCATCTCCTCCAAAGCTGCCCTTTCTGGGGCCAGGCTGAAAGATAATAAATCAGCTCTCCGTACATAAGAACTTACCCTGATTCAAATCCAGGACGTGGATCCTTAAAAGTTGTAGTACGCGTGTTGTGGTCCACAAAATAGCGGACTCCCTCGCTGGTGTATTTCATCTCCCAGCCTGGGGGCAGGGCAGGCTCCTGAATCATCCTGCCACACAGGGAAGAAATGCATCATAGCAGGAAACAGATAAGGTGGCCATCACTTCTCTGCAGGGCCTGGGGCTCCCTCCAATCCTGACCCATCTGTATTTTAACCAGGGTCTAACTATGGCCAAGCTCCAAAGAAACCCTTAGGCAGAAAGAGACAGAGAGTGATTGCCTCCTTCTAGATGGCAGTGACATGGGGAGGATCTGCAATAACAGGACACTGTCCAACCTGCACCATCTTCTAAGGGGAAGTCTTTCGGGTTCTCTCTGGGATCTTGCACAACTACTTTGGAGGGCAGCATGGTCAAGTTCACAAATGGCTTTCTAGAAGCTACTGATAGCAAAAATACTGATATCCCAAGTGGGTCTTAGGACACAAGGGTCTGCCTTGGTGATGGATGCTGCCCCCGGCATAGTTATCAGAATCCAAGAACTAAAGGTACTCTCAATTGCTAGCCTAGACCCCACCTACCCCTTGTCCATACATACCCTTGGGTACGAGGGTCTTCCCATTGGGTGGTACGTGTATTGTGATTAACATAATACACCCGCCCATTGTCCTGCCTCTTTTCTGGAAAAGAGAAAAATACGAAGTAAAGACCTGATTTAAATATTTCTTAGCTTCTTTCTTTTCCTTGGTTCCACTTTCCTTCGAACCCAAACTGAAGTTCCTACCAACACTGAAAACTTGGTACTTTTCCCCCTGGGCTTTACTAGTAAGAGGGAAAGGAGCCTACTTCTATCTGTGGGGCAAGCACTGTCTCCTTGGTCGTGGATAGGTTGGAAGGGAGGTAGAAAAGAAGCAGTGGCACTTCTCCCAGGATCACTGCACTCAGTTGGGCACCACACACAATAATGGCCCTCAGTGCCTACTACATAGCAGATGCTCAATAAGTGCTGATGGACTTCACCTTTTCCTCTACCCTTTCTATCTTCAGGCCTTTTTCTAGCCCAAGTTTCAAGCTCTGTGATTTTCTGTCTACAGGGGAGCCAGCAGTCTGATTCTGGTAACCTAGATGAACCAGTCCTAGAAGCACCTACTAAGTAAGGCAAAGCAGCTCTATAGGTATCGCTTTCTTCTCTATGTGCCATTTCAAGCAGTTAATTACTGTTCCAACACTGCCTTGGGTACTGAGACCTTCTTCTATCAAACAGGATCATAAGTTTTAGAGATCCTATTCTCCAAACTCCTAATTTAAAAGTTGAGGAAACTGAGGCTCAGAGCAGGAAGGGAATTCCAACCCAAGTCTCCCAATTCAGTGCTCTTTCCATTAGATTGCTGCCTCCTTTTTGACATTTGCACAACTTCTCTCGATAGGCAAAATATTCTTTGCCAAAATCCCTACTCCCTAATGGTACACATGACCTTTGTTCTAGTAGGAGCTTAACTTCATGCAACCCTCCAGTTGTCAGCATGCACAGACATGTGAATAGTGCCCCTCTGGGTTTGTATGTAAAACACCCAAAGAGAGACAAGAAGAAGATATCTGGGGTGACTAGCATGATATTTCTCTATTCTGGCTTGTTTTTCCTATCCCTTATGCCTCTATGGCCCTTTGCTGAAGGGGATTTAAGCCTAGGATGGGCCTGGCTGCTGCTACCAATCCTTCTGGAGAGGAAATATACCTTTGAAGATTAAATGGCCTTCAGTTTGAGGTGAGAAACATTAGAGAATGAGTCTTTAAGAGTTTAATTTGGGCTCCTCTAGGCCAACAGAATCCTACCACTAGGTAGGACTCTTCAACCTTTATCAAAGTTACTTTATTAAAACTATTACCAAAGGGCTTATGGCTCTGGAGCTCACAGGAAACCAAGAATTTCCTATAGATTTATAGTCTTCAGGCCAAAAATCATTATTAGAAAGTGCTTTAAACTCTCTGAGCCTTGGTTTTCTCATTAAAAAAAAAAGAAAGTAATATTTGATCTCACTATTGCATAGAATTCAAAAATCATAACTATAGTATGAAAATATTATCATTACTATTATAGAGGTGATGAATCTCTTTCTCTTTTGCAATGCCAAGGTATAAAACTTGTTGGTCAGATCCAGAAGCATAGAAAGACCTGAAGTCGAAAAAGGAGTCAAGATAAAAAACATATGCCAACTGCACCCCCCCGTCTAAGGTATGGCTCCAGAACTCCTAGATATTTGTTTTAACATTTATTTTTTTCCTTAATCACTAAACTTTTCAAGCAATCATGGAATTTTAATAGCAAGAAGAAGCTTTAAGGGGCTCACCCAACCCAACCTCTCATTTTATGGATGAGGAAACTGAGGAACAGTCAGGGAAATAGCCCAGGAACCCAAAGGTAGTAATAATCCAAGGTTTGAACCTAGGTCTTTTTCACTCTATATATTTAAGGTTGTCTCTTCCTGTTCAACCTCACAGTCAAATATTTTTCTATTGCCTTCTTCTCTCATCTATATAGACAGAGAAAGGAAAGAAAGCCAGGAGCCATTAAGTAGCTACAACTACCTCAAAACAGCTTGGGCAACCAGCCTATGGCTGGAACCTTCCCTTTCCAGAGGCGTCTGTGGGGAAAGAGCGAACCACTCCCAGCAAAGGAACTGCTGCTGCCTCGAATGAGAGCCTTCATGTCTGCCTCCCTGGGCACAAAGCCAAGCTAACCACTGGGGCCCAGGATCTGTCCAGCCTGTCTCAAGCTGTTGAAACTGAGTGTGCTGGTGATGGCTGAGCACACTGACCCCAGCTCACTGAAGCAGCTCCATCCCCACAGAATAATAGGATTTCGGATGTGGAGGGGGAATCTGAAATCAATTCCAACACCTTTGCATTGCATATAAGAAAACAGAGAGGCATGAAGGCATGGCTGGCATGGGAGTGAGAGGAGAGAATCATTTGTCCAAGGAGATCCAACCAGTTCATGGCTGAAACCAGAACCTAACTCTCCCAATACACCTTCTCCAGGGTTCTTTCCATAAGGCCATTCTGCAAAGATAATGAAAATAAGTCTCTTTTCAAGGAGACTCTAAATGATTACACTATTAGGCCAGTGACACCTAGAATAAAGAAAAACACCAATAATAAAAACAAGTCCTGGGGCAGCTGGGTAGCTCAGTGGATTGAGAGTCAGACCTAGAAACGGGAGGTCCTACGTTCAAATCCGGCCTCAGACACTTCCCAGCTGTGTGACCCTGGGCAAGTCACTTGACCCCCATTGCCCACCCTTACCACTCTTCCACCTAGGAGCCAATACACAGAAGTTAAGGGTTTAAAAATGTAAAAAAAAAAAAAAAAAAAAAAGTCCTGACAGCCTTCTGGAAGCAAAAACAGAATGGGATCGTTTCTCATTTTGTTTGGCTGCTTGGTCCTATCTCCTTTTTAAACACCCCCCAAAAAAAGTGGCTACTACCATAGACCCAGGCAAACCAACACACAATCCAAAAGAACTTGTGGTGAAGAAACGTTTCCTGATGCTTAAGCCAAAAAAATTCTTTTTCTCAGTTTTGTCCTATTATAGCCTTCTATTCCTTTCTGAACGATTTTGCCTCTTCCCTTGAATTTTACATCCTGTAAACAATTTTTAACCTGGCCCTCTGGCCTGCTCCAGTCCCAATTTAGCTTCATGCTTAGCCCTGAAAAAAAATGTTATTCTAACATCCACTGTACTTCTTTAAAAACCCTGAGTGGCTTTTCTTTATTGACAGGTCAATAGTGGGAGGAATTCAGAAATAAACAGCCTAAAATGTGGTACTCCTCCCCAGGGCCAGAGAAAAGAACTTCTGTTCTGGTTTAGAGCACTGGGTCACAATGATCCACCACTAAGTTCCAAATTCTGCTGGCTCTTTTACACCAAATTAGATTATAAAACCATCTAAATCTGATGCACATTCTGACTTCTTGGAAATAGCTTTCATGGAGAGCAAAGAGCACTGGCCTGGGAGTCAGACAACCTGGGTTCTAACCCCAACCCTGCCTAAGTTGTTAGTATGATTCAAGGCAAATCCTTCTCCCACCCCAGCTTCATTTTCTCTGTCTGTAATATAGGGATAGTGATACCTGCAATACCTACCTCAAAGGGTCAATTTATGAGGCAAGCACTTTGTAAACCTTCATATTCTACATTACTATGAGTTAGCCATCCTACTATTAGCATTTATGGCTAAGAATAAAATCCTAAGAAAGCATGGGACTGGGATCAGGGAAGCTCAACGGTCCCTCAGATTCTATAATTTTATCCTTCCAGCTTTCTAAACTTCTGCAGCCTGTCAATATCTGAAGTTCCAATAACTTTTCTATTAGCCAGACAGATTACCTGAGTAAGTAAGTGACTCCCCAGGAGTGAATGAACTATGTCTGGAACACATGCTAACTCATTTGCACTATCAAAGGGGTATTAAGTACAGAGCCCATTTTCAGTGATCTTTGAGTGGTCCAAAAGAATGGAGATGTTCCTTCCTAGTTTGACTACCAAGGAGGAGTTTCTGGGCTGGAAGAATCCAGTTTAGCAGCTGACTTTTTTCCAGGCAGATACTTACTTGTCATTTTCTGCCCTTCCAAGTCTTCATCTTGCTCTCCTCCCTGGCATCTGCATCTGCCCCCAGTGTAATACTATCTGTGTAACTCGAAGTAATACTGCCTCCCTTCTGCAAGACTTTGATGGTAAGCAAAACCAGGATTCAATTCCTACAGCTGTAACTGACCTCTACAAGCTTCCAGAGCCAGCCCTCTACAAGCCTTTGGGACAGCTCCAGACTCATTCATTAATTAGAAGCATCTCAAAAAGCTGAAGAACTCTGAGCTTCCTAATGTAGCTAACAACCATTCTGGGGAGCAATGGGAGAGGGCATCATCATGAATGGCCTCTCCATTGTGTTGGGGATATATCAGCATTCTTAGTATGGTACTTTACCTAATCACTAGACCTAGGCTGGTCTCATACTCTTAGGTTATAACCTAATTCACTTCACAATGTCCATCTGCAATCATGCCCTCAGTCTTTCTAAAGTGATAGCTTTATGTTCTCCCCTTAACCCACAACTATCTACAATGTTAGGAACCTTCATTTAATGCCTAGAGGGATGGGGAAAGGGAAGTGACTGATAACAATGGAAAGAGAAGAGAAGTCAAGGTGAATGAAGAAGCAGTGAATTTCTGGGGCTCAGGGGTCCCATAGAAGGAACTATCTCAACACCTTCCTCAACAGCATCTCAACCATAGGAATTAGGTTGTTAACAAAAATGGGAAGATATCATCACTAGTTACAATGAGGCTAAAGTCCCCAGCATCTCAGCTTCCATGAGGACTCAATAAAGTGTCTGAATACAGCTTCAAGGTCACAGATGAAAAACAAATGCCCTTTACCACAAAATTTACAAACGATTTCAATATTTCTTAATTTGACTACTTAAGTAAAAACCTAGGAAGATAGGTCCAAAAAAACAAGTTGAAAAATCCTTTCCAAATAAAGAAGACCAAATCTTCCCAAAGGCTCATACTGCTTTAACTAAGACTACTGGAAAGCTGAGGAGGGAAGACTGCCTCTGCTTGACTTTATCGACCCTAAGAATCCATTGCCCACAATTTCTTTGAAAAATAAAGTTTTTAAAAGGGCATCCCCAATGTCAGGGAAGGAGAGAATAGAAACCTAGGAATATAGACCAATGGCTAAAATTTAAAAAGTCAAATGTTTTGCAAGAGAAGGCTCAGAATGGCAAGCCTTGGAAAGGCGGATTCGGATTTGGGGACAGGAGCAATAGATGTACTACTTACCCCAGCCAGGAGGAAGGGGGCCGAGTGGATCGTGATCGGATGAGGCACCAGAAGACTAAATACAACAGACACAGCAAAAAATAACACACACACATAAGACAAAGAGGTTAAAAAAATGAGTTAAAAAAAAAAAAAAGCAGCAGCAGCAAATGCCAAAGGCTGATTCTTAAATTCTGAGCCATCAGGTTCCCTCCCATCCTAGACTTCCCTCTGGTACTTATGGAGCATAAAGGAGAAATGTGCAGTGGTATCTGCTCCATCAAGAATTTCAAAATTTAAAAGCCCACCAACCCAGTACCCTAAAGGTACAAACAGGGAACTGAAAGGAGACAGTGAGGGAAAGAACAAGATGCATGGCTGAATGTGGGTCAGGCAGGACAGCTAAGGTAAAGAGAAAGGGGTCGAGGGATGGCAGGAAAATTCAGAAGCAGGACTTCCCGGGAAGTTCAGACATGTGTGTCTGCTCTGCTCTTGCTGGCCAAGACGACTGAAATCACCACCACCTCCAACTTTCTCCAAGAACCACACACAAGAGGGGAAAAAATATCGCAGGCCTTTCCAATGAAATCATTCCCACAAGCCCTGCCCACGCCCAGAGCTTCCTGGCTGTAGACAGCCCCCTCCCCTCCTCTCCTCCCTTCCCCCTTTTCTCAACGTGCTGTGAGAGTAAGCAGCAGTGTGAGATATTAACTCAAACTGAAGGGACATTCATGCCCTCACAGACAGGCGTCTCCCCCAAGCCCCTTCACCTCCCCCCCGGAATGTTCTTACTGCCTTTCACAAAGCACCTTTATTCCTCCTCCTGCCAGGAGCCAGCTCTTCACCCGGACTGAACCTGGGGATGCTCAGAGCTAGGGACCAGCCTCACCAGAAGTTTGGAAAGGTGGGGAGAGAAAAGAAAAGAAAGAAATACAGGGAAGAAGGCAAGAGAGAAAGTGTGTGGGGATGGGAGAATTGGCTCAAGGGCTTGAGTGTCACTGTTTATATTATAACTCCCCTTCCCCAGCTCTGCTGGGAGCTCCCCAGGGAATGGCAATGCCAGACTGAATGTTCACATACAGGGGGGTGGGGGTGTGTGCTGTCAAACACTCTTCATAGTTAAATAAAAAAAGCATTGTTGCTAAAAAAGGACTTTTTATTTCACCTACTAAAATTTAATCGTTGTTTTAGGGGATCACATTCCAAATGCAGGCTTCAGGATGCCTTATTTGCCTAGCTTGGGGGAAAGAGGGCCATAGATCAGGAAGGGAAATATATGAATGGAGCTCAGTCTGAGCTTGTAAAAACACTGATCTAAATTGCCACCCACCCCACCCTCATCACCCTCCCCTAAACACCCCTCTCTAATAAGACAGAGAAACTTTTTCCCCCCAAGGTTCAACATAGCCCACTACTCAACACAAGAGTTTTAACAAAGAGGTTTAGTCTAGGATTCAAGGATTGCTTGAGGGGCTCCATGGCTCTACTTTAGCCAAGTGCATCCTATAAGCTCAATATGAAAACTGCAAAAAGGAAAAGAAAGGAAAGCTCGAGTCCCTGACAAGGTACAAAAGAAAAGGCCAATTATGTGCTTTCCATATTGAAACAAGCCTCTAAAGCTGCACTCCTTAAGAGCATTTTAATTGGGTAGGAAAGGCAGAAACTTGTTTTTATAGATACTTGCCTACCATTCCCCACCCATGTTATGCATAAAATCTCTGACTACGTGAGAGGTTCTCTGCTTTTCATTACCAGAAAAATCACCCAAATGTACCATCCTTCACTGAATTAAGTTGTTATGAGATGTATAATTGTCAAATTGAGTTGAAATTCTGTCCAGTAGTTTATTTATTAAGTAAAACCACCATAAACACATTTAGGCAAATAAAGGAGAGAAACTGGAACCAGATGGGAAACAGAATGCAGCAATTTTCCAAAAGACAGCAGAATGCATTTAGAAAGATGCAAAAATGCCCCTAGAGATGAGCTGCATAAAAGACAATTCTTAGAAAGGGGAGGTAATGAGAAAGGATAGACATGTTGGCCTAAGTTCTTCTTAGATGCCAAAAGTTCAAAAAAATACATGAGCACTCTTAAAAGTTATTTTTTAAGTCCTTCCTATCCACCAAGTCTCTATATATCAGACCCTCCAAAACTGTAAGAAAAAGAAGAAAAGAAAAAGAGAGGAAAGCATGAAAAAAGAAATGGAATAACATAATGAAAAATATGGTTAGCAAATGAGTCAGGGGGATGGAGATACTGACACTTATAAAGATGGATATTTTACTTTAACAGTTAAGATTTTCTAAGAACTTAGCTCTGTTCCACATATTTCTTAAAGAACTCAATAAAGAAAAAAGAACCAAATTAGATATAACTAACATATGAAATCTTTGCTCAATAAGACCTGTTCCCCACCAAAAAACACACTTTTAATAAGAACAGCATTTACATACTGCCTTAAAGGCTTATTTTTTCATTTAAATTTTATTTTTTCTCAAAGATCAACCTCCCTCCATCCCACTTTCCTCCCCCTCTTCCCAACCTTGCATTGAGAAGGCAAGAAAAACAAAACCACTGTTACAAATAAGTATACTCAAGCAAAACAAAATTTCTCACTGATCATGCCTAAAAAAAGACATGAGTCAATCTGCACTTTGACTCCAACCCCTCTCTGTCAAGAGGTAAGCAATATGCTTCATCACAAGTCCTCAGGAATTAAAGTTGGTCATTGTGTTGATCAGTTTCCAGGTTTTCTAATATGTGTATATGTATGTGAATGTGTATATATATATATATATGTACATGCATATATACAAACATTCCTATGTTCATATACATACACAAATGAAAATATATGTGTGTTATTTTTTTAATATCATTCTAGATCCACTTTTTCACCTTTCCCTCTAATCTGGGAAACCAAGAATCCACTCTTATTGAGAACACAAGAAAAACAAAATCTATTACCTGTAAAGTAAATCAAAACAAATTTCCTCAGTGGCCACATCTAAAAAAATTTGTTCCGAATCTTTCGCCTCTCTATCAGGAATGGGTAACATGTTTTATGTTCCAATGTTCTGGAATCCTAGTAGGTTATTACACTGATGAGAATTCAGCACAACTGTGCTGAATTCCATCATATTTATATACTGTAACTTGTTTAGCCATTCCCTAATTTATAAGTCCTCCCTCAGATTCTCATTCTTCGCTGCCTCAAAAACAGCTATATTTTTGTAAATCATTAGAATTTGTTTTGCTTAGGATTAACTACTCCCTTAATCGACCTTCCTCCTTACCCATTCATTGAGAAGGCAAGGAAAATTCCATTACAAACATGTACACTTATACACAAAAAAATCTCCATCAAAAAGGTGGGTAGGGGAAGAGGATGGAAGGGAGGGAGAGTAGAAAATGTGCTTCACTCTGTACTCAGAATCCATCACTTCTTTATCAGGAAGTGGATACCCATTTTTTGTTATGAGTCCTTTGGAACTGTGGTTGCTCATTTTGTTGATCAGTGTTCCTAAGTCTGTCAAAGTAGTTTGTCTTTACAAAATTTTTCCAATTGTGTGAACTGTTCTCCTAGTTCTGCTTGCTTCACTCTGCATAAGTTCATACAAATCTTCCCAGATGTTTCTCAAACTATCCCCTTAATCATTTTTTACCGAACAATTGTATTCCATTACATTATTAACTTTCTCAGTCATTCCCAAACAGATGAGCATCCCTTGGTTGCCAATTCTTTACCACCACAAAAAGAGCTGCCATCAATATTTTTATATAGATGAGTTGTTTTTCTTTCTTTGATCGCTTTGAGGGACAGATCTAGTAATGGTATTGCTGGGTCACAGGGTACTCACACTTGAATAGCTTTTTGGGCTTAGTTCTACACTGCTGTCCAGAGGGTTGGAGTAGTTCACAGTTCTACCAACAATGCATTAGTGAGCCTGTTTTCTAACAGTCCCTCCAGCATTAATCATTTTCATTTTTGTCAACCTAGCCAATCTGATGTGTATGATCTAGTACCTATGAGTTGTTCAAAGTAGAATTCTTAACAATCAGGTAGAAGGATACCATTCAATGAAATAAGGATTCCCTGACAAAAACTACAAGGAAACTGGTAAAATAGTGTGGTAGGAAAGTAGGTTTAGGTCAATATCCTAATGAATCATATACCAGAATAAATTCCAAATGGATACATGGCCTAAATATAAAAGGTCACATCAGAAAAAAAAAAAGCAACAACAACATTAGGAGTCTAATGTGGGAGGCAGCTGGGTGGCTCAGTGGATTGAGAGCCAGGCCTAGAGAAGGGAGATCCTGGGTTCAAATCTGACCTCAGATACATCATAGCTATGTGACACGGGGCAAGACACTTAACCACCATTGCCTAGCTCTTACCACTCTTCTGCCTTGGAACCAATACACAGTATTGATTCTAAGATAGAAGGTAAGAGTTAAAAAAAAAAAAAAAAGAATCTAATGGAAGGAGATTCTCTTATAACTATTGCTAGGGGGAGATCTAAACAAGGAATAGCAATGATCATAAAAAATAAAACTGTACATTTCAATTACAGACAATTGAAAGGTTTTTGCATAAGCAAAATAAATAGGATCAGAAAGGAAATGACTGGGAAAATATAAAAAATAATTCAAATATATAATAGGGCATGCCCTTTGATTCAGAAGTACTATCAGGTAACCCACAGAGGTCAAGTACAGAAGGAAAAGACTCCTACAGTTAAAAATAATGATAGCAACACTTTTTCACTGTGGCAAATAATTGGAAACAAAATAGATGCCCAACAATCAGGGAACAGATGAACAAATTGTGTTAAAGGACTGTAATGGAATTTGATTACATGTAAGAAATGAGTGGGACAAACTGGATAGAAAGCCATCCCTGGAAGTAGGTTCAAGACTCATCTTTAACATAGACTGACTGTGACCCTGGGCAAACTACTTACTCTCTCAGTTCTCTTGGGAACTCTCTAAGCTTCAAAGTCTCCTATCAATGAAATCACAATTCTAGTCCCTATCCTTAGTCTATTTCATAAGAAATAAAGAATATGATAGATATAGAAAAATATGGAAGGACATATATGGAAATGGCGCAGATGGAAATGAATTGAGGCAGGAAAATAGCATTTGTGATAACAATAATAATGTGAGGAGTAACAACTTTGGAAGACATCAAAACTCTGATCAAAGCAGTTAACAATTCTGAGATCATATGTCTATTGAAATATCCTTCCTCCTCCTGGCAGAGAGGTGATGGAGAAAGGTAAAGGAGATTCTCTCTTAATTACTGTCACATAGATAATATAACAGAGGTAAAGATCAAGGCAGTCATTCTCAAACAAGAACAATGTGATTGACCATATATATTTGTGAAAGGGGAAGGGAAGGAATTAGGAGATAAAAATAGACATGACAAAAGAGAAAATCAAATGACACATTTTTTAAAGGCACAAGAAAAACAGTGAATTCAAAAGGGGATATAAACATAACAATTTTGTTATTAACATTAAATTTAATCTGTTCTTTTAAAAAAACTGCAGGTAAGAGAATAACAGTTTCTTATATAATCTTCCTCCCTATTCTTGTTTATCTTGAAATGTCTTTTTTTGTTTGTTTTTTCATAATTAAAAAGAAAATGCATTAAAAATAAGTGGGGAAAATTGGAATGTGTTACCTTGGGAGATAGCAGATCCCCTTTTCTAAGTAGGTCTTTGTTGAAGAGGATATTGTTGAAGGGATACCTATTCAGGTATGCATTATAGGAAATGATCTCTGAGGTCCCATTCAACTAAGATTCTGTGAGAACTTTCTGAAGACCAGATTAAAGCATACTACATTTCACTTTTTTCTTTCTTTTTTTTGTGAAAAACAAACAAAAATAGAAAGAAAAAAGTGAAATATAGTATGCATTGAACATTTGTTTCCATGTTTGCACATGTAAAATCTATATCAGATTGCTTACAGTCTCAATGAGGGATGAGGGAGAGAATTTGGGATTCAAAATTATTTTAAAATGTTAAAAATTGTTTTTACAAGTAATTAGGGAAAAATTAAATTTAAATTAAAAAAGGAATATTCCACAGAAAACTGTGAAAGACAAACATGCAAGGAATAAGCAGCATAAAGATATCACTGAAGATATAATATGCCTGGAAGTACTATTTTGGGAGGGACTTCAGCCGTACTTCCTTTACTTATGGTTCTCTCTCCAGATTTCCCTTCCTCCTCAAGTACAAGTACCTTGACACTACTTTGGAACCCTTTCCCCTCACCCCCTCCACTACCCTTCCTTCCTCCCATTTTCCAATTCCCATTTATGGATCATCTTCCTCCTTCAGAATATAAGCTCCTTGAGCATGGAGACTGTTATGTTTTGTTGATGTGTACCCCTAGGGCTTAGCATGGTGCCTAGCACATATTAAGTTGTTAATAACAGTCCTATCTATCTATAAACCTATGGTTCTATGATTTTATAGGAATTGGGAGCTAGGAGTATGGTTAAGACTGGTAATAAGGGTCTGAACTAAAACAGTAGAAGTGGAACTAGAAATAAAAGGACAGATGTGTATGAAGGGAACACCCCTCCCCCAGGAACATGTACTGGGGTCTCTTGCCTGTGTCCCATGATAGCTTTACATCACATGACCATGCCAGCATGGGTCAGGACAGTGACCTAGGCACGTTGACCTGGAAAGCATCAGGTTATGGATCAGGGGGGAAAGAGAAGGAATAAAAGAGGAAGACCAAGAAGCACGCTCTCTCTATTCCCCTGGACACAGCATTATAGGACACTGGCTGAGAGCCATGAGGTGGAGAGCCATGTGGCTGGTTAGCTGCTTAGAATAGGCTTAAACATCCCGCTATCTGTTTCCTTTTCTTTATTCAAGTAATATTAATAAACTCTATGGAAATTAAGGACCATAGATTGTTAATTTAATTTAATTTTTACAGATTTAAGACATTTTGAAGGACAAATATTTGATGACTATTAGATATGAGGATGTAGAAATCAGAAGACAGAAGAAGGAGGAATCAAAGTTGACTCCCAAATTTCCAAGCCTGGATGACTAGAAGATAAAGAGAATCATTCATAGAAATAAGGAAGATTGGGGGCAGCTGGGTAGCTCAGTGGATTTAGAGCCAGGCCTAGAGACAGGAGGTCCTAGGTTCAAATCCGGCCTCAGACACTTCCCAGCTGTGTGACCCTGGGCAAGTCACTTGACCCCCACTGCCTACCTTTACCACTCTTCTGCCTTGGAGCCAATAGACAGTATTGACTCCAAGATGGAAGGTAAGGGTTTAAAAAAAAAAAAGGAATAAGGAAGATTAGAAAAGGGAGTACTTTGGGGAAAGAGACAGTGAAATCAGTTTTAGATAGGGTGGATCTGTCCAAAGGCAGATCAAGATTTCTTTAAGATATCAATGAGAAAAATCAGAATTGGCAAGTAAGTAAAACTCATCTTTTGAGGAATTCACTTTTCATGAGCCAGGATAAGGTCAAATGTTTTAGTTTCTAAGCCCTATTCCTCAGCCAGTAAGTACAACAGCAAGGGACTGCACTATGCCATACAACCTAAATATTTAAAAAAGCTTCCTTCTCCTATTAAACGCTGCTATTCATGACTCTTACCTGGTAGAGGAATCTTTGGCTGAACTGTTGCATGGCTCCTTGGAGCTGATTCCTTTGGGACTGCCACTGTTCATAGTTCCTCACATATTCTGCTGTTGGACGCTGCCAGGTAGTAGTCCTAGTATTGTGGTCCACATAGTAGTATCTTCCTCGAGGGTCCACACGCTTTTCCCAGCTGGAAACATTAAGTCCAGAGTCACAAAGAAAGCATCTAAATTTGGGGAAGACCCCAAGATCTCCCAGGCTGAAGGCAATGGGGGTAAGTTTGGGGCCCAACAACTTGGGGACCCATCAGGGAAGCAGCTAGGTCCCAATATCTTAAGCTAATAGAACCCAGTAGAGGAGCATACAGAGGAAAAAAGCTGGTCCATAGAACAGCAGAGCCTTCTACTATCTCTTGTTATGAAGTAGCTTTCCTAGGACTGAACTACAGTGCTGGAGGTGACATGAGGAAGTGAGGAGTAAAGCAAAGAATAAAGATGGTGGATAAGCCTAGTGGGTGTATTGTGACTCACACCCTGCCAGGAAAGCCAGTCCTAGCAAAAGCAAAATCTCAAGAGTGCACTGGCATTATAGAAAAGTTAGCAATGCAGTGCAAAGCAAGTTCAACATTAATGCCTCATCTCAGCCTTCTAATCTAGTAACTTCCTTCTATTTACATTACTGTGATATTCTCCATATTGATTTCCCCATATCTAGAATCTCCCTTCTCCAGTATATCAGATATATATATATATAAAACTACCACTTCAATCTTCCTCAAATACCATTTTGCTCCTATTCTGTGCCTCTGCTGAAAAAGCTCCAATGGCCATTTATTAGTAATAAGTCCAAAATTCCCAGACCAACATTCAAAGCCCTTCAAAATGTGACCCCAACCTAACTCTCCAAGTCCATCCTCCATTAATCTCCCTACATGAATTCTGCTCCCAACCCAAGCCAAACTGGTCTCTTCAATAATTCTCATTCCAATCTTTTACTTCTCTTACTTTGTGCTACTTTTTGTAGCACTCCCCAACTTGATATGCCCATACTCTTTCTCTCCATGTCATTTAAGCCTGCCTAGCTCACATGTTCCTTTCCCTGTGAGGTCTTTTCCCAACTATCCCAGTTAATAGTGACCACTCCAGCCTATGAACTCTGGCTCAAAGTATGTACTGTTTCATATTGCCATTAATCTCTCTGTGTAAATGGCCTGCTTGACCAGTTCAATGATGAAGACCTGAAGGGCATGGATCATTTGTTATAGAAGTTTGTGACCCCAAGGTTTAATTTAGTGTCCTTTTCACAGGTGGTACCTAATAAACATTTGTTTATGATGATGATGACAACAACTGAGTGACATGGACAAATGAGAGCGTCCCCTTTTTCCAAGCCTTAATAAAAGGCACCCTACCCCAACATAGTCCCTGAACATACTGAGAAATGATATGAGAAGACCGAGGAAGAAAAAACAAGATCAATAGCCTTATGAAATAAAATATATTTAAAGCAAAGTTCTTAACTGAGGCTATGAACTTGGACTGGGAGAAGAGGGGATCACATCTTAATTTTCACTAACTTTTGGTCTCCTTTGTAATCTGTACATTTAAAAAACTTATTCTGAGAAATCAATAGGCTTCATTCACTAGACTGCCAATAGGATCCATGACCCCAAAAAGAGATTAAGAACCTCTGATTTAAAGGAACAAAATAACAAAGTAATGACCCTCAGAGTGTTAGCCAGAGTCACAAGAATAAGAGAGTACATAGGGGAAGAAATGGCTTCCCCATCATTCTAACTCTACCATGAGGGCTAAAGAAGAGTTTAAAAGCTAGAGGCTAAGAAAGGCATTCCTGAGATCAAAGTGAGAATGGGAAATCAGGCTAACTATAACATCTGAACTCTAATCTAGCTACAATGGCCTACTTATAGTTCTTCCAACACTGCTTCATCTTCCATCTTCATGCATTTGCCCTGCCTTTGTCCCATGCCTGGAATGCTCTTCCCCCTACACCTCCATCCACTAGCTCCCTTTGGTTTCCTTCAAATCCCCACTTCTGCTGGGGGCCCTCCCTTTGGTTTCAGCTCAAATCCCCACTTCTGCTGGGGGCCCTTCTTGGTGCCCCCTGCTGCTAATACCTTCCCCTCTGAGATTACTGTCATCTGTTCTGTATCTAACATCTTCTCTGTACCTTAGTAACTTGCATATTGCCTCCTCTCATTGTAACAGGAAATGTAGTTCCCGTCTTTTGCATTTCACTGTCTCTCAGACACTCAGCAAAGTGCCCAACATAAAGTAACCATTTAATAAATGTTTATTACCTGCCTGACTGGAAAGAACCTTAGAAGTCTTCTGGTCCAACTCCTTCATTTTATACATGGGAAAATGAAGGCCCCAGAAAAGTTAAATGATGGCTAGGACCACAGAGTTAGATTTAGAGCTGGGGAGAACTGTAAAAGCATCTAATCTAGCTTCTAATTTTACAGGTGATGAGACTCTTGCCCACAATTGCCTCAGTACAAAATGTGAAAAGGAAGATTAAGAGCCAGGACCTCTGACTCCAGACCAAGTACCTTTTCTTGGATCTCGTCTCTCTATGGAATTAAAGTACCAGAAGGACTAGCAGAATGAAGGTCAATGGAAAGGGAAGGGTTGGCTTTCTTTAAAAAAACAAACAAACAAACAAAAAACCATAAATACAGAAAGAACCCAAATTGTTCCATTTTATGAATATCAAGAAGAAAATAGATAATTTCCTTCTCTAGATGATGCTATAAGCAAAGGAGTCAAGCCTGACTGTTGACAAAGACCAGGCTTACTGGAACCAAAACCCCAAGCCATTCTCAATACTCTCAAACACCAAGGAAACATCAGAAAGGTTCAAGTACTATTGTTACATTTGTGCTAAGAACAGACGAGGGCAAAATTGAGCTAAAGCTACTGGCTCAGACTTATCTCAGAGACAAATCAGGTAGTGGTCAAGGTTAGATGACAGAAGGCCATGCTCTGAGGCCAGCTGCATCACTGTACACTGTTCTACGTAGTTCTCTTCCCACTGACTGCTGTTGAAAGCACAAGTATTTAACCCTTCTGATTTTTGAAATACTGAGAAGAATGAAATTTTGACTTTAAAATTATTTTCCTTTGAGAAGAATTCAGGAGGCAAGAAGTACTAGGATTAGGTCTCATCAGGGTGGGAAGCTACAATGACTCTCATGAAAATCCTAATACCACAATAAAATAAGGAAGCCCCCATCCAAGACTTCATGTCTCCCCACAGTGCTAAAAATGAAGAGGCTTGCTCCTAAACAACATCATGGAATATCTTTATTTCCATGCCATCCAAGCACTGACTAAACCAAGCCTGAATAGCCTGTAGAAAAATCTCTCTCTGATATAATTATATCTAAATAATAAAATGTCTAGATTTCTGAGAGAGAGAGAGAGAGAGAGAGAGAGAGAGAGAGAGAGAGAGAGAGAGAGAGAGAAATAGGGGGGAGAAACAGACACAGAATTACAGAATTTCCTGACACGGAATAAAGCAAAACCACGCCTATTCAGACTTACACAGAAGGGGTGAGGCTGCTCTATATTGTAGAGCCTCACCACACAATGTGAAAATTTGCAAAATATACCATTAAAAGATAGTGCTTAACTGGGGTCATCCTAAAAATGAAATTCTAAAGTCATTCAAAGTGAAAAGGAAGAAAAAAGGGATAATAATGAGAAGTTATCAAAGACTCTGCTTTCCCAGAAGCGGCAGGAAAGGGGGGGTGGAATCCTCCTACTGGCAAAGGCTAAGCTTTGAGGAGATTCTTAATGGAAAGTTATAGGGAGAGAAGGTGGGGCTGTGTTTGCTCAGTGCCTGACTGGCATCTGGGCGTCAGCCGAGCATAAGGCCTCTCAGGTATCCTGCCTACTTCTGGCCCCCTTTCCCATACCACATTTAAGAGGAGGGAGGGAAGCCTGCCCGCCCATGGACATATAAGCCCTTCATGGCTGCTTTATTAGAAAAGGTTCTTTTTCTCTGAGTGGGAGACATTCCCTTCAAAAGCACTCAATGTGGGGCTTCACATTTGGAAAGTACGTTCTGTCCCTGGCAGACAGAGAACCAACCACTTCTCCATACACTTGGACAGTTCCCTTGTAAAGCCCCTCTTGTCCTCTGGTTATGGCAGAGAATTCCCCTCCCTCCCTCCAGAACCCAGATGACTGGAAAGGCACACTGTCCACAGTGGCAGATCTTTCTAAGGAGATATTTAATATCTGATCTCTTCAGCTAATTTTTATGAGTTTTTCAAGAACACTTTCTCCCCTTACCTCCTCCCAACTCTCTCTTCTGAGTGCTACAATGATGATGCTCTAAAAATTTTCACATAGGCTTGACAAATGAAAGCAGATTCCATATGGGCCCATAGGAGAAGTAAAAATTCAGGTGACCCAAAAGAAGGGCTACCATACTTTGTAAAACCAAGCAGAAAGTCCTAGAAACATGTGGCTCAATAATAGAAAAGTTTTCATGAAGTGAAATCTAATGGCTTGCAATTGGGGAATCTATAGCCCAAGCTCTCTCCGATGGCATTAAATGTCAGGGCCCTAACCATTTTAGCCCAAGGCTAACCTTATTACTTGGCAAGGCTAACCCATGCCCCCAGGTGACATCTACAGGCCTCAGATGAATGTAGTAGAGATAAGAAAAGGGGAAAGACAAATGGAAGAGGCAAGGAGAGCTGAGAGCAGAGATTCAGAAAGTAGAGTTTCCTTCAGGAGCACCTGTCCCAAAAGCAGAAGGCCCTTGGATCAGTCTAAGGAATCTTACCCTGGAGGAAGAGGCCTTTCCCAGGTAGTTGTTTTCGTATTGTGGTCAACATAATAGACCCTCCCATTGGGCAATTCTCGTTGTTCCCACCTGAAAAGAAATAAAAGAAGTATGAGATGCACAGTGAAAAGAAATCAGGTGCAATGAGGAAGAGCAGGCTCCAACCACAAAGCCCCAAGGAATCCCACAAATCCAGCAACCAGGAAGTATCTATGCCCAAGATACTTCATGAACAAGCACTTCATGTTTAAATGGCAGAGGTTGTACCCCCAAGGAATTTGAAATATTTGAGAGGATTATGGAAGCACCATAAATACCTAAAAATTCCATAACTCCCTAATTTGTGATCCATGAACTTATTTACATCTTACCATACCTAAATATCTTTTTCTGCCTGGATCACCTTTTGGTGAGGGGGAGAAGGGGATGGTTAAATGATTACTCACAGCTCTGACACATGCTGCATTTTCACAAGCTGGCCCCCATGCCTAGAATGCTTCCTCCTTGTCTCTACCAGTTCCTGGCAACCTATGCTTCCTTTATGTCTCAGCTCAAATCCTCGCTTCTGTAAGAAGTCTTTCCCAGTTCCCCTCCAGACTTGTGCCTTCCATTTATACTGCATATATCTTGTACAGAGTGATTTGTATCTTGTTCCTCCATTAGACTTGGAGCTCCTTAAGAGCAGGAATTATTCTTGCCTTTATTTATCCCCCAGACTTAATACAGTGTACACACACAGTAAACATCTAATAAATGCTTAGTGACTTGATCGTTTATGATCATGATTAAACATATATTCAGAATGTAGGAACAATGGATGATACAAAAAACCTAGAAAGAATTGTGGATTTGCCCTTTTTCGTAACGATGCAAAGTTTTTCTTGTACCTCAGTCATCAAAGGAAAGAGAGTTAACTTTCCTATTTGTACTAGTAGAAGAGCAACAAGGCAATGATAATAACAGCTGCATTTCTAAAGTGCTTTAAGGTTTTAAAAACACTTTATAAAACCTGGGAAGATTTATACAAATAGATGCAAAGTAAAGTGAGAAGAACCAGTAGAACACTGTATACAGTAACAGCAATATTATAATGAAATGATCAAATGTGAAAGACAGCTCATGCAAAACATATTTCCATATTATTCATTTTTGTAAGTAAATAATCTTGTAAAAGAAAAACCCCAAATCATAAATCCAAAATATACAATTGAAAAAATCATATACTTTCATCTGCATATTCTAACTCTAATAGTTCTTTCCCTGGAGGTGGATAGCACTTATTATTTAAGTCACTCAGAATTGTCCTGGATCATTGTATCGCCGCTATTCTGATCAATACAACGATGCAAGACAATTCCAAAAGACTCACGCTGAAAAACATGCCATCCACCTCCACAAAGAGAACTGATGAACTCTAAATACAAATTGAAGCTTTTTTTCTTCACTTTATTTTTCTTGCTTTATTTATTTTGCAACATGACAAATGTGGAAATGTTTTGCATGACTTCATACATATAATGAATATTGTATTTCTTTTTTTAATTTTAATCTTGAATATTTTCCCATAGTTACATGTTTCATGTTCTTTCCTTTCCCTCTCCCCCAAACCTCACCACCCTCTGTGGCCGACACACAGTTCCACTGGGTTTTACATGTATCATTGATTAAGACCTAATTCCATATTATTGATAGTTGGACTAGAGTTATCGTTTAGTGTCTACATCCTCCATAATATTCCCATCAGGCCATGTGATCAAGCAATTGTTTTTCTTCTGTGTTTCTATTCCCACAGTTCTTCCTCTGAATGTGGCTAGTTTTCTTTCTCATAAGTCCATCAGCCTTGCTCTGGATCCTTGCATTGCTGCTAGTAGAGAAGTCTGTTATGTTTGATTATACCACAGTGTATCAGTCTCTGTGTACAGTGATCTCCTGCCTCTGCTCCTTTCACTCTGCATCAATTCCTGGAAGTCATTCCAGTTCACATGGAATTCCTCCATTTCATTATTCCTTTGAGCACAATAGTATTCCATCACCAGCAGATACCACA